>NC_042983.1:38080456-38389174 GCF_901001165.1 Salmo trutta | reverse complement strand
GTGTTTTGTCGTGTCCAGGTGTGGCAGTAAGCAGGGCAGCGAGGAGGACTACAGGCCTCTGTTTGAGAACTTTGTCCAGGACCTGCTCTCCACGGTTAACAAGCCAGAGTGGCCCGCTGCCGAGCTACTGTTGAGCCTGTTAGGCAGACTGCTGGTGAGTCTTGGCTGGCTGCCTGTCTGTTAACTCAAAATGACACAACGACAAGGTTCCAGTTTAACAACGTTAACTCCACCGTATTCGCGCAATCCATGGTTGCCATTGCAGTCAGGCCAGGTTCATCTACAACGAGACTCTTGCGCAGGCGCACTAATAAGAGTGATGGCACCGTAATAACAGAGATATAGTGATACTTAAAACATGAACTTAACAATCTCCCACTTTACTTTAAAGACAAATTAAACATCAGCAAAATATTTTAAGGTCCCAAGTATTATTTAAATGACCCATTACAGATGGGTTGTGTGACAGTATTTATTTGTATTTCTCAAGCTACCCGAGAGAGTTTGTCAATAATAGCCACGGAGGTTTATATCCCCCCTCGAGCCGATACCACGACGGCCCTCAAAGAACTTCACTGGACTTTATGCACACTGGAAACCACATCCCGAGGCTGCATTTATTGTAGCTGAGGATTTTAACAAAGCAAGTTTGAGGAAAACATATTGATTGTTGTAATCGCGCTGCTAAAACCCTCGACCATTGCTACACTACCTTCCAGAATGCATATAAGGCCCTCTCCCGCCCTCCAGTCGGCAAATCGGACCATGATTCCATCTTGCTCCTCCCCTCCTATAGGCAGAAACTCAAACAGGAAGCACCTGTGGTAAGGACTATTCAATGCTGGTCTGACCAATCGGAATCCACAATTCAAGATGGTTTTGATCACACAGACTGGGATATGTTCAGAGTTACTTCAGAAAATAATATCGACACATATATACCAATACGGTGAATGAGTTTATCAGGAAGTGCATAGGTGGTGATGTACCCACTGTGACTATTAAAACCTAACCCAACCAGAAACCGTGGATAGATGGGAGCATTTGCGCAAAACTGAAAGCGCGAACCACCGCATTTAACCAGGGCTAGAAGACTGGGAATATGGAAGAATGCAAACAGTAGTTATTCACTCCGCAAAGCAATCAAGCAGGCTAAACGTCGGTATAGGGACAAAGTTGAGTCCCAGTTCAACGGCTCAGACACGAGGCATATGTGGCAGGGTCTACAGACAATCATGGATTAGAAAAGGAAAACCAGCCACGTCGCGAACACCGTCTTGCTTCCGGACAGGTTCAACTCCTTCGCTCGCTTTGAGGATAATACAGAGTCACTGACGCTGTCTGCTATCAAGGACTGGGCTCTCCTCCGTGGCCGACGTGAGTAAGACATTTAAGCGTGTTAACCCTCGCAAGGCTGCCGGTCCAGATGGTATCCCTAGCCGTGTCCTCAGAGCATGCGCAGACCAACTGGCTGGTGTGTTCACAGATATATTCAATCCCTCCCTATCCCAGTCTGCTGTTCCCACATGCTTCAAGATGTCCACCATTGTTCCTGTACCTAAGAAAGCAAAGGTAACTGAACTAAATGACTATCGGCCCGTAGCACTCACCTCTGTCATCATGAAGTGCTTTGAGAGATGAGTCAAGGATCATATCACCTCCACCTTACCTGCCACCCTAGACCCACTTCAATTTGCTTACCGCCCCAATAGATCGCCACCATACTGCCCTGTCCCATCTGGACAAGAGGCATACCTATGTAAGAATGCTGTTCATTGACTATAGCTCAGCATTCAACACCATAGTTCCCTCCAAGCTCATCATCAAGCTCGAGGCCCTGGGTCTGAACCCCGTCCTGTGCAACTGGGTCCTGGACTTCCTGACGGGTCGCCCCCAGGTGGTGAAGGTAGGAAAACACCACCACTTCACTGATCCTCAACACTGGGGCCCCACAAGGGTTCACGCTCAGCCCCCTCCTTTACTCCCTGTTTACCCATGACTGCGTGGCCAAGCACACCTCAATCATCAAGTTTGCAGACGACTCAACAGTGGTAGGCTTGTTTACCAACAACAACAGGACAGCCTACAAGGAGGAGGTGAGGCTCTGGGAGTGTGGGGTCAGGAAAATAACCTCTCACTCAATGTCAGCAAAACAAAAGAGATGATCGTGGCCAGCAGAGGGAGCATCCCCCATCCACATAGATGGGGCCGCAGTGGAAAGCTTCAAGTTCCTCGGAGTACACTTCACTGACAAACTGAAATGGTCCACACAGACAGTGTGGTGAAGGCGCAGCAGCGCCTCTTCAACCTCTGGAGGCTCTTCAACCTCGGGAGGCTAAAGAAATTTTGCTTAACACCTAAAACCCTCACAAACTTTTACAGATGCACAATTGAGAGCATCCTGTCGGGCTGTATCGCCACCTGGTACAGCAACTGCACCGCCCACAACCGCAAAGCTCTCCAGAGGGTGGTGCGGTCTGCCCAACGCATTACCGAGGGCAAACTTCCCACCCTCCAGGACATCTACAGCACCTGATGTCACAGGAAGGTCAAAAAGATCATCAAGGACATTAACCACCAGAGCCACTGCCTGTTCACCCCGCTATCATCCAGAAGGCGAGGTCAGTACAGGTACATCAAAGCTGGGACCAAGAGACTGAAAAACGGCTTCTATCTCAAGGCCATCAGACAGTTAAACAGCCATCACTAGCACATCAGAGGCAGCTGCCTATAGACATAGATTAGGAATCACTGGGCACTTTTAGAAATGGATCACTAGCCACTTTATTAATGTTTCTGTATCTGACATTACTCATCTCATATGTATAAACTGCACTCCACACTATTCTACGGTTCCTTTGTTCTTAGCTTCAGGCGGAGGTCGGATGTGAATGTCCCTTGACAGCTCTGTTCCCCGCAAAAATTTAGATTTGATGTCAATGGATGACGTTTCAATTTTTTTCTGGCAGATCACTGTCAGCAGCAATCTAAGTGACTGAGGTGAATGTCGGGTGAATTTTTGGGGAGTTATTTAGCAGCCAGCTCCTCTCAACCTCTAGTTACTAGATGTGGTTTTAGGAGTTGTTTAGCAGCCAGCTCCTCTCACATTTTTGGCCAATGTCGTTGACTTCCTCAAACACTCAATTTTTCCTCCAATTACTGAGCTCATCTAGTTTAGCTGAGTCAAATGACATGTCCTTTGTTTCAAGTACATCATCATTTTGAATGTCATTCTGTTTTTCGCAATTTTCCATTGGTTCAATTCTGAGATCTACAAGTGTCAGGTCAGCTGACCCTGTTGTACCAGGAAGTGTAGCTGGTTCAGCGTACTGCAAGTTGTACCAGTTCTTGTTTTCCTTTAGCTTTTTCTGCTCGGCCAATGACGGTTGTTGTATGTGGAATACCACTTTCTCTGTCCATGTATTTAACAGTTTGTCCAGTTTTCAGATTGGAACAACCATGTTGTCTTAACACATGTGGCTGTTGTTGAATGTTTTCCTCATTTGAACGCTCAACAGTATTACCTGTGTCATGGCTGAAGGTCTCTGCTCCATTTCCTGTGTCAGTTTCAGTGTTCATATCCTTGGATGTGACATCTGGTAGGTTTGTCTCTGTTAATGTGTCCTTTTTGTCATTTTCATTAGGAGACTGATTCTCACCAACAGTTCCGCCATCTTGTTGATCATCATTTACTTTCCTCAATCTTGAGTTATGCACCCTGATAATGGTGCCTCACATATCACCACACCATCTTGGCCAATGACTACTCCCGGGTCCTTTTCCACTCTTGACAGTCAAACTCGTTTGTAGTACACTTTGTTTCCAGGCTCGCACTTCTCATCGGTGGGTTGAAGCTGTTTACGCAGAGCCCTGCGAATTCTCTCTGAACACTGTGCTTCAGTGAATGCTTTTCATGCTGCATGTAGTGCTGAAAGGTGCTGTCCCACCCACATGCACTCACACTGGTCACTTCCAGTGCTGGTGGCTTGTCAACCAGTACAGAGGGAAGATTAGGGTTCTGCCTGAAAACTACTTGCTATGGGCTGTAGCCATGAACATTGTGCATCGAGGTTTTTGCCATCAAAGCCCAATCGAGGGCTGCTTTCCAGTCACATCCATTATCTTGCTTCACTTTCAGCATAATCTCTGTGAGTGTTTGATTATGTCTCGCCAGAAGTCCATTGCTTCATGGACTGTATGCAGCAGTTGTCTTTACTTCCATATTGAATTTCTCAGACATTTCTCTTATTTCATTATTATTATTGAATCTCCTCCTTTGTCACGATACAATTTCTGGGGCGAGCCATGCACACTTATCCAGGACTGAAGTTAAGTGCTTGATGATTTCACTGAGTTTCTTTTGTATTCACAATGCTTCCAGCACTGAAACGTGTGAAGTGGTGGATTATGTGAAGATGCCACACACTTGGTCCTAGCTCATGTGGCTCTACAGCCACTGTTTCATTGTGCTTGGAAGCCAGTTGCAAAGCAACAGCTGGTCTGGGCTTAGGTTTGCTGTATTTCTGACATGTCTCACAACTGTTAACCATTTGCCGTAGAATGGAAGTACTCTCATTACTCCCAGAACGGCTGAGTGATTTTGTGAAGTATGTCAACTGTAGCATGTCCAAACTGTTTGAAGTTAATATTTTTTTACCCCTTTGTATTCATGTTCTCTGTCCGTCAGAATCTCATTTTTACATGGACTCTGATGTCTTTGTCTAAAATGTTTACACCGTAGTGGCCTGAGGTAGTAAGTTCAAGGGTCACTGGTTGTTTAAACATCACTGCCTTGTCATTTTTTATGTCTAGTACAGCCCCTGCCTTCTTGAGGGAAGCTTTGCTTAATAGTAGGGTTGCAAAGGGTTGGAAACTTTCTGGTAAATTTCTGCAATTTTTCAAGGGGAAGTTAAGCCTGGGAATTTTGCTTAAATTCATCAAAAAGTTACCTTTTATAACAGTGAACCTTTTTTTGTGGGATACACATGGCAATTCTAGGTCTTGTGGCATATTTTGGTTAAACTATCCCCAATTGAATGGAATCGCAACCCTCTGCATGCACAGTGCATTCTTCCATCACATGTACAGCTGATTCTCAAGATCTTGCACACCAATGAGATGCTTTTGAGCTCACACTACTACACTGTCTGAGCCAAAGACTACATGCTTTCTATTAAGTTTCTATTACAATACTGGTTGGAGTGAATATATTTTATGACATACATGATTTTTTTGTTAACTAGTAAATAGTAGCCTACAGCAAAGTCTGTTCAAATCATTTCGTAACAATTTCTGTTAGTTAGTTTTTGCTAGCATGTGGGGTTTAGCTTGCTTGAGCCTGCTAACTGAGGAGTGTTAATTCACCTGTTTCCATACATGTTTCATTTTAAAACATTTATCTTACAAAGGAGTTGTTTAGTTGTAACTATTTATCTGTACATGGAATTTTTTTATATTTTTCTTTTACTCATTTTCTTCTAATCCGAGCTGTGTATGCAACTGGTTTACCTCTGATGCTCACAGGCAATGTGTATTGAAAGATATTTCTGAATGTTTTTCGCCCAGCATACACCCTTCCAACCAGACATGCTTTATCTACTCATTTGCTGTATGCATAGTTTGAGTTCAAGTGAAGGTCAAGCAAATCATAGAGAAAGCAGACTCTATTACAATCATCTCTGATGGGTGGTCGAATGTTCGTGGGCAAGGAATAATTAACTACATCTCCACCCCTCAACCAGTATTCTGCAAGAGCACAGACACAAGGGACAACAGACACACTGGTCTCTACATTGCAGATGAGCTGAAGGCAGTCATCAATGACCTTGGACCACAGAAGGTATTTGCACTGGTGACAGAAAAAGCTGAGAACATGAAGGCTGCTTGGTCTAAAGTGGAGGAGTCCTACCCTTACATCACACCCATTGGCTGTGCTGCTCATCCATTGAATTTACTCCTCAAGGACATCATGGCACTGAAAACAATGTATAATCTCTACAAGAGAGCCAAGGAAATTGTTAGGTATGTGAAGGGTCATCAAGTTATAGCAGCAATCTACCTGACCAAGCAAAGTGAGAAGAATAAGAGCACCACATTGAAGCTGCCCAGCAACACCCATTGGGGTGGTGTTGTCATCATGTTTGACAGTCTCCTGGAGGGGAAGGAGTCCAAGAAATGGCCATATCACAGTCTTCCGATATGGACAGCCCCATCAAGAGGATCCTCCTGGATGATGTATTTTGGGAGAGAGTGGTAAGCAGCCTGAAATTCCTGAAATCTATAGCAGTAGCCATTGCACGGATTGAGGGAGACAATACCATCCTGTCTGATGTTCAGACTCTGCTTGCAGATGTAAGAGGAGAAATCCGTACTGCCCTGCCAACTTCACTGTTGCTCCAAGCAGAGGAAACATCAGTTCTGAAATACATCAAAAAGCATGAAGACTTCTGCCTGAAGCCCATACATGCCGCAGCGTACATGTTGGACCCCAAGTATGCTGGCAAGAGCATCCTGTCTGGTGCAGAGATCAACAAGGCCTATGGTGTCATCACTATCGTGCCTCGCCACCTTGGCCTGGATGAGGGCAAGGTTCTTGGCAGTCTGGCGAAGTACACTTCCAAGCAAGGGCTTTGGGATGGAGATGCAATATGGCAGTCGTGCCAACATATCTCATCAGCCACCTGGTGGAAGGGACTTTGTGGATCTGAGGCTGATTCCCCTGTTGTCTCCATCATCCTCCAAATCCCACCAACATCAGCCGCAACATCAGAGCGCAACTGGTCCTTGTTTGGGAACACACACACCAAAGCACACAACAGGCTGACCAATACAAGGGTTGAAAAACTGGTGGCCATCCAGGCAAATTTGAGGCTTTTTGAACCTGGCAACGAGCCATCCTCAACAAGGTTGGAAAGTGACAGTGAAGATGAGGCCTCAGTCTGATGTTCAAGAGGTGGACATTGAGGACGTCCAAGGAGAAGACCAAAGCTTTAGTTTCTAGACTATCATTTTACATTTTTGGGAGATGCGATGGATCATTGGGGATCATTCAATGTTCCCTTTTATTCAGTGAAATCATCCTATGTGAAGTCAACTCGTTTAATTATATTCAAATTTGTAAAAAATAAAAAAAATAAAAAATATTGGAAGGATTTAATTTGCAATCATGTCTACTTATAAGGTAAAAGGTTTATGTTTCTGTCTCCATATCATAAGGTAAATATATCCAATGCAAAAAAACATCTACATTAATGCCATGATTGGGAGCCCCATACGGCGGCACACAATTGGCCCAGCGTCATCCGGGTTTGGCCGGTGTAGGCCGTCAATTTATTTACAATGTTCTTAACGGACTTGCCTAGTTAAATTAAAAAACATCAACAGCATTCTCCCAGATACCCTCGGCCCACTCCAATTTGCATACCGCCCCAACAGATCCACAGATGATGCAGTCTCTATTGCACTCCACACTGCCCTTTCCCACCTGGACAAAAGGAACACCTATGTGAGAATGCTTTTCATTGACAACAGCTCAGCGTTCAACACCATAGTACCCTCAAAGCTCATCAATAAGCTGAAGACCCTGGGACTAAACACCTCCCTTCGCAACTGGATCCTGGACTTCCTGACGGGCTGCCCCCAGGTGGTGAAGGTAGGTAACAACACATCCGCCACGCTGATCCTCAACACAGGGGCCCCTCAGGGATGCATGCTCAGTCCCCTCCTGTACTCCCTGTTCACTCATGACTGCACGGCCATGCACGACTCCAACACCATCAATACATTTGCCGATGACACAACAGTGGTAGGCCTGATCAACGATGAGAGCCTATAGGGAGGTCAGAGACCTGGCCGTGTGGTGCCAGGGCAACAACCTCTTCCTCAACGTGATCAAGTCAAAGGAGCTTGTGGACTACAGGAAAAAGATGACCGAGCACATTCTCATCGACGGGGCTGCAGTGGAGCAGGTTGAGAGCTTCAAGTTCCTTGGTGTCCACATTGCCAACAAACTAACATGGTCCAAGCATACCAAGACAGTCATGAAGAGGGCACGACAAAACCTATTCCCCCTCAGGAGACTGAAAATATTTGGCATGGGTCCTCAGATTCTCAAAAGGTTCTACAGCTGCACCATCGAGAGCATCCTGACTGGTTGCATAACTGCCTGGTGTGGCAACTGCTCGGCCTCTGACCGCAAGGCACTACAGAGGGTAGTGCGTACGGCCCAGTACATCACTGGGGCCAAGCTTCCTGCCATCCAGGACCTCTATATCAGGCGGTGTCAGAGGAAGGCCCTGAAAGTGGTCAAAGACTCCAGCCACCCTAGTCATAGACTGTTCTCTCTGCTACCACACGGCAAGCGGTATCGGAGCGACAAGTCTAGGTCCAAGAGGCTTCTAAACAGCTTCTACCCCCAAGCCATAGACTCCTGACTATTTGCAGTGCCCCCCTCATCCCCTCTTTACACCACTGCTACTCTCTGTTGTCATATATGTATAGTCACTTTAATAACTCTACCTACATGTACATCTTACCTCAAATAACCGGTGCCCCCGCACATTGACTCTGTATCGGTACCCCCCCTGTATATAGTCTCGCTATTGTTATTTTACTGCTGCTCTTTAATTACTTGTTACTTTTATCTCTTATTCTTATCTGTTTTTTGGTGGGTAACTACATTGTTGGTTTAGGGGCTCGTAAGGAAGCATTTCACTGTAAGGTCTACACCTTTTGTATTCGGCGCATGTGACTAATAACATTTGAAATGGTTTTGGTATTAATATTAATTAGAAATATATTTCCGTTAATTCCCATATTCCCGTTAATTCCCACGGAAAGTTTCCACCTGAATATTCCCCAAAATGTGCAACCCTACTTACTATTAAGGGGATATCTCTAGGGACCCCCTCTGTTTCAATGTCACACTTAGTCTGACACATTGTTGCTGGTATCTTGACTCTCTTGGTAGAATGGATGATTCTCCCATCTCCAAATTTGAAAGCTCTGTTGCTTGGTGTGTCAATCATATTTTGTACGTCTTTCATATTTAGTTAAGTGACATAGCTGTCAAGCCATTTTGCACCACAAACTGTGTTTTACATGCAGTATCAATCACAGCAGATCCTAACGATTCAACTATAAAGATCTCAGTATCGGAAGCAGATTGGTTTGAAAACAGTGTAATGTTACACTGCTTTCTCTGTTTACATTTTTCTCTGTTAGTTTAACTTGTTCATGTTTTATGAGGACAGTCTTCAACACAATAGTAAGTGCTTTGACAAATGGCACATTTTGATCTCCTTCCATATCTGTCCAGTGGATTTGTGCCGGGCAATGGTGCCCTCGTCTGGTTGACTTGAATGACTTTTTGGCGCCTTTTCTCTGCTGCTCAGTGTAATATGCTGCGTCACTCACTTGCATTCCATCTGTTATCGGCGCGACAGACGTCTTTTCACCAGAAATTATTTTTAGTGCCCGACTAAATTGACGCAAAAGTCAGCACAGTACAAGCAGTCAAAGCCAGCTGTTTCTCCCTACCATCCAGACAGGCGGTATCTAGCAACTTGAAAGCTAACACTGCATCCGGAAGAACCATCTCGTACTTGAGCATCCTATTGTACATCTGTTCGAAATCAATTAGGTTGTCCGTCAACGCAACCGAAATGTCTGTCGTAACACTGTCAAAAGTTTGAGTATGTCTCATAGGCACCGTCTTTCTCTTCTTTAAAACACACTGAATCCAGTGTTCTAATCAAAGTTCTCATACCGTTATCCTTGTTCCAATCCTCAATGGATATTTCCAGTGCTGTATCTCGCTCTTCCTTCGAGCGATAATACCACCACAATACTGCTTGCCTTTTAATGTCCAGATTACTAACCATTGTTCAGATTCCAAGTTCATTTTTCCAACTTTTTTAGGACCTCTTCTCGTCGAAGCGAGGTGCCACATTGGTAGCAGAGGATGGTTAATAACTACAATGTTAATTCAAAATGACACAACGACAAGGTTCCAGTTTAACAACGTTAACTCCACCGTATTCGCGCAATCCATGGTTGCCATTGCAGTCAGGCCAGGTTCATCTACAACGAGACTCTTGCACAGGCGCACTAATAAGAGTGATGGCACCGTAATAACAGAGATATAGTGATACTTAAAACATTAACTTTACATCTACCATAGGGCATTCCATATTTACAATGTTGCAGAAGCCTATTTGTTGGTCTTGGAGTATTCGCTCTACTTTCCCTGTCAAAAGGTGGTGTATCCACCGCAGTAACCACAAACGCAGTAATACTACTATACTAGTCCAACTGTCTACTGTTCTGCTTGGTGCATCTACCTCATCAGAGTCTAGGCCTGACCCACCACCTCTCTCTCCCTCCCTCCATCCCTTCCGCTCCTCTCCCCCTCCCTCTGTACCCTTCTCTCTCTCTCGCTCTCTCCCCCTCCCTCTCTGTACCCTTCTCTCTCTCCCTCTCTGTACCCTTCTCTCTCTCTCTCTCTCCCTCCCTCTCTGTACTCTTCTTTCTCTCTCTCTCCCTCCCTCTCTGTACCCTTCTCACTCACTCACAGGTGCACCAGTTTAGTAACAAGCAGACGGAGATGACCCTGAGGGTTGCCTCCCTGGACTATCTAGGCACGGTGGCCGCTCGCCTGCGCAAAGATGCCGTCACCAGCAAGATGGACCAGCGATCCATTGACCGCATCCTGAAAGAGGTAGGGAACAACATGACTGCTGTTTCTCAGATCCTACATTCAGAGGTGGACATGACTTGAAGGCAGCCAACAAAATAGGATGGCAGAGTGGGGAAGCGGGGGGGGTTAGAGGTGCAGAAGGGGTGGAACATTTTTCCTTTTCCCCACACAGACCCAAGGTGACGACGAGACCCAGCAACTGCAGAAAGCCCTTCTGGACTACATGGAGGAGAACACAGAGACTGACCCTTCACTATTGGTCAGTTTGTGTTAGACCACTGCGCTCAATCTTGTTATTTGATCAACTTTGAGATTATTTTTGGAATGAAAAGATGCTTAACAAATATTATATTAATTAGAGATTTCCTTCTACTAACTGTGTACTTTGCCTTTGCCAGTTTGCCAGGAAGTTCTACATAGCACAGTGGTTCCGCGACACCACCATAGAGACAGAGAAGACCATGAAGAGCCAGAAACGGGACCGGGAAGAGGACTCGTCGGACGGCCCTGGCCACCACGCCAAGGACATCGAGACCATTGGGGAGGTCATGCAGCGGGCCGAGGCACGCAAGAAGTTCCTCCGCAAGATCATAAAGACGGTCCCCTCCCATTTCACCACCCTGAGGTACTGCACGTTTGTGTGTCTGTCTGTCCCGAGGTGTTTGGAAATCTTTTTTTTTTTAATACAGTCAGTACTGTTGAAACTATTTCTAGTTCAATACATTTGACTATTTGTAGGTACTTTTTAAGTTAACCTGCAGTCAACTAGTGAAATATTTTAGGAGATAAATCAGATCCCGTTCTCCTGTCACATTTATCTTTCATTCAGAGTATTTGAGCGGAGTTGTGTGGTTGGAAATCCTGGTCATCGCGTGCCACGTCCTTTCCAACCCCTCCACTAACCACGCTCACAAGAAAGAAAACTGCTGCTCCATATTCACTCCATTCATTAAAATCCCAATTTAACCAACACCATCTATTGTTGTGACTACCTGGACCTACCATTTTGGTTTTCAATCCAAACCATAATGATTTGAATGAAAAGTATTTGAATAAACAACATGAAAAGATGAATGTAAGAAGCGCACATCATTTCAAATAGGCCACATGTCATATTAAACATCATATAAACAGTGTAAATAGGTCAGGAGACAGACAGGGAGCCTGAATGATTTAGGCTATATTATTTCAAGGCTATAACATACAAAGAAATACATTGTGAAGCATTTACCAGTGTGACACAATATACTGGTAGGGACATAAAGCATGCGGCATTTAAACATTTTGTTGTAGTCAATCATTATTGTCTATAAATGATGCCTATAGGCTCTGAATGAATTGTTAGAACCACGTCTGGCCAGTCGGTGTCTTCAGGCTCGTGTGACGGTTCCTGGAGAGGCGGCCAGCAGCAGAGAACATCCTCTCTACACCTGCACAGCCACTGGGGATGATAAACACCCTTCGAGCCAGGCTGCGCAGGGATGCAGAGTTGATTTATTTATTTTATAGTTTGGCCTTAAGGTTTTTAGGCAAAATAACCCAATCAAAACGGAAAGCTCCTTGAACGTGGGAATATGCCAGCCCTATTGGGCCAACATCAGTTATGGCCTGTAGTATTGATAATAGCACAAAAATGAACAAAACGTTTTAGTTGATAAATACTTTGCTACAATGACATTGCGTGCTGTGTCAGGCATGTCCTGAGCTCGTGAAGTGAGCGCTGCGGGGGAGAATGCCGACTCTCCCAGCTCTGCTCCGCTCACATACTCTGAACTACGCTAAGATTTATAATATAAACAATCACAACAGTTTAGCCAGTCACGTGTTTGTTTGTAAGTACAACAGGAGGAAGTGGAAGCAGGTGAGACCAGCTGTTTTTGTGTGGTTTAACTGGCTTGTCATCTCAGCGTAGCGCCTGTGCTGCTGTTCCATCAGAAAAGCATGCATCATAACTTTTGTGTTCATTTGCACAATGTCTGTCATTCACAAACTTGTAAATATCCAAACATGGGAGAAGGATGGCATTACGATATGAACATCTGTATTCCTGCACAACCCTAGGTCAGACCACCCAGTGAAAGTGTTAATCATTGTAATTATATAAGTATTATATTTCTACAATATTTATTCATTTATGGATAGAATTCTATTTCGATGCGACCGACGCTCCTGGTTGAACCATCTCCGTAACACAGCTGTTGTATAGCCTGATGTGAAGGATCAGCTGTCTGAGCAGCTTACTGATCACTGTACCTGTACACAGCCAATCTGTAAATAGCCCATCCAACTACCTCATCCCCATATTATTACTTACCCTCTTGCTCTATTACACCCCAGTATCTCTGCTTCCACATCATCTGCACATCTATTACTCCAGTATTAATGCTAAATTGTAATTATTTTTGCCTCTAGGGCCTATTTATTGCCTTACCCTCCCTACTCTTCTACATTTGCATACACTGTACATAAATAGAAAAAATCTTTATTTTATTTTGTGACTGTACGTTTGTTTATGTGTAACTCTGTTGTTTGTGTCGCAGTGCTTTGCTTTATCTTGGCCAGGTCGCAGTTGTAAATGAGAACTTGTTCTCAACTGGCCTACCTGGTTAACTAAAGGTGAAGTAAAGAAGGAGATGGCCCCAGTGGTTGATGTAAATACTAAATCTGTTTTCCCCAACCGGTTCTGTGTTACCAGAATGAACTCTGACACGGTGGACTACGACGACTCCTGCCTCATCGTCCGCTACTTAGCCTCCATGAGGCCGTTCGCCCAGAGCTTTGATATTTACTTAACCCAGGCAAGAAACCCACAAGCATGTTGTTTTTAGTCATCTGCTTTATTGCTTTCTGTTAATTTATTTACTTTATTCTGTGGTTTTACTGTATAGTGTTGTGATTTTAAATGTTTGATTTGAAGCTGTTAAATGAACTCGGGGCCCATAATCAAAATGCTTCTCAGAGTTGGAGTATAGATCTAGTTTCCATCAGTTTCACCTTGTAGATCATAATGAATACCATTGTATGGACAGAAGGTCGTACCTGATCACAGATCAGCTCTCCTCCTTTATGATGCTCTGTCCTGCCAGGCAGTGAGTAACAATGAGCAACACCGTGGCTTTTCTCTCACTCTCTCCCTCCATCTCCCTTTTTCTTTCTCTTCGCTCTCTCTCTCTTTCCATTACCCCCTCTCTCTCTCACTTTCCATTACCCTCTTTTTCTCTCTCTAGATCTTGCGTGTCCTGGGGGAGAGTGCAATCGCTGTCCGGACAAAAGCCATGAAATGTCTGTCTGAGGTGGTTTCTGTGGACCCTAGCATTCTTTCCAGGGTAAGAGTGTATTATGTGTGACCAGTCTTGTCCTGTGGCAGTGTGTAAGCAACATCATATGTTTTTTGCTTTGTATGTGTTCTATTTTTAAAACTTGACGGATGACATGGTGCGTTAACAGTGGACGGAATGAACAAAATACCAAAAAATATATTTTGTTGTGTGGTGTTCCCTTAACCCTGTCCTCTCCTGGCTGTGTGTGCAGTTGGACATGCAGCGCGGGGTGCATGGCCGTCTGATGGACAACTCCACCAGCGTGCGCGAGGCGGCCGTGGAGCTTCTGGGCCGCTTCGTGCTGAGCCGTCCCCAGCTCACCGAGCAGTACTACGACATGCTTATCGAGAGGATACTGGTGAGCCCCGAGCAACACACCGCAATGCACACACCACAACACACACACCACAACGCACACGTCCCAAGTGTTTGAAAAAGCAATCTCAGCTGAAGTGTTGTTGCACTGGAATCCATCAATCCATCTGAGACTTTATGGATAGTTCACCTCATGTTCATGCGCATCTGTCTTCCACTGCCACCTATTGGCTAAATAAAAGCATTGCACCCACCACTGACGCTCAGTTAAAATGTACAGCCTTTACTTTTTGAAGTTGTATACTTGAGATACGAGACGGTCAGTAAGTTTCTGCATGTTCTTCCTCAGGACACGGGCATCAGCGTGAGGAAGAGGGTGATTAAGATCCTGAGAGACATCTGTCTGGAGCAGCCCACCTTCAACAAGATTACAGAGATGTGTGTGAGGATGATCCGTCGGGTCAACGACGAGGAGGGCATTAAGGTACTGTTCTTATCATTAGGGCCCAGAGTTTTGATCCTGACCAGGAAAAACTACAGACCCTATTGTTTCTAGGCTTAAAGGTGCAATGTGTAGAAATATACATTTTTTAAGTCTAACATTTTCACGTTTGTCTAATTTCAGTTTGTGACACAACAAATGGTGTATTGTGTAGAGAATCATTATACCATCTAAACTGCTGTGCAATATTTTTTTACACAGGATATTTCTATAACCAAAACTCTCATGTGATTAATAAACTCATCTAATCTACTGTGTAGACAGCTTCTTCTCAGAATACACAACTACTCAACTTTTTCAGCTGTTTGAAGCTGATGTACATAAAGAAAAGTAAAAAGAATAAAAAAATGTACTTACGGAGGGGAAGCATAGAAATATGGCGCATAGAATGGATCTATCGCTTATCTGACTTACATTCAATGAGAATGACAGTTCTATAAGTAACATTCCTATCTGGAATCAGTCATACGCAAAACGATATAATGGATCTTTTTAACTGAGGTATTGTCCGCTAGTTGAGTAGTTGTGTATTCTGAGAAGAAGCTGTCTACACAGTAGATTAGATGAGTTTATTAATCACATGCACAGCATAAGAATGTCACTGTACCCTACGTTTAAATCTGCATCGGGGTACAGTGACATTCTTATGCTCCAACAGTGCAGGTAAAAATAAAAAGTCAATGAGACAATAATATACACACTTACCTCCTGTAAGAACGTGAAGCTTCGTTGTCTCCATGTGTGACGTATTGACTCAACTGTGATACTTGTCCCTATGACAGAAACTAGTCAACGAAACATTCCAGAAGCTGTGGTTCACCCCGACCCCGGCCCACGACAAAGACACTATGACCAGGAAGATTCTCAACATTACCGACGTGGTGAGTGCACGTCAAACGCTGTTGTCATCAAGCTAAACTCAAATCATTTGATGTATTATTTACATGGGAGTCATTTTGCAGATGTTCTGATTTATTGTCCTACACCGACTGCATCTTGGATTGTGCGATCATTAACATGCTCAATGTGTTTTGCAGGTCGCGGCATGCAAAGACACGGGCTACGATTGGTTTGAGCAACTCCTTCAAAATGTAAGTGTCTTTTAAAAATAAAAAAATCTTGTCGGAGTGCCGCCGCCTTGTCGTATTCACCAGAATGCATCTCTTTGAGTGCAGTTGGGGCTACTAACCTCCTTGTCTTTCTGCTCACTTGTCTCCTCCGTCAGCTGTTGAAAGTGGAGGAAGACGCTGCCTACAAACCGGCCCAGAAGGCTTGTGTGCAGCTCGTGGACAATCTTGTGGAGCACATCCTCAAATACGAGGAGTCTCTTACAGGTAACTTGCCTCAGTCTTGTTTTGACTTGTTTTCCCCCGCCAATTCCAGAGGACACTTTAAAAGGATAGATCACTGAAACTATCTAATCGCTCATAAACAAATCCGTCAAAAAACCATCACAGTTTTTGCTTTGTACTGAAAGTGCTCTCCATCTTGAGAACTTGATTGCTGACATGCACACTTTTTGGGTGATTGACCTCTGACATGCACACTTTGAGGGGTTGTATTAACAGTGGACTTATGAACAAAATACTAAAATCTAGTTTTTGAGTGAACTATCCCTTTAACCCAGGGCTCTCAAACTGGCGGCCCGTGAGTGGATTTCTTTAATGTAACGTGATTCTTGTCCCCTTTCAGAAAGTAAAGGGGTGAACTCAACCCGCCTGGTGTCCTGCATCACCACTCTCTTCCTGTTCAGCAAGATCCGGGCTCAGCTCATCGTCAAACACGCCATGACCATGCAACCCTACCTGACCACCAAGTGCAATGTGAGATTATCCCAAAGAGCCCTCGTGTCCCACCCCCAAAAAAAAGTCACGATGCAAAACCTATCAAATCAGAATCGCCTTTATTTGCCAAGTACATTTGCATGTAGCAAGAATTTGACCTGGTAAAATGGTGCTGACCACAACATTTTATTTATTTTATGTAACTAGGCAAGTCAGTTAAGAATAAATTCTTATTTACAATGACGGCCTACCCCGGCCAAACCCTAACCTAACCACACTGGGCCAATTGTGCGCCACCCTATGGGACGCCCAATCACGGCCGGTTGTGATACAGCCTGGAATCGAATCAGGGTCTCTAGTGACGCCTCTAGCACTGAGATGCAGTGGCTTAGACCGCTGCGCCACTTGGGAGGTAGAATAGGTCTATACAGTGTGTGTGTGTGTGTGTGTATGTATGTATGTGTGTGTGTGTGTATATATATATATATATATATATACACACACAAAATAATGAACAAGTAATGTATATACGATAGAACAATTCCACATATTGAGAGAGAACTGTGGTGTTATTGTAAAATGCACATTTCAGACCACAGTGTGAAGAAAGTCAGCTCTAGTGTTGTGATTGTATTAATTGTTGTTGTGATTGTATCACAAGCTAGGTTTTTATCCAATTGGCCACACACTTTCATGTGAATATTCTAAAATCTGCATACAAATAATATGCTAATTTCCCCACCAGAGATGTTTTTCCATCAAATTGAGTTGTTGTGGATAGAAGGCTTTGTGCGATGATGTAGGGCACATAAAAATAACCTGCGGTTAAATTCCCACGTACCGATTTTTAAATTAAAAAATACACAAGTTAAATGGGTTTCGATCACATTTTCAACTCTTCTGATGGTTTTGTCACTGAACATTTTGCGTTAAATAGTGAATGTGCCCACTGGTATTGGCACGTGCTCTCTAGCCAACAGCGTGCAGATACAGTGCAGGTATAGCCTACATGATGAGATTATTAAGAGCAAGATTATTTTTAACCAGAACAAGACCCTAGGTATTTATTGAACGGAGCATCAAGCTCATCTTTCACTTTCACCACCCTGTGAAGTTCATCATAACTTATTTCATCTGTAGTTTAATAAACTGCATGTTTTCCTGAGTCGTAGTGGGAGGACCACACAACATATCGCGTGACTCCCAAGTTTACTTTGCTATGATGGTTATTATATCAATATTTGCGCATAAAGGCGTTTCCACTGACATTTCTCGCATAATTCATTTTACTGACACGAAGATCCCACCTTGTCTAGTGTATTTTGTTTTGTCGACATTTAGAAAGTTTTACCGACATATTTGCGGTTTCCATCAGGCCTGTCGTGACTTTCTTTTCTATCTGAACATGTACTTTATGCGCATAAGAGATTGTATGGAAACCTGAGTATTAATGCTGTGTTGTTGTGCAGAACGCCAGCGACTTCATGGTGATCTGTAATGTGGCCAAGATCCTGGAGTTGGTGATACCTCTGATGGAGCACCCTTCTGAGACCTTCCTCACCACCATCGAGGAAGACCTCATGAAACTCATCATCAAATATGGCATGACGGTGCGTAGAGTGCTAGTGTTCTTGGATATAGGGTTGCAAAACTCCAGGAACTTTCTCAGAATTCCTAGCTTTTCCAGAAATATTATTTGTTGAACGATTTCTTGATTGTCTGCTTCATCTCCAACTGGGATTTCTGGGAATTTTGAAGAAATTACTTGAATGTTGGATCCCATGCCCAACACATTTTAAAATGAGCTCATGTGTTTTACTCGGCTTGATGGTAGTGTTGTTGTTGCCAAACAACTGAACATATTCTCCCCCCCTTCCGGCCTCTGCCAGGTTGTCCAACACTGTGTCAGCTGCCTCGGCGCCGTGGTCAACAAGGTGACCCACAACTATAAGTTTGTGTGGTCTTGCTTTAACAGATACTACGGTGAGTTCACACACACACACACCATCTCCTCTGTTTACTCCGGGTGTGTTCAAGCTCTGTCTGTGTTATGACTGACACACAACACGCTGGTGTTTTTGAATTTGACAATTCAACAACACAATCCAGCCACACACGTTGTGGATACAATGCATTTCAAATCATCTAGAGAATATCTAGTATAACACAGCCGTGTTGTGTTCTGTGAAGGTGCTCTGACCAAGCTGAAGACGCAGCACCAGGAAGATCCCAACAGTACAGCTCTGGCTGCCAACAAGCCAGCCCTCCTGCGCTCCCTCTTCACCGTGGGAGCCTTGTGTCGCCATTTTGAGTTCGACATGGAGGAGTTCAAGGGCATCACCAAGGTAAAGGACTCCTTCATAATTCAAACCACACTCTGGAACTCCAGTCATATGGATCTATGTAAAATAACTGGGAATAAGAAGTCACTTTTTTAAGCTTCCAACCTGGGTTGACTACATCAATCATAACCTCTTCTTTTCCCTCGGGCTGTTATGTCCAGGTGGTGATCAAAGAGAAGGTGTTGGAGCTGCTGCTCTACTTTACCAAACATGAGGATGAGGAGGTGAAGACCAAGGCTATCATCGGCTTAGGTAAAATATCACTTCCACCTGCCCCCTCCACACCCCATGGCCTGCTGGGTTCACCTTCTGATTCCTCCTCACCTCTTCTAAAATTGGACCGGGGCCATTATGCCAAACCAACATGTCTATTTGAACATTCTACAACGTTGTGCCTTTCTGAACGCAGTCCTGCATTGTCAATCTGTTTTATGGTAGCTAGCGTTAGCGGTTTTGTTCTGTGTCGCTATGAATTCCAGGAGTATATTCAATTGAAAGCAAACGGCGTGAAATGGGGGATGGACCTACCTGAAGTTGTTCAATAAGAACTGCTTGTTTTTCTTTTTTGTTGCAAAATGTTTTGCTATGGTGTGAACTAATGAATACACCTGTGGTCTTCCATCCTGTGCTCCATCACAGGCTTCCTGGTGATCATGCACCCTAGCCAGATGTTTTCCCCGGAGGTGAAGACCCTGTACAACGGCATCCTGGCCGACAGGAGCACCTCGGTCAACTTGAAGATCCAGGTGTTGAAGAACCTGCAGACCTATCTGCAGGAGGAGGACTCGCGCATGCAGGAGGCTGACCAGCAGTGTGAGTAACCACCGCCTGCTCCGGAGCCAAACCAACCCACTCGCAACACCCTCTTACAGCCTCACAGCTTTTGCATAGCTTGATCTGTTCAAACAATAACAGACACCCCGCCACTGTTTTGGAGAACAGTTTAGGGATGGGGCTGGATAAATATAACCACTCAAATTCATAGGCGGAGCTATGGAAGCAAGGACTCAACCATACATGAGATCAAAAGGTTTTTTCAGATTTCCCCTTTTAACGTGACAAACGAATATTCCCAATTCTATGCCATACGTGTCAAACAGAGCCTTAACGGTTTGGTAGCAGTCTTCTCTTTATCATGTGTGCTGCTCTGTCTCCAGCCGTTGGTGACTCTGTCTGTCTCGTCATGCAGGGAAGAAGCTGTCCAAGCAGGAGGACCTGAAGGAGATGGGGGACATCTCGTCGGGCATGAGCAGTTCCATCATGCAGCTGTACCTCAAGCAGGTGCTGGAAGCCTTCTTCCACACCCAGTCCAGCGTGCGCCACTTTGCCCTCAACGTCATCGCACTCACCCTCAACCAGGGCCTCATCCACCCTGTACAGGTAAACAATGCTTGTTTGAAAAAAAATGAGGCCTTTTGGCAGTCTACAACCCTGTCTGTGACAGTCTTTACTGGGAGAATAGTGGAATGAAGTGCCCATTCCATAGGATGTTTTCCTCGTACCAGTGTGTGTGTTAGCACAGGGGGTCTAAAACCTTTTCTTGCCCAGGGACCCCCTCCCAGGCAAACCGGCGTCCCAGGGACTCCATCATACGCTAGCAAAACTTTTTGATGATGGCAAGGAGAAGCAATCAACATTTTTAAAATGAAAAGATTTGGTAGATAATTGGAAGAGGAAGTGTTATTATTATTATTATTATTATTATTATTATTAGCCAGTAAGGTAACTCCAAAAGCAACTGCTAAGCACAGCTGTTTAGCTTGTTAAACAAAGGTTAGCCATACTGTATGTCCATGTCAAGAAAGCTTAACCAATAGCCAGCGGCACAGGTAGCCTATTCACGGGTGCTTTTTCAGTGTAATCTGCTCAATATTAGTTGAAGTTGACATTT
The DNA here is from genome assembly GCF_901001165.1 of Salmo trutta. NCBI lineage: Eukaryota > Metazoa > Chordata > Actinopteri > Salmoniformes > Salmonidae > Salmo > Salmo trutta. The sequence goes on along the minus strand of NC_042983.1, from coordinate 38,368,324 downwards.
AGAAAAAAAATATCCTATTTTCTACTGTAGATATGTAATTCAAACTTTATTTATTCTGTTGAAAGTGATATTCCTAAAAAACCATTTTTTTTTAAGTAAGTTTTTGTATATATTTTTCTCTGACTCCTTGCAGTACCTAGGGATCTGCAGACACACGGTTGAATACCCCTGTGCTAGGTTTTTGAAAAATGTTTTATACAATTCGCAATTGTTTATACCGATCTAAAACTACGCATAAGTCAGCAATGCTTTAGGCAGAAGAAAGCTGTAAAATTACAGAGGAAGACGCGACTCTGATACACATGGGAATATATTTGGTTTCTCTCTGACATTCAGAAGCTGAGTTATGACCTAAAGTCGAGGAATCAAAGAAATTGGACATTGCTTGGGAAGTAATTTTATGCATTGTGTGACTCGCTATCAATTGATTGAATCACTTTCTGTAAAATATTATGTGTAATTAAATTGAGGGTTCATATAAATTATCATCATAAAACATTTGTTAGCTATGTAATATTTGGGGAAATCGGGTCTTTATTTTCCTTATCTATTATCATCAAATAGCCTACCTAAAAAATGTCATAATTCTGGTTAAACTACATAGAATTTCAGGAATTAGGTTCAAATGAACATGCTCCAAGGTCCCTCAAATTAAACAAAATCAAGCTGGTGTTTTATTTACTATAGGCTATCACAATAAAAAAATATTTTTTTAAAGGGGGGAGGTTTTTTTTCTAATGTAAAAAGAGGACCCTCTGTGTTAGGATGTTTTTCCCTCAGACCCCTGTTAGGATGTTTTTCCCTCAGACCCCTGTTAGGATGTTTTTCCCTCAGACCCCTGTTAGGATGTTTTTCCCTCAGACCAGTGTCTTTTCTCCAGTGTGTACCATACCTCATCGCCATGGGAACGGACCCCGAGCCCAGTATGAGAAACAAAGCGGACCAGCAGTTGGTGGAGATCGACAAGAAGTACACCGGATTCATTCACGTGAGTCCATAATCGAAATGGTAGCACACCTCAAACGTTTAACCATTTTATCCTCGAACTCCTCCCATGCAGTTCAAAGGTGGTTAACCCCGCGTCTTGAACCCCTCACCGGGTGACCAAAGAATGCGTCATAAATGGCTCCCTATATAGTGCACGACTTTTGACCAAGAGCCCTATTGTCCTTGGTTTAAAGTTGTGCACTATATAGTAGAGGTCGACCGATTACGATTTTTCAATACCGATACCGATTATTGGAGGACCAAAAAAAAGCCGATACCGATGAATCGGCCGTTTTTATATATTTTAATATTGTTATTATTATTTTAAATAATAATTATTATTATTTTTTGTAATAATGACAATTACAACAATACTGAATGAACACTTATTTTAACTTAATATAATACATCAATAAAATCAATTTAGCCTCAAATAAATAATGAAACATGTTCAATTTGGTTTAAATAATGCAAAAACAAAGTGTTGGAGAAGAAAGTAAAAGTGCAATATGTGCCATGTAAGAAAGCTAACGTTTAAGTTCCTTGCTCAGAACATGAGAACATATGAAAGCTGGTGGTTCCTTTGAACATGAGTCTTCAATATTCCCAGGTAAGAAGTTTTAGGTTGTAGTTATTATAGGAATTATAGGACTATTTCTCTCTATAGCATTTGTATTTCATATACCTTTGACTATTGATGTTCTTATAGGCACTTTAGTATTGCCAGTGTAACAGTATAGCTTCCGTCCCTCTCCTCGCTCCTACCTGGGTTCGAACCAGGAACACATCGACAACAGCCACCCTCGAAGCAGCATTACCCATGTAGAGCAAGGAGAACAACCACTCCCAAGTCTCAGAGCGAGTGACGTTTGAAACGCTATTAGCGCGCACCCGCTAACTTGCTAGCCATTTCACATCGGTTACACCAGCCTAATCTCGGGGGTTGATAGGCTTGAAGTCATAAACAGCGCAATGCTTGAAGAATTGCGAAGAGCTGCTGGCAAAACGCACGAAGGTGCTGTTTGAATGAATGATTACGAGCCTGCTGCTGCCTACCATCGCTCAGTCAGACTGCTCTATCAAATATCAAATCATAGACTTAATTATAACATAATAACACACAGAAATACGAGCCTTTGGTCATTCATATGGTCGAATCTGGAAACTATCATTTCGAAAACAAAACGTTTATTATTTCGGTGAAATACGGAACCGTTCCGTATTTTATCTAACGGGTGGCAACCCTAAGTCTAAATATTCTGTTACATTGCACAACCTTCAATGTTATGTCATAATTATGTACAATTCTGGCAAATTAATTACGGCCTTTGTTAGGAATAAATGGACCTCACACAGTTCGCAATGAGCCAGGCGGCCCAAACGCTAGAGAAGTGACACAAATTCATGTTAGCAGGCAATATTAACTAAATATGCAGGTTTAAAAATATATACTTGTGTATTGATTTTAAAGAAAGGCATTGATGTTTATGGTTAGGTACATTGGTGCAACGACAGTGCTTTTTTCGCAAATGCGAAGTAGGCTGTGATTCGATGAGAAATTAACAGGCACCGCATCGATTATATGCAACGCAGGACACGTTAGATAACTACACATGGTTGATGATATTACTAGTTTAACTAGTGATTATGTTAAGATTGATAGTTTTTTATAAGATAAGTTTGATGCTAGCTAGCAACTTGGCTTCTTGCTGCCCTCGTGTAACAGGTAGTCAGCCTGCCATGCAGGCTCCTTGTGGAGTGCAATGTAAGGCAGGTGGTTAGAGCGTTGGACTAGTAACCGGAAGGTTGCAAAACCGAATCCCCCCTGAACAAGGCAGTTAACCACCGTTCCTAGGCCGTCATTGAAAATAAGAATGTGTTCTTAACTGACTTGCCTAGTTAAATAAAGGTGTGTGAAAAAAAATCGGCAAATCGGTGGCCCAAAATACCGATTACCGATTTGTTATGAAAACTTGAAATCGGCCCTAATTAATCGGCCATTCCGATTAATCGGTTGACCGCTACTATATAGGGGATAGGGTGCCGTTTGGGCCTAGTGTTATCAGCTTTAGCTGACGATGTGTCCTCCCCTCTACAGATGAAGGCAGTGGCTGGGATGAAGATGTCCTACCAGGTGCAGCAGGCCATCATGGCGTCCCGCAAGAGCATCATCCGAGGCTTCCGGCACGACGAGACCACGTCGGCCCTCTGCGCCCACCTCTTCTCCATGGTCCGAGGGAACCGGCAGCACCGGCGAGCCTTCCTCATCTCCCTGCTCAACCTGTTTGACGACAGCTCCGTGAGTCTCCTCATCCCAACCCCACCTCTTTATCAATCCACTATTTGCTTGCTAGTTAGATTTATGTTGATGTTTTCTTACGGCGTTGGCCTCTTGGCCAGGTCTCCCTTTTTGATAGGCTTCCTGTGAAAATAAAGGTTAAGGAAAATTACTATTGTTTTAAGTCATGTTATTTGTCACGTGCAGAATACAACGGGTGTAGACATTACAGAGAAATGCTTGCTTACAAGCCCTTAACCAACGATGCAGAGTTAGATTTGAGTTAAAATAGGAACACGAAGAATAAAATGCACAAGAATGGAGCTATATACAGGGAGTACCAGATCAATGTGGAGCTATATACAGGGAATACCAGATCAATGTGGAGCTATATACAGGGAATACCAGATCAATGTGGAGCTATATACAGGGAGTGCCAGATCAATGTGGAGCTATATACAGGGAGTACCAGATCAATGTGGAGCTATATACAGGGAATACCAGATCAATGTGGAGCTATATACAGGGAGTACCAGATCAATGTGGAGCTATATACAGGGAGTACCAGATCAATGTGGAGCTATATACAGGGAGTACCAGATCAATGTGGAGCTATATACAGGGAGTACCAGATCAATGTGGAGCTATATACAGGGAGTACCAGATCAATGTGGAGCTATATACAGGGAGTACCAGATCAATGTGGAGCTATATACAGGGAGTACCAGATCAATGTGGAGCTATATACAGGGAGTACCAGATCAATGTGGAGCTATATACAGGGAATACCAGATCAATGTGGAGCTATATACAGGGAGTACCAGAACAATGTGGAGCTATATACAGGGAGTACCAGATCAATGTGGAGCTATATACAGGGAGTGCCAGATCAATGTGGAGCTATATACAGGGAGTACCAGATCAATGTGGAGCTGTATACAGGGAGTACCAGATCAATGTGGAGCTATATACAGGATATTTGAGGTAGATATGTAAATGAAGACAGGGTAAAGTGACTAGGCATCAGGATAGATAAGAGTAGGATTAAATAAAAGATTAGCGGCAGCATATGTGTGTGAAAGTGTGTGTTGGTATTTGTGTTGTCCGGTATGCGCATGTGTATGAATGTGCGCGTTTGACTGATGGTTTGTGTCTCTTGTGCCTCTACAGAAGACTGACGTGAACATGCTGCTGTTCATAGCCGACAACCTGGCCTGTTTCCCTTACCAGAGCCAGGAGGAACCCCTCTTCATTATGCACCACATAGACATCACACTGTCTGTGTCCGGCAGCAACCTGCTGCAGACCTTCAAAGAGGTCAGGCGCGCGCAGGCACACACACACACACACACACACACACACACACACACACACACACACAAACCCATTTGCACTCTTAACTAGGCTGGACAATAGAACGAGTCAAAATTCACCCAAGGCTGAAAATGGCGAAAGAAAGTTGGCTAAGCTGGAACACTAGTGCGGGCCCATAGCAATGGAATGGAATGTTCGCAGAGCATGTTTTGACTGGAGTGATGCTTAAAATTCAATTTCTCCTAAATTGCACCAAAAAAATATATATATATTTTACCACTAAAATCTGTTCTTAGGAGGAAACTGAAAAATAACTTGTGTTGAAAGTAAACTTCCGCACCTCGATGATGCCAAGTGAGCTTATGTCTGCATAACGAGGAAGTAGGGGAAAAAATGGCAACTTCTGACTATTTCTGGTCTAGCGTTTGATGACAACGGAATACACCGCCCAGCCTTACATAATTAGAAAGAGGAGATTATCATTATTAAAATGGTGTCCGACTTGAAAAAATCTAAATATACACATTGTGAGATATTTGGCGAAATATACCAGCATGCCTCTCCATACGAAAACAATGGGAGGAGCTCAGCTTTCCAAGGGCAAAAGGTATTTCAGGGCTAGCGTTTGATGACAACGGAATACACTTCCCAGCCTTACATAATTAGAAAGAGGAAATTCTCATGATTAAAATGCTATCAAATGTTAAAAAAAAATCTATACACGTATACACATTGCGAGATATGTGGCGAAATACAGACATGCCTATATTTCCCTATAGGAAACAATGGGACAACCATTACCCTCTTTTGTTTACATTTTAACTACAAACAACGTGGGCAGTTCTCATTGCCAACAATAGCAAAGCAGGCATTGTGACGTAGAACAATAAGCTGGGAATAGAATGTTTGGAAGACAAGTTGGTGTCACACTGCTCAATAGAACTAATAGGAGCTGGCAGGGTGACAAATGCCCTAAAATAAGGCCTGTTTTTTCGTGATTACTTCAAAACTACGGCAGGCAGCTAGGACATATGGTAATATTATGAAACTGGGCTCCACGGCGGATGCAACTCGTTTTTATCAGAAAAAGCATTGTTAATGCTTTTTTTCCCCAGCCTATCTTAACATGATCAAATATACTTGTGAAGACACACACAGTACCCATTTTAGAATTCACACAAATAGACAATTTGCTGACAGATTCCACGCTCTCATTCTCTCCCCAGTCTCTGTTGAAGGAGCCGCGGCGCCGCGAGCCCAAAGTTAAAAAGGAGCACCAGTCAAAGAACGGCTCTGGCGGGGAGGAGGACGAGGACAAGGAGGAGATCTGTGACTCCTCGAGTGATGACAACTCAAACCCTGATGATGATGATGATGATGTGGTGCGGCGGCCTAAGAAGTCCAAGAGGCCTGTGGCTGTGGCGGAACCCAGCTCTGAGTCGGATTTAGACCTGGAAGACCTGGACGTGGAAGATGTGGACCGGGTGATGCGGCGACTGCCTGAGAACTCCACGCCGCTCCTGGACTTTGCCAACGCCTCGCAGGGCATCCTGCTGCTCCTCGTGCTCAAACAGCATCTCAAGAACCTTTACAGCTTCTCAGACAGGTGAATATAACGTAACATTATAATACCAATTACAGGTGCCTCACACATGACATCCCTACTAAGGTTTATAGGTAGACGTGAGTTCAAATACTATTCTACATCCCTTTCAAATACTCCTGTTAGGCTAAAGCAAACGATTTTGAGTGTTCAAATGCTCAATCTTTGAGTGTAAAATCTCTTAAAAAATGAATTGATTGTCAACTGGCTATGACAAACCCCTTTTGAACTCCCTTTGATCACTCATTTGATTGATTTTGATGTGGCTATAGACTTCAGATAATTAATGCACAATGGACAACTCACTCACTTTCTCCTTGTCTGTAGCAAAATCCAGAAGTACTCACCGACTGAGTCGGCCAAAGTGTACGACAAGGCGGTGAACAGGAAGACCAACGTCCACTTCAAGCCCCGACAGACCATCGACTTCCTGTCCAACAACTGGGCCAACGTGGTGTTCACTCACGATATCAAGACGAGGATAGTCAAGCAGTACCTGGATGTGAGTGTTAGGCTTTGGCACCACCTGCATGTCCCAAACACGGACAGAGTTCTACTGCCTCTACTTTCTAGCTAGTCATTTTCAAGGTCCCTTTTCAACATGTTCAAGTCTTCACTACTTTTGTAGCATGAATTTATGAATCGGAAGAAAATGTGGATGGATGTTACAAAAAAAAACGAGCACATGGAATGACCCGATAATCCTCAGCCTCTCTTGTCCCACTAGTTCAAAACCCTGATGGAACACTTGGACCCAGATGAGGAGGACGAGGAGGGCGAGGCAGCACAGGCCAGCGCCAACATCCGGAACAAAGCCATAAACGCACTGCTTGGAGGGGCCGGCCACGGGCATCTTGCACCAGCAGAGTACGATGAGGATGACGAGAGTGACGAAGATGAGAGAAACCCTGGGGTGAGACCCACAGCCAAGCTTTTCCTTTACCAGCCTTTACCACTAAATACATACAGTGCCTTCAGAAAGAATTCACACCACTTGACTTATTCCACATTTTGTTGTTACTTCTTGAATTTTAAAAAAAAATAGTCACTTGTCTTCACACAATACCCCATAATGTCAAAGTGATACATTTTTAGAAATGTTTACAAAAGCTGAAATGTCTTTTAGTCGATAAGTATTCAACCCTTTTGTTAAGGTAAGCCTAAATAATACACCTTTTGAGCATAGTGAAGTTATTAATCCACTACAAAGATACAGGCGTCCTTCCAAACATGGTTGCCGGAGTGGAAAGAAACCGCTCAGGTGTTTCACCATGAGTTTAAAACAGAGTTTAAATGGCTGCGATAGGACAAAACTGAGAGTGGGTCAACAACATTGTAGTTACTCCACAATACAAACCTAATTGAGAGTGAAAAGAAAGAAGCCTGTACACAATAACACATTTTTTATCCTGTTTGCACCAAGGAACTAAAGTAATAATGCAAAGAATGTGGCAAAGGAATTAACTTTGTGCTGAATACAAAGTGTTATGTTTGGGGCAAATCCAATACAACACATTACTGAGGACCACTCCATATTTTCAAGGATGGTGGTGGCTGCATCATGTTATGGTTATGCGTGTAATTGTTAAGGCCATGGGGAGTTTTTCAGGATAAATTAACTGAATGGAGCTACTAGCACAGGCAAAATCCTAGAGGAAAACCTGGTTGTCTACTTTGCACCAGACACTGGGAGATTAATTCACCTTTCAGCAGGACAATAACCTAAAACACAAGGCCAAATATACACTGGAGTTGCTTACCAAGAAGACGGTGAATGTTCCTGAGTGGCCGAGTTACAATTTTTACTTAAATATGCTTGAAAATCTATGGCAAGACCTGAAAATGGTTGTCTAGCAATGATCGACAACCAATTTGAGAGATTGAAGAACTCTGAAAAGAATAATGGGCAAATGTTGCACAATCCAGGTGTGGAAAGCTCTTAGAGACTTACCCAAAAATACTCACAGCTATAATCGCTGCCAAAGATGATTCTAACATGTATTGACTATGGGTTCAATACTTATCTATTCAAGATATATTAGTGTTATTTTTATGAATGTTTTACAAAAGTTAGAATTTTCCTTCTACTTTAACAGAGTATTTGGTATATATCGTTGACAAAAGACAGTTAAACTCATTTTAATCTCACTTTGTAACAACAAAATATGCAAAAAGTCAAGGGGTGTGAATACTTTCTGAAAGCACTGTAAAGCATCCAAGATGCACTAAAGCATACTGTTTAGTAGCCTAATCTTGTCATTTGGTATCTTTAATCCCTAGATTAATATTTATAGCTCTGCAACCCAACCCGAATAAACTCCTGTATGTACCCAGGATAGAGCTCGAATGTAACCGCCTATTCTCTTCTCTCCTCAGTCCTCTCGGCGGGCGAGACGTTCAGGGGACCCCGGGAACCTCAACGAGAGCGTGGACTCTATGGACGTCATCGCCATCCATTGCCCCAAGCACAAGGACCGTCCGCAGCTCGCCCGGGTCATCCAGAAGATCAGCACAGGCTACAGCGTGCACTGGATGTCCGGCTCCTACTCTGGCCCCTGGGCCGACGCCAAGAAACGGGACGGACGCAAAACGGTGCCTTGGGTGGACACTATTAAGGAGTCTGACATAATTTACAAAAAAATCGCCTTGACCAGTAACCACAAACTGAGTAACAAAATGGCGCAGACTTTACGGTCACTGTACGCTGCCAAGGAGGGGACTTCCAGTTAATGAACCCTGCATTGAACCAACACCCCCTATTTCTACGATCACATCCACCCACCGCCAAACCAGAGGGAAATGTTACTAAAACATTGTTGGAGGCTCCTTCGCTGTTGTGCAGCAGAACCTAGTTGTTTCATTTCTACTCCCACTGTATTATAGGTTTAACACAAAACTACAAATGTTTATATCTCGGGAAAAAAAACATCTGTAAAGAAAAAAAAAATAGAATAAAATCTTACGTGAATGTTGGAAATTAGTCCTTTTGATGGTCTTATTAAAGTGTTTTTTGAATTTAAACTAGTACCCGGTGGCTTTATTTAGCTTAGATATTCTCTGAGATCTGATTTTTGTTTACTTTTAATTGTCCATGCTGTTAAATGGCAGTCTTCTGGGTATAATTTATTCTATTTCAAGCCACGCATGCAGTATCTGTGGGCTACTTGCAGGATGATATTTTGTAAAGGTAGATTTTGTTGTATAAGGTCACCCTAGTTGTAAGAGAACAATGGGATCCTAGTCCTTATGGTGGAACAAATACTGCAATAAATTTTCTACTTCTCTTTGTCACTTGTCTTGTTAAAGTGTTAAATACTTATTTAATTGTTTGAAAACGAAACGTATGCTCATTATTGTGTGCCGCTTGGAACCTTTAAAACGTAGCAAATCGCTTTGATCTTGAACGCACGTCTCATCTGACCCATTGCGCTTTCCGTCGAAACTCATGTCGTCACTAGCGTCCGTTGTGCTTAAAGTTTTTGGCGGATTTTTTGACTGGTTGGTTACCTACGTAGAAGCAAAATTTTTTCAACGGATTATTTTACATTTATAGAAAATGGAAAGGTACGTATTTATTTGAAAGACGTCTCAATAGGTTGTTGCATCTAATTTATAGCTAGCAATAATTTATTTGTAATGCCTCAGGCGAATTCTAACAGGTTAGCTGGCTAACGTTAGCTAGTTTGTTAAATTAGCTTATGCTTTACAAGTCTAAGTACGTTAATTGTATATTTCCCCAGTGGAATGTCATTCGTTGAACAATATAGCTAGCTAACGTTATATCACAGGAAATAAATGAAGTATTTGTATGTGAAAGTGTCATGATGGTGTACATTTGCCCCACGAATGTCGACGGATGTTTTAAGTTTTTGAGAACGTTATGGGTAGCGTGACCACATCAAAAATACCCAAATGCGAGACAACAGGAGGATTTTGCGGGACAGTGTAGTTTCAAGTTTTAATGTCACATGCACAAGTACAGTGAAATGCTTTTATTGTAACTCTAACCCCAACAATGCAGTAATACATAACTATGTAATACACCAAGTTGTCTTAAACACGGATATTGTTAGGCATAAGTTATCTAATAATTATATAAAAAAATAGGCCATGGCATCACTGTCAAGCGTGAATGATGATTATTCACGTTTTAGCAGCGGGATGTCCAAACGGCGTCTGCATGCTCGTCATTTGATCTCAGTTTCATGAGAATTTGTATTTTTTTGAATTACTGTTTCTTGAGCAGATAGTGTTAAACTATACTGAACAAAAATATTATCGCAACATGCAAAGATTTAACAGAGTTACAGTTAATATGTAACCTTTATTTAACCAGGTAGGTTAGTTGAGAACAAGTTCTCATTTACAACTGTGACCTGGCCAAGATAACGCAAAGCAGTGCGACTCAAACAACAACAGTTACACATCAAATAAACAAACATACAGTCAGTAATACAATAGAAAAAGTCTATATACAGTGTGTGCAAATGAGGTAGGATAAGGGAGGTACGGCAATAAATAGGCCATAGTGGTGAAATAATTACAATATAGCAATTAAACACTGGAGTGATAGATGTGCAGAAGATGAGTGTGCAAGTAAAGTAGAGATACTGGGGTGCAAAGGAGCAAAATAAATAACAGTATGAGGATGAGGTAGTTGGATGGGCTTTTTACAGGTGCAGTGATCTGTGAGCTTCTCTGACAGCTGGTGCTTAAAGTTAGTGAGGGAGATATGAGTCTCCAGCATCAGTGATTTTTTTTGCAATACGTTCCAGTCATTGGCAGCAGAGAACTGGAAGGAAAGGTGGTCAAAGGAGGAATTGGCTTTGGGGGTGACCAGTGAAATATACCTGCTGGAGTGCGTGCTACTGGTGGGTGCTGCTATGGTGACCAGTGAGCTAAGGCGGGGCTTTACCAAGCAGAGACTTATAGATGACCTGGAGCCAGTGGGTTTGGTGACGAATATGAAGCGAGGGCCAGCCAATGAGAGCATACATGTCGCAGTGGTGGGTAGTATATGGGGCTTTGCTGACAAAACGGATGGCACTGTGATAGACTGCATCCAATTTGCTGAGTAGAGTGTTGGAGGCTATTTTGTAAATAACATCGCCGAAGTCAAGGATCGGTAGGATAGTCAGTTTTACGAGGGTATGTTTGGCAGCATGGGTGAAGGATGCTTTGTTGCCAAATAAGAAGCCGGTTCCAGATTTAATTTTGGATTGGAGATGTTTAATGTGAGTCTGGAAGGAGAGTTTACAGTCTAACCAGACACCTAGGTATTTGTAGTTGTCCACATATTCTAAGTCAGAACCGTCCAGAGTAGTGATGCTGGACGGGCGGGCAGGTTTGGGCAGCAATCGGTTGAAGAGCATGCATTTAGTTTTACTTGTATTTAAGAGCAGTTGGAGGCCACGGAAGGAGAGTTGTATGGCATTGAAGCTCATCTGGAGGTTAGTTAAGACAGTGTCCATAGGAGGGCCAGAAGTATACAGAATGGTGTCGTCTGCGTAGAGGTGGATCAGAGAATCACCAGCAGCAAGAGCAACATCATTAATGTATACAGAGAAAAGAGTCAGCCCGAGATTTGGAGACTGCCAGAGGTCTGGACAACAGGCCCTCCGATTTGACACACAGAACTCTGTCTGAGAAGTAGTTGGTGAACCAGGCGAGGCAGTCATTTGAGAAACCAAGGCTGTTGAGTCTGCCGATAAGAATGTGGTGATTGACGGAGTCGAAAGCCTTGGCAAGGTCGATGAATACAGCTGCTCAGTATTGTCTCTTATCAATGGCAGTTATATCGTTTATGACCTTAAGCATGGCTGAGGAGCACCCATGACCAGCTTGGAAACCAGATTGCATAGCGGAGAAGGTACGGTGGGATTCGAAATGGTCGTTGATCTGTTTAACTTGGCTTTCGATGACCTTAGAAAGGCAGGGTAGGATAGATATAGGTCTGTAGCAGTTTGGGTCTAGAGTGTCTCCCCCTTTGAAGAGTTTTCCATTCTTTGGAGATCTCAGACAATACGAAAGAGAGGTTGAACAGGCTAGTAATAGAGTTTGCAACAATTTCGGGGGATAATTTTAGAAAGAGAGGGTCCAGATTGTCTAGCCTGGCTGATTTGTAGGGGTCCAGATTTTGCAGCTCTTTCAGAACATCAGCTATCTGGATATGGGTGAAGGAGAAATGGGGGAGGCTTGGGCAAGTTGCTGTGAGGGGTGCAGGGCTGTTGACCGGGGTAGGGGTTAGAGGTCAACCGATTAATCGGAATGACCGATTAATTAGGGCCGATTTCAAGTTTTCATAACAATCGGTAATCGGTATTTTTGGCCGCCGGTTAAATGTTAATTTTTTTTTACCTACACCTTTATTTAACTAGGCAAGTCAGATTAAGAACACATTCTTATTTTCAATGACGGCCTAGGAACGGGGGTTAACTGCCTTGTTCAGGGGGGATTTGGGGATTCGTTTTTGCAACCTACCGGTTACTAGTCCAACGCTCTAACCACCTGCCTTACATTGCACTCCACGAGGAGCCTGCATGGCAGGCTGACTACCTGTTACGCGAGGACAGCAAGAAGCCGAGGTAAGTTGCTAGCTAGCATTAAACTTCTTATAAAAAAACGATCAATCTTAACATAATCACTCGTTAACTACACATGGTTGATGATATTACTAGTTTATCTAACGTGTCCTGCGTTGCATATAATTGATGCGGTGCCTGTTAATTTCTCATCGAATCACACCCTACTTCGCATTTGCGAAAAAAGCACTGTCGTTCCACCAATGTACCTAACCATAAACATCAATGCCTTTCTTTAAAATCAATACACAAGTATATATTTTTAAACCTACATATTTAGTTAATATTGCCTGCTAACATGAATTTGTGTCACTTCTCCAGCGTTCCGTGCAAGCAGTCAGGGTATATACAGCAGTTTGGGCTGCCTGGCTCATTGCGGACTGTGTGAAGTCCATTTATCCCTAACAAAGGCCGTAATTAATTTGCCAGAATTGTACTTAATTATGACATAACATTGAAGGTTGTGCAATGTAACAGGAATATTTAGACTTAGGAATGCACCCCATTAGAAAAAATACGGAACGGTTCCGTGTTTCGTTTTCGAAATTATAGTTTCCGGATTTGACCATATTAATGACCAAAGGCTTGTATTTCTGTGTGTTATGTTCTAATTAAGTCTATGATTTGATAGAGCAGTCTGACTGAGCGATGGTAGGCAGCAGCAGGCTCGTAAGCATTCATTCAAACAGCACTTTTGTGCGTTTTGCCAGCAGCTCTTCGCAATTCTTCAAGCATATCAACTCCCAAGATAAGGCTGGTGTAACCGATGTGAAATGGCTAGCTAGTTAGCGGCTGCGCGCTAATAGCGTTTCAAACGTCACTCGCTCTGAGACTTGGAGTAGTTATTCCCCTTGGTCTACATGGGTAAGGCTGCTTCGAGGGTGGCTGTTGTCGATGTGTTCCTGGTTCGAGCCCAGGTAGGAGCAAGGAGAGGGACGGAAGCTATACTGTTACACTGGCAATACTAAAGTGCCTATATATAACGGCTGTCGTAGAGAGGGGACCAAAGCGCAGCGTGTTGATTGCTCATGATGAATGTTTATTTTAACTCAGAACACTAAAGGAAAAAAATAACACCGAGAAAGTGCACAGTTCTGTCAGGTACAGAAAACTAAACAGAAGACAACTACCCACAAACACAGGTGGTAAAAGGCTGCCTAAGTATGATTCCTAATCAGAGACATCGATAGACAGCTGCCTCTGATTAGGAACCATACTCGGCTCAAAACAAAGAAATACAAAACATAGAATGCCCACACCACACCCTGACCTAACAAAATAGAGAAATACCCATCTCTCTCAGGTCAGGGCGTGACACTATAAGAAGATCCAATAGTCAAAGGTATATGAAATACAAATCGTATAGAGAGAAATAGTCCTATAATTCCTATAATAACTACAACCTAAAACTTCTTACCTGGGAATATTGAAGACTCATGTTAAAAGGAACCACCAGCTTTCATATGTTCTCATGTTCTGAGCAAGGAATTTAAATGTTAGCTTTTTTACGTGGCACATATTGCACTTTTACTTTCTTCTCCAACACTTTTGTTTTTGCATTATTTAAACCAAATTGAACATGATTCATTATTTATTTGAGGCTAAATTGATAGTATTTATGTATTATATTAAGTTAAAATAAGTGTTCATTCAGTATTGTTGTAATTGTCATTATTATAAATAAATAAAATAAAAATCAGCCGTTTAATCGGTATCGGCCTTTTTTGGTTGTCCAATTATCGGTATCGGCGATGAAAAATCATAATCGGTCTGCCTCTAGTAGGGGTAACAAGGGAAAAGCATGGCCAGCTGTAGAAAAATGCTTATTGAAATTCTCAATTATCGTGGATTTGATATGAATAGGACATGAATGTTTGGTTGCGGGACAAAGGGCCTAAATGCGGGACTGTCTCGCACAATCCGGGAATATGTCACCCTAGTAAGTGGGCGACCCCCCCCCACTTCCTGCTAGTGTGCCCATCTTTCGTTGTTCATATGAAGGCATTTGCTGTTAGCTGACTGGTATGGGAAACATTTGCTATCCTATTTCAACATTAACTGGCCTGGCTATCCATCTATAGCCTACATGTATTTAGCTGCCTAAGTCTTTTCTTCATTCTTTCACCAGATCCAGGATGAACCGAGCATCCAGCAGTAGGCTCTCTGAGCTCCCTCAAAGAGTTGAAAGCAACAGAATGAGCATGGTTTATGCAACACCGCAGAGGTAAGTTGGCAAACGAACGTCAATGGAAGTTGCTTTAACTGCCTGTCATAAATATGGAATATATATTTGCTAATGCAATGAGCATATCAATATTTGTTCACAGCAAGCAATCCTTCGGAAAGTTGAACATTCCTAAACCCCAGTCTGTCACATCCGAGAGAAGAACCAGCTTTTTTGGTAGTCGGTAAGTCCTGACACTGAAGAAAATATCATTATACACCTAGTTCTCTATCACTGTCACCATGCGAGACAAAGACTATTCCTGTTAGTGAATCCATATGATTGGGAGCCATTTCACACTGCCAAGTTCAGTGGTTCCCAACTCCAGTCCTCGAGTCCCTCTGACAGTACACGTTTTTATTGTAGCTGTGGACATGTTCACACTGCAGGCCTTAATGCAAAAAATCTGATGACCTCTTTTCAGGACCAGTGGGGCTGGCATGGCTCGCAACAGCGCCTTTGGAGCCTTTGGAGGCGCAGAGAAGATGAAGGATCCCCGGCCCTTACACGATAAGGCCTATGTTCAGCAGTGCATCAGACAGTTGTGTGAGGTATGGATTCCTAATATACACAGATTTCTAAAACAGAATCTCACTGTACTTTTAAGTCTTTCAAGACCGGCCTGAATATTTATATAGTATCTCGGAGTAGGAGTGCTGCTCTAGGATCAGTTGTCACTTTTACATCCTCATGCATAAGATTCTATGAACTGGGGGGGGGTCTGGTCCTAGATCAGCACTCCTTCACACCCATCATTTCCCTCGTTCTCCTCTAGTTTCTGTCAGAGAAGGGCTTTCCGGGTTCAATGTCAGTCAAGTCTCTCCAGTCGCCCTCCACCAAGGAGTTCCTAAAGATCTTTGAGTTCATCTACTGCCTCCTGGACACCACCTTCCAGATGCCCACCTCCAAAGTGGAGGAAGAGGTCCCCAGGATTCTCAAAGACTTGGGGTAAATAGTGGTTAGAGTGTTGGGCCAGTAATTGAAAGGTTGCTGCATCGAATCCCCGAGTTGACAATGTAAAAAAAAAAATCTGTTGTTCTGCCCCTGAACAAGGCAGTTAACCCACTGTTCCCCAGTAGGCCATCGTTGTAAGTAAGAATTTGTTCTTAATAGAGGTTGACCGATTATGATTTTTCACCGCCGATACCGATTATTGGAGGACCCCCAAAAAAAGCAGATACCGATTAATCGGCCAATTTAAAATAAAAAAAAAATGAAAAAATTGTTTTATTTGTAATAATGACAATTACAACAATACTGAATGAACACTTATTTTAACTTAATATAATACATCCACAAAATCAATTTAGCCTCAAATAAATAATGAATCATGTTCAATTTGGTTTAAATAATGCAAAAACAAAGTGTTGGAGAAGAAAGTAAAAATGCAATATGTGCCATGTAAGAAAGCTAACGTTTAAGTTCCTTGCTCAGAACATGAGAACATATGAAAGCTGGTGGTTCCTTTTAACATGAGTCTTCAATATTCCCAGGTAAGAAGTTTTAGGTTGTAGTTATTATAGGAATTATAGGACTATTTCTCTCTATACGATTTGTATTTCATATACCTTTGACTATTGGATGTTCTTATAGGCACTTTAGTATTGCCAGTGTAACAGTATGGCTTCCGTCCCTCTCCTCGCACCTGGGCTCGAACCAGGAACACATCGACAACAGCCACCCTCGAAGCAGCGTTACCCATGCAGAGCAAGGGGAATAACTACTCCAAGTCTCAGAGCGAGTGACGTTTGAAACGCTATTAGCGCGCACCCGGCTAACTAGCTAGCCATTTCACATCGGTTACACCAGCCTAATCATGGGAGTTGATAGGCTTCAATTCATAAACAGCGCAATGCTTGAAGCACAGCGAAGAGCTGCTGGCAAAATGCACGAAAGTGCTGTTTGAATGAATGCTTACGAGCGTGCTGCTGCCTACCACCACTCAGTCAGACTGCTCTATCAAATCATAGACTTAATTATAACATAATAACACACAGAAATACGAGCCTTTGGTCATTAATATGGTCGAATCCGGAAACTATCATCTCGAAAACAAATTGTTTTTCCTTTCAGTGAAAAACGGAACCGTTCTGTATTTTATCTAACGAGTGGCATCCATAAGTCTAAATATTCTGTTACATTGCACAACCTTCAATGTTATGTCATAATTACGTAAAATTCTGGCAAATTAGTTCGCAACGAGCCAGGCGGCCCAAACTGTTGCATATACCCTGACTCTGCGTGCAATGAACGCAAAATGACACAATTTCACCTGGTTAATATTGCCTGCTAACCTGGATTTCTTTTAGCAAAATATGCAGGTTTAAAAATATATACTTCTGTGTATTGATTTTAAGAAAGGCATTGATGTTTATGGTTAGGTACAGTCGTGCAACGATTGTGCTTTTTTCGCAAATGCGCTTTTGTTAAATCATCCCCCTGTTTGGTGAAGTCAGCTGTCTTTGTTAGGAAGAAATAGTCTTCACAGTTCGCAACGAGCCAGGCGGCCCAAACTGCTGCATATACCCTGACTCTGTTGCAAGAGAAGTGACACATTTTCCCTAGTTAAAAGAAATTCATGTTAGCAGGCAATATTAACTAAATATGCAGGTTTAAAAATATATACTTGTGTATTGATTTTAACAAAGGCATTGATGTTTATGGTTGGAGCAACGTGTACCTAAGCGATTATATGCAACGCAGGACAGGCTAGATAAACCAGTAATATCATCAACCATGTGTAGTTAACTAGTGATTATGATTGATTGTTTTTTGTAAGATAAGTTTAATGCTAGCTAGCAACTTACCTTGGCTTCTTACTGCATTCGCGTAACAGGCAGGCTCCTCGTGGAGTGCAATGTAAAGCAGGTGGTTAGAGCGTTGGACTAGTTAACCGAAAGGTTGCAAAACAAGGCAGTTAACCCTCCGGTCCTAAGCCGTCATTGTAAATAAGAATGTGTTCTTTACTGACTTGCCTAGTTAAATAAAGGTCTATAAATAAATAAAAAACGGCGTCCAAAAATACAGATTCCCGATTGTTATGAAAACTTGAATTCGGCCCTAATTAATCGGCCATTCCGATTAATCGGTCGACCTCTAGTTCTTAACTGACTTGCCTAGATAAAGGTTACATTTAAATTTGTAAAAAATTAGCTCATTCTGCCATACATGTTAAACATGGTCTGTGTCCCAAATGGCATCCCTATGGGCCCTGGCCAAAGGCAGTGCCCTATATAGAGAATATGGTGCTATTTGGGACCCAGATGTGATCATTTGCTGTTTGTATCTGGTTTTTGTACACTAGCCCGTTCCTCATTCTAGGATACTGACTGTATATTTCTGATGGCAGGTATCCATTTGTTCTCTCCAAAAGTTCCATGTACTCTGTGGGGGCACCACATACATGGCCACAGGTCTTGGGGGCTGTTGTCTGGCTCATCGATACTGTGAAGGTGGGTATTAGTACAGCAGAATACTATTTAATCTCTAAACTCAATAATAACATTAACTGTCTTAATGAAGGTTAGAATAATGAGATGTTTATAATAATAAAAATGTATTAGGGTCCCCAGAAGGATTACTTTATTTACATACATTTCAAAACATTAACATGTATTGTGTGTGCATCTATTAGTTACACTTGTCAATACATGAACAAAAAAGGTAGGTCAGATTGGGCGGAGGCCTTGTGCCATGAACGGTTAATTTTATTTTTGAAACCAGGTTTGTTGTTCACTTGCGCCATATAAGATGGAAGGGAGTTCCGTGCAATCATGTCTCTGTATACTGTATGATTCCTTGAATTTATTTTCCTTGAATTTGTTCTGGTTGTTTTGCAGATCTTTTGCTGTATGAGTGATCAGGACCTGCTCTTTGCTGATTTCTCTGACGGAAGCACTGAGATTGAGGACGGGGTGGCGTTCAACAAGGTACAGAGCCAACTTACTCACAACAAAACCATTTAGGATGTTAGGCCTCTATTTGACCCTGCACTCTCCCCTCCGTTTCTAGCTCTTTCTGGACTACACTGCTGAAACCTACAACAAGTTCATGCAAGGAGCGGATACGTTTGATGAAGAGGATGCAGATTATCTTGCTAAACTAAGTAAGCAGTGACGACAAAGTCATTGTTTTTAATTGTGAGTTGTGCCTTTTCCTTCCAAATGAACATATACAAAAACCAGCAACAAGCGCATAAAACGTCAACTTATATTTACAGAGAGACTTTACAACGTTGACGAAGGGCTTCTCGCATCCATGGAGGAGAAGTACAGGATGCTGAGTGATGAGGTTGAGCGACTGGAGAAAGAAAGCCAAACGGTTAGTCTTTTGAATCTAAGGACTGTATATACAGTGCATTCGGAAAATATTCAGACACCTTGACTTTTTCCACATTTTGTTATGTTATTGCCTTATTCTCAAATGTATAAAATATTTTCTCATCAACTTACACACAATACCCCATAATGACAAAGATGAACATTTTTATGTATTAACTTGGACTCCAAGTTGTGGTAAATTCAATTAATTGGACATGATTTGGAAAGGCACACAACTGTCTATATAAGGTCCCACAGTTGACAGTGCATGTCAGAGTGAAAACCAAGCCATGAGGTCAAAGGAATTGTCCGTAGAGCTCCGAGACAGGATTGTGTCGAGGCACAGATCTGGAGAAGCGTACCAAAAATTGTCTGCAGCATTGAAGGTCCTCAAGAAAACAGTGGCCTCCATCATTCTTAAATGGAAGACACAAAGACTCTTCTTAGAGCTGGCTGCCTGACCAAACTGAGCAATCGGGGGAGAAGGGCCTTAGTCCAGAGTTTCTCTTTGGAGATGGGAGAACCTTCCAGAAGCACACTCATCTCTGCAGCACTCCACCAATCAGGCCTTTATGGTAGAGTTGCCAGATGGAAGCCACTCCTCAGTAAAAGACACAATGCAGCCCGCTTGGAGTTTGCCAAAAGGCACCTAAATTACTCCGACCATGAGAAACAAGACTGTGGTCTGATGAAACCAAGATTTGAAATCTTTGCCCTGAATGCCAAGCGTCACGTCTGGAGGAAACCTGGCACTATCACTACAGTGAAGCATGGTGATGGCAGCATCATGCTGTGGGAGTGTTTTTCAGCGGCAGGGACTGGGAGACTAGTCAGGATTGAGGGAAAGATGAACGGAGAAAAGTAGAGAGAGATCCTTGCTGAAAACCTGCGTAGGACCTCAGACTGGGACAAAGGTTCACTTTCCAACAGGACAACAAGCAACAGGACAACAGCCAAGACAACGCAGGAGTGGCTTTGGGCAACAAGTCTCTGAATATTCAAGACTCGAGGCTCTAATCACTGCCAAAGGTGCATCAACAAAGTACTGAGAAAAGGGTCTGAATACTTATATAAATGTGATATTTCATTTTTTTATTTTGCAAAAATTTGCTACTATTGATAAAAACGTGTTTGTTTTGTTATTACGGGGTATTGTGTGTAGATTGATGAGGGGGGAAAAAACACTAATGTCATGTGCCTTTAACTGAGGAGTGGCTTCCATCTGGCCACTCTACCATAAAGGCCTGATTGGTGGACTGCTGCAGAGATGTGGTCTGAATATACTTTACGAACGATTGATGAGGGGGGAAAAAACACTAATCTATTTTAGAATGTAACAAATGTGGCAAATGTCAAGTGGTCTGAATACTTCCGAATGCACTGTATTTATAGATTTGTCCATGTACTGCGACTGACTATTGTACACATCTCACCTAGTTTAAGCAGTCGATGAGCTGTAAACGTGCCAATTACGTTTGAACGGAGCCATTTGATTCACTATATTTGTAACCATTTTATTCACTTTGGAGCAGGACCGATTGATGGTCAAAAGAACAGAGAAAGTCAAACTTCAGACAGACCTGCAGAAGCTGCAGAGTTATCGCAGTAACCTGGAGTCTTTCAAAGCCAACCTGGAGAACAAAGCCTCTGGATTGGCCGAGGAGCTGGAAGCATCGGGTAAAAAACTATGACGAAACATTGCTACTCTCGTGGCTTGGCTGGTCTTGCGGTATTGATGCAGCCTCAGGACACTTTTCTCTTTCTACAGTGTCTGTATATGTGGTCTACTACCCTTTGACACATCATCTCTCTATCTGTCCCCACTTCATCCTATCTGTTTAAATGAAATCTGAAAATCCCTTAAAATATACGTTAAAAAGAATTGTTACTGTCCTGGAAATCCTGAAATGTTAACACTCCCCCCACTACCCTTTTTTGTCCTGTGTAGGACTGCAAGTGGAGACCCTAAAGCAGGAGGAGTCCCGGCTCCAACACATCTTGTCCACCCAGAAGTTCACTCCCGCAGACATTGAGAGGATCAACTGGGAGAAGAGGGAGCTGCAGCAGACCATCAACAGCCTGAGCAAGAGCCTGGAGCAGGCCGAGCAGCACATGTGGAACGAGGAAATCGCTCTGGCCAAGGCCAAGGAGACGGTAAGGAATAGGATGCTGGCCTGATACATCTGCTTTCTATACTCATCTGTCTGGTAAATAAAGGTTCAATAAGTATTTTTTTTTAAATGACTGGCTAGCTATGAGCCAATGCTGATCCGTCTTCTCAGTCTTAACCACCGCTAATGATTTAGGCCGAAGTGAAGCTGGCCGAGTACCACAAGCTTGCCCGCAAACTGAAGCTCATCCCTGTGTCTGCCGAGAACGCGTGCGGCCACGACTTTGAGATCAGGACCTCCACAGAATACGGACCGTCCACCATGGTTCAATGCAGAACACAGATTCAAGTATGGCGATTTAGTTCTCATTGAACAATCACTTTATTACAACAGGTGTGTGTTGTATCTGGTCCTAATTCTGTGGCTTATTCTCTACAGCAACTACTGAGGAAACTGATCACTGATGTGGACGAGGAGTGTAGTCGACTGACAGACATGAAACTAAGCCTGGAGGAGTCCATAGAACAGGTACCGAGACATTTCACTGTTTCTTAGAAGTCCAAAGGTTTTGTCCCGTTTTGTGGGTGCTTTATTTTTAACATGGTTTCTCTCTTTCAGGTGAATTCCAATATTTCAGATAAAGCAAATGACTTGAAACAACTGAGAGAGCAAATCCGTAGGCTCGACGAGCAGCTCGAACAAGACATGCAGGTGGGTTATAATTTCAATATTACAAATGTTTGAATATTGTATACAGAAACCCATCTGAAATAATGTTACAGGCTAGTCATTTATTGGTCAGGAAGTGGTGTCTATGTGAATCATTGGTCCATCCAAGGTCTTCCTAGACAGCTTATTGTCTTATAAGGATCATCATGGAAACAACTTTTCTTATTCTCCTCAGTTATTTTAAATGTATTGTATCCACATCTGTGGTTAAATTGTGTTTTTTATCATTTTGAAAAATGACATCCCTCTCTCTGTGGTGTGTGTAGGACATTGCCCATGAGGAGCAGAAGTGGTCTGCTGAGATGGAGTCTGTGGAGACCCACCGCAAGCTGCTGGAGAAGAAGGTGACCCTGGGCTATGACGAGTCTGTGGAGCAGCTGAAAGCTGCACAGCAACAGTGAGTACTGCTCCTCCTAACAATTCTTTTGGACCAAATCACAATGGTGAGGGCTACAGGGCTTAGTTTCAAGTTCTATTGTCACGTGCACAACTACAGTGAAATGCCTTTCTTTCCTGACATTGAAGTAATTCATATCAGCAGTAAAATATTATACTAAAGTAAAGTATGGAAAAAACACACGAGAAATAGAAACATGAATAACATGAGACAGTAAGTTAGCTACTGTTTATATACAGGGTCAGTTCCAATACCATATTTACAATGTGCAGAGATACAAGGGTTAGACTAGCGTCCTGTCCAGGGGGAGTACTTGTACATCAAGCTGCCTCACGCTACAGAAACAGGAGATATGCTCCTGTCCTGCCCTATGAGCCGTTCTGGCCCGGACAATGATACTCTATTTGCGTACGGTATGTTTAGGGCTTTACAATTATTTCACAACCACATGAAGTTTGTTTTCATTGTTCATATCTAAAAATAGACCCCCCCACCACAGTATTTGTCATTCTACTCCACAGGTACCATCTTGTCCTGCAAGAAACCAATGAGGAGCGGAGGACTGTGGTTAACAACCTTGCCAGTGTGTTAACCACGGCTGCCAACCACCTGTCCATTGTAGAGGTCAGTCTCCATCTTGCCCCTAACCTGTTGTTCACAAAGCCACTGACCTCGTGCATATCTCGCCTTTATTTAAATATTTATTTTATTCCTTGCCTTGATATTCCCTTTTACAATAACAACTTGATTAGACAACTACTGTCTTTCTGAGCCTGAATTTCACATTGTGATCATTTCCAGAAATTCTTAGAGGATCAACACAAGCGAGTAGACAGGGTGTACACAGAAGCCTTCCGAGAGGACGAGGTGGACATTCAGAAGATGAAGGACATTATGGAGAGCTTCATCACTAAAGTTAACAGCATGTAGTTCCATGCTTTACTATAAAAGCTGACATGAGCTCTAACTCTTTACTTGGTTATTCCATTCATTCCATTGGAACCATCCCAGCGGGCAAAACTCGGTTTAGTGACGTTGTGACAACAGAAACTAGTTGAAATGACATCATTGACAACCAGTTTTGCCTGTTGGGATGAGTGCAGCTTTACTTCTCTTCTAAGTGACGTCTTTACTGACCACAGTGAGCATAACATCAGTTCCAAAGGGCCGCGCCATCTGCTGCAGTTTCCCTGGTCACTGCTCTAAAGCATTGGGAACTTGTGAGACCAGATGGGCAGACTGTGTTGGGTGCTGGTAGAAAACATGTTTCAATAGGAGTTTTACTTTGTTCAAGTACCCCTGGGTTAGATAATGGGTGTACTGTTAAGCCCTTTTCTTGTAAAGTATTTTATTGTTGTCTTGTGGTGTTTCTCATCTGTTGAGCCACTAGAGGGGAGTGTAAGGCTAGATTTACAGTAGAGCAGTTTCTGGTCGGCTGAAATATTTTTTTAATTAAAATGTAACCTTTATTTAACCTGGCAAGTCAGTTAAGAAAAAAATCTTATTTTACAATGACAGCCTACCAGAGAACAGTGGGTTAACTGCCTTGTTCAGGGCAGAATGACAGATTTTTACCTTTATCAGCTCGTGGATTCGATCCAGCGACCTTTCGGTTATTGGCCCAACGCTCTAACCACTAAGCTACCTGCCGCCAAATATACACTACTGTTCAAAAGTTTGGGGTCATTTACAAATTTCCTTGTTTTTGAAAGAAAGGCTTTTTTTTTTTGTCAATTTAAAATAATATAAAATGTATCAGAAGTACAGTGTAGACATTGTTAATGTGGTAAATAACTATTGTAGCTGGAAACAGTTGGTATTTTATGGAATATCTACATAGGCATACAGAGGCCCATTATGAGCAACCATCACTTCCAGTCTCAACGTCAACAGTGAAGAGGTGACTGGGCTTCTAGGCAGAGTTCCTCTGTCCAATGTCTGTGTTCTTTTGCCCATCTTAATCTTTTATTTTTATTGGCCAGTCTGAGATATGGCTTTTTCTTTGCAACTCTGCCTAGAAGGCCAGCATCTCGGAGTCGCCTCTTCACTGTTGACGTCGAGACTGGTGTTTTGCGGATACTATTTAATGAAGCTGCCAGTTGAGGACTTGTGAGGTGTCTGTTTCTCAAACTAGACACTAATGTACTTGTCCTCTTGCTCAGTTGTGCACCAGGGCCTCCCACTCCTCTTTCTATTCTGGTTAGAGGCAGTTTCCGCTGTTCTGTGAAGGGAGTAGTGTACAGCATTGTATGAGATCTTCAGTTTCTTGGCAATTTCTCGCATGGAATAGCCTTCATTTCTCAGAACAAGAATAGACTGAGTCTCAGAAGAAAGGTCTTTGTTTCTGGCCATTTTGAGCCTGTAATCGAACCCACAAATGCTGATGCTCCAGATACTCAACTAGTCTAAAGAAGGCCAGTTTTATTGCTTCTTTAATCAAGACAACAGTTTTCAGCTGTGCTAACATAATTGCAAAAGGGTTTTCTAATGATCAATTAGCCTTTTAAAATTATAAACTTGGATTAGCTAACACAACATGCCATTGGAACACAGGAGTGATGGTTGCTGATAATGGGCCTCTGTACACCTATGTAGATATTCCATTAAAAAATCTGCCGTTTCCAGCTACAATAGTCATTTACAACATTAACAATCTCTACATTGTATTTCTCATCAATTTGTTATTTTAATGGGCCAAAAATGAGCTTTTTTAAATAAAATAAAAACAAGGACATTTCTAAGTGACCCCAAACTTTTGAATGGTAATGTATATTATGGTTAATTGTTTATCGCTGCAGTTTGTGCTATAAATAAAGATTTGTATCCCCAATATTGCCATATTTTTCTGTTTTTGCCAGTCATGCTTATTCAAATATAGACACGTTACCCACTCATAACAACAGTGTCTAGTCCATGCAATACAATGTAAACTACGACCTAAATAGTTTGTTGGTTTGTACCTACATTTACTTCTTCCTTTAAGACTCACATACTCAGTCATAGACATACCCTAGGCTGCACCACATAATGAAATGGAACAGGACTATTATTTTAGGTCTCTATGACCTATACATGGGGTGTAATCACTAGAAACCAATGTTTTTATTTTTTTTGTTCCAAAACGTTTTGCTACAGTGTGCACTAATGAATACAACCCTGCTCTCTGATACCTTTGCATGTGGTCATTTCATCATTGTCTGCAGACATCTCAAGACCACGCCACTGATCAAATCAAAGTTTATTTGTCACGTACAACCGGTGTAGACCTTACAGTGAAATGCTTACTTACAGGCTCTAACCAATAGTGCAAAAATGGTATTAGGTGAGCAATAAGTAAGTAGAGAAATAAAAAGACAGGCTATATACAGTAGCGAGGTTACGTACAGTCAATTCTGTTAAGCCCCCATTGCGACGGTTAGCTATGCCTGTGAGCTGAGCACTCTTTTAAAAAAATAATAATAAATCCTCCGGCATGTTAGAAATGCCAAAGCTGATTTCTGGTCAGAGTTGTTTTTTGGGGTATGTGTACTTTACTATTTATATTTTTGAAAACTTTTACTTTGCTTCATTCCTAAAGAAAATAATTTACTTTTTACTCCATACATTTTCCCTGATTAAGTTCTCGTTACATTTTGAATGGTTAGCAGGACAGGAAAATGGTCCAATTCACACACTTATCAAGAGATCATCCCTACTGCCTCTGATCTGGTGGACTCACTAAACACACATGCTTGGTTTGTAAATGATGTCTGAGTGTTGGAATGTGCCCCTGTAACAAAAAATAAAAGAAAATGGTGCTGTCTGAAATGCTTTATGTAAGGAATTAAAAATTATTTCTACTTTTACTTTTGATACTTAAGTATATTTTAGCAATTGCATTTACTGTTGATACTTGTTTTTGATGGTATATTTAAAACCAATTACTTTAATTCAAGTAGTATTTTACTGAGTTTTTAACTTGAGTCATTTTCAGTTAAGTTATCTTTACTTTTACTGAAGAATGACAATTGGGCAGTTTTTGCACCACTGCCACTCTGGTTAACGACGTGAAGCTCATCCAAACACCAGGGATCTCAGTGAGTCATCCCACACGGCAGGCTGTTTCAGCTGCTGTATCTGGTGCCCATTGAGAAGGGTAATGACACGTGCATGACTCACTCCTGTATTCACACTTCAGCCAACATAACATACATCCCAGGTCGGTGCCGTGGTCTGAACAACATGGGGTTGGCTTTCTAATCTGTTACCTACTTACCTGCCTGGGATGTGGTTCAGCGGGAGTAGCTTAATGTGAGGCTGTACAGAACTGGGACCGGCTATATGGCAGACGATCCGGTCCATCTGTAGACTGGTCTAAATCAGGCATTTTGCACAAAAATATAATTGTTTGGCTAATAATGGGGTCTTCAAGACCCATTTCTGGTCCCAGTCCGTCTCTGACTGTATAGCTACCTTTGAATGTTAATATTACAGCCTATATTGTCATCAGTATAGGCCTGTCGTACTGAGCTTTATACTAAATATGTAGTATTATCCAAGATATATTTCCTGTTTATATATGTATAGATATTTCTTCTAACACCTCTCATAGTATTGGAGGTTGAATAGATGCTTTGCATAAGGTGCTGTTGGTTGGTAAACAATGCCATGTGCTGTTACAACTGTAGCCAACATACCACATCCTGTAGGAAGGAGAGATGCTCTGGGATACACCCCTTGTTGTGTTCATCCTGTAGGAAGGAGAGATGCTCTGGGATACACCCCTTGTTGTGTTCATCCTGTAGGAAGGAAGGATGCTCTGGGATACACCCTTGTGTTCATCCTGTAGGAAGGAAGGATGTTCTGGGATACACCCCTTGTTGTGTTCATCCTGTAGGAAGGAAGGATGCTCTGGGATACACCCCTTGTTGTGTTCATCCTGTAGGAAGGAAGGATGCTCTGGGATACACCCCTTGTGTTCATCCTGCGGGAAGGAAGGATGCTCTGGGATACACCCCTTGTGTTCATCCTGTAGGAAGGAAGGTTGCTCTGGGATACACCCTTGTGTTCATCCTGTAGGAAGGAAGGATGCTCTGGGATACACCCTTGTGTTCATCCTGTAGGAAGGAAGGAAGCTCTGGGATACACTCCTTGTTGTGTTCATCCTGATGTTTCTGTGTTGCCATGCTTTGTTATGTCCGCTTCTGTAGTTGTTTACTGTTTAGTCACTGTCCATTTGTGGTTCTGTAAATTGGATACTATACCCAGTGTTTATAAGTATCGGTTGCGCATTACTGTTTTGACTAAGGGGTCAATCATTGACATAAAAAATGTATTAACCATTAAGTATTTTTAGAAGATTAGTCGTTTTTGACAAGACCTGGAACTTCGATGTTGGGACTTTTTGACATTTCTTTTAAAATAACTTATTCTGAAGCTATTTGAAGGCTTGATGGGTCAAACTGTACACAGCACCTAGAGAACTACTTTGGCAGACTTGATGAGGAGAGATGAAGTGAGTATGTGTCGAGCCGTCCTGTGATGGATAACTTCCACCCTTCCATAACTTCCATCCTGAAGTCCAGCTCCTCTGAAGGGACTAGCATGATAAGGAGGCCAGCATGATAAGGAGGCCACAGAACTGGACCAGCAAGATACGGAGGCCACAGAACTGAACCAGCAGGATAGGGAGCCCAGGGAATTGAACCAGCAGGATAGGGAGCCCAGGGAATTGAACCAGCATGATAGGGAGGCCACAGAACTGGAACAGCAGGATAGGGAGGCCAGTGAACTGGACCAGCAGGACACCCCCTTTTCAAATCCTCCAGTGAATTAAATAAAACATTTAAATTGTAAAACATTTACAAAGCTATCCTTTTTTGTTTTAGGTAAAACTATTCTAAACATATTCACGTCACCAAATAATTGATTAAAACACACTGTTTTAGGCCTCCCCAGTGGCACTGCGGTCTAAGGCCGCATATGTTTAGAATAGTTTTACCTAAAAAAAAAGGATAGCTTTTTAAATGTTTTACAATTTAAATGTTTTATTTATCTAAAACAGACGTAGTCAATACAACTATTTGTTCAGCACTTTTGAAATGTACAGCGACAGAATTCAGAACAAGGGGCCGTTATTCCAGTATTCTCCCTGTACACCAAGTCAGAATCGTACGATTAGTAAAGGGGCCATATAAGCAGACAATGAAAGCTCTTACAATATTTGATTTCATTTCACTTAAACCGGCTATATGCTACATGTGCACCACCAAGTCAGAACAGTAGGCTAAGTTTTGAGTGGGAAAGGGACCAAATTATTAGGGTAAGGCACATGGGGGCTACAAACAGTTTACTACAAAACATAAACTTAGTATTACTTTCTTAGCTACAGTACACAGTGAGGGGAAAAAGTATTTGATCCCTGCTGATTTTGTACGTTTGCCCACTGACAAAGAAATGATCAGTCTATAATTTTAATGGTAGGTTTATTTGAACAGTGAGAGACAGAATAACGACAAAAAAATCCAGAAAAACATGTCGAAAATGTTATAAATTGTTTTGCATTTTAATGAGGGAAATAAGTATTTGACCCCCTCTCAATCAGAAAGATTTCTGGCTCTCAGGTGTCTTTTATACAGGTAACGAGCTGAGATTAGGAGCACACTATTAAAGGGAGTGCTCCTAATCTAAGTTTGTTACCTGTATAAAAGACACCTGTCCACAGAAGCAATCAATCAGATTCCAAATTCTCCACCATGGCCAAGACCAAAGAGCTCTCCAAGGATGTCAGGGACAAGATTGTAGACCTACACAAGGCTGGAATAGGCTACAAGACCATCGCCAAGCAGCTTGGTGAGAAGGTGACAACAGTTGGTGCGATTATTCGCAAATGGAAGAAACACAAAAGAACTGTCAATCTCCCTCGGCCTGGGGCTCCATGCAAGATCTCACCTCGTGGAGTTGCAATGATCATGAGAATGGTGAGGAATCAGCCCAGAACTACACGGGAGGATCTTGTCAATGATCTCAAAGCAGCTGGGACCATAATCACCAAGAAAACAATTGGTAACACACTATGCCGTGAAGGACTGAAATCCTGCAGCGCCCGCACGGTCCCCCTGCTCAAGAAAACACATATACATGCCCGTCTGAAGTTTGCCAATGAACATCTGAATGATTCAGAGGACAACTGAGTGAAAGTGTTGTGGTCAGATGAGACCAAAATGGAGCTCTTTGGCATCAACTCAACTCGCCGTGTCTGGAGGAGGAGGAATGCTGCCTATGACCCCAAGAACACCATCCCCACCGTCAAACATGGAGGTGGAAACATTATGCCTTGGGGGTGTTTTTCTGCTAAGGGGACAGGACAACTTCACCGCATCAAAGGGACGATGGACGGGGCCATGTACTGTCAAATCTTGGGTGAGAACCTCCTTCCCTCAGCCAGGGCATTGAAAATGGGTCGTGGATGGGTATTCCAGCATGACAATGACCCAAAACACACGGCCAAGGCAACAAAGCAGTGGCTCAAGAAGAAGCACATTAAGGTCCTGGAGTGGCTTAGCCAGTCTCCAGACCTTAATCCCATAGAAAATCTGTGGACTTGGAGAAGATCTGCAAAGAGGAGTGGGAAAAAATCCCTCCTGAGATGTGTGCAAACCTGGTGGCCAACTACAAGAAACGTCTGACCTCTGTGATTGCCAACAAGGGTTTTTCCACCAGGTACTAAGTCATGTTTTGCAGAGGGGTCAAATACTTATTTCCCTCATTAAAATCCAAATCATTTTATAACATTTTTGACATGCATTTTTCTGGATTTTTTGTTGTTGTTGTTATTCTGTTCAAATAAACCTACCATTAAAAATATAGACTGATCATTTCTTTGTCAGTGGGCAAACGTACAAAATCAGCAGGGGATCAAATACTTTTTTCCCCTCACTGTACATATCTCCCGGGCATATTTAATAATTTATGCAGCAGCAAGCAAGACATGTTTGGACTCACCTTATTGTGCTCACTTGAACAGGAAGGAGGCGCGGCGGTCCTTCTTGAGGGCAAATTTTGTCATCGAACTTTGGCATCAAAGTTTGTCATTATTTTCCCAGTCAGAGCTTTTTAGATTGTTTGCACATGGATAAATGCCAAAATAACATGCAAAACAGGCAACAACTAAACATTTTTTTTTTTTAGCTGAACACCCCACCTGCCCTGAATGACGGGTCACCACAGCACCTAACCACGGAATGGAACTACACTGTGAAACAACGGAGTATGTCCTCAGACAAGTATAGATAGATACTGAAATGGTTATAAAAATGTCAGAGCGGTTCATCATTTAAGACACATTTCAGCAAGACAAAATGTTACTCGAGGGCTTTTGACAAGGGGGCAAAAAAAGAGAGTGACAATCGCTCAGGGTTGTGGCCGCACAGAGGCAGGTTAAGAAGAATTCAGAGTGTTTTCCTCTCTCCATCTGTAGAACACATCACTTCTGTCTGTCAGGGGACAGATGGGGGAGACGATTAACCCTAATAACATTCAACATTAACACATACTGGGATGCCTGTCATGAACATGACATAGTACCTGTTGAAAACCACAGATACCTCATGCCAAAATGGCAAAAGGATGACGTCATCAAGCTTCCTGTGTGTTCATGGTGCTTAAGAGGAAGGGACAGATCCCTGACTGCTCTCTGTGTCTCTAGAGAAAACTGCTACATGAAAGAGCATTCACCATAGCTGTGCTATTGACTTCCCTGGTCGAGGTCAGCAACAGAGCATATTAATAATTCATGTTTCATGTCTTTGGCTCCAATGACCCAGGGAAGAGAGGCTAATGCATCATGCAGTGAGTGCTGTGCTGTTGGCCACAGCCCCATGAGGGTTCAGTGGGAAGGTGTTTCCTCTTTCCTCTCTAACTCAACCATAGTGGAGGTCTTCCAGGTGGATCTGTGTCTTTTTAGGGGGTAAACAAGGATGAAGAGCTATTGTACCAGTGTCAAATAGAGGCTAACTAGGCATCGTGGCACTGTCTAAATCTTTTAAATACACTCATTTACTGCAACGTGAGTGAAGCCTTTACCAATATTTCACTGAACGGGGCAACGGGGCCGCAGAATCCAATCTGACCCCTGACCTTTTGCATGCCTTAAACAACTTTGTTAGCGGCTGACTGGGAAGAAGTCTTTCACACCTACGTTATCCTCACCGTGCACTTAACATCTGCCCTGACATCTTCTACGACCACAGACAGCATAATGCGAACACTTCGGAGGTATTCTTTAAGTGATTTGTTTTTCACTCACAACGGACCTGAACTAAATGTCTTACATCCAGTAATAAGGTGAGGACAGCATTAGTCTGGACATCTCCAGTCCTATATAGCTAGAAAAGGCTTGTGATTAGGGACGGTAACACTTTATATGGAAAGTCTGTAAATGCTCTACAGACCATCTACAGACTACCAGTAACATTTCAAATAACTATCTACCAACCCTTAACCCTTAACCGTAACCTTAGCAAGCAGCTGCTTATTAACAGATGGTCATACTATCAACAAACTATCTGTAGGGCATTTCCAGATGGACTGTCCAAATAAAAGTGACCTTAGGGACTACTCGGATACAAAGCAAGAGAAGCAGAATTAAATTGTGGGATTGTTGGCAGAATGTTTTCAGCGCTATTTACACATTAGCACATGTCTTGGCCCTCCCCGCTCTCAGAGGAGCTCCCCTCTCAGAGGAGCTCCCCCCTCTCAGAGGAGCCCCCCCCTCTCAGAGGAGCTCCCCCCCTCTCAGAGGACCCCCCCCCCCCCTCTCAGAGGAGCCCCCCCCCTCTCAGAGGAGCTCCAGCCTCTCAGAGGAGCTCCAGCCTCTCAGAGGAGCTCCCCCCCTCTCAGAGAAGCTCCCGCCTCTCATAGGAGCTCCCCCCCCCCTCTCAGAGGAGCTCCCCCCTCTCAGAGGAGCTCCCCCCCCCTCTCAGAGGAGCCCCCCCCCTCTCAGAGGAGCTGGACTGCAGCCACGGTGAAGGGTGGAATTTATCGATCTCAGGCCGGCTCCACTCATACTCACTTCATCTCTCCTCATTACGCCTGTCAAAGTAGTTCTCTAGATGCTGTTTACAGTTTCACCCGTCAAGCTTTCAAATAGCTTCTGAATAAGTTATTTTAAAAGAAATGTCCAAAAGTCCCAACATTGAAGATACTTGTCTTGACATTATTCATATGAGTGTGATTCTATGCGTAGTAATGACAGACATGCCCCCCTTCCTGCATTAATGCAGCTGCCACCAGCTGCATTAAGTACTGCAGTGCATCTCCTCCTCATGTACGGCACCAGATCTGCCCGTTCTTGCTGTGAGATGTTACCCCACTCTTCCACCAAGGCACCTGCAAGTTCCCGGACATTTCTGGGGGGAATGGCCCTAGCCCTCACCCTCCGATCCAACAGGTCCCAGATGTGCTCAATGGGATTGAGATCAGGGTTCTTCGCTGGCCATGGCAGAACACTGACATTCCTGTCTTGCAGGAAATCACGCACAGAACGAGCAGTATGGCTGGTGGCATTGTCATGCTGGAGGATCATGTCAGGATGAGCCTGCAGGAAGGGTACCGCATGAGGGAGGAGGATGTCTTCCCTGTAATGCACAGCGTTGAGATTGCCTGCAATGACAACAAGCTCAGTCCGATGATGCTGTGACACACCTCCCCAGACCATGGCGGACCCTCCACCTCCAAATCGATCACGCTCCAGAGTACAGACCTCGATGTAACGCTGGAAAGTCATTTTCAGTTAACTTCACTGACGACAAACGCAAATCCGACCATCACCCCTGGTGAGACAAAACCGTGACTCTTCAGTGAAGAGCACTTTTTGCCAGTCCTGACGGTGGGTTTGTGCCCATAGGCGACGTTGTTGCCGGTGATGTCTGGTGAGGACCTGCCTTACAACAGGCCTACAAGCCCTCAGTCCAGCCTCTCTCAGCCTATTACGGACAGTCTGAGCACTGATGGAGGGATTGTGCGTTCCTGGTGTAACTCGGGCAGTTGTTGTTGCCATCCTGTACCTGTCCCACAGGTGTGATGTTCGGATGTACCGATTCTGTGCAGGTGTTGTTACACGTGGTCTGCCACTGCGAGGACGATCAGCTGTCCGTCCTGTCTCTCCCCACATTGCAATTTTTTGCCCTGGCCACATCTGCAGACCTCATGCCCCCTTGCCACATGTCTAAGGCACGTTCACGCAGATAAGCAGGGACCCTGGGCATCTTTCTTTTGGTGTTTTTCAGAGTCAGTAGAAAGGCCTTTTTAGTGTCCTAAGTTTTCATAACTGTGACCATAATTGCCCACCGTCTGTAAGCTGTTAGTGTCTTAATGACTGTACCACCGGTGTATGTTCATTAATTGTTTATGGTTCATTGAACAAGCATGGGAAACAGTGTTTAAACCCTTTACAATAAAGATCTGTGAAGTTATTTGGATTTTTACGAATTATCTTTGAAAGACAGGGTCCTGAAAAAGGGACGTTTCTTTGTTTATATGTTTAGTTTATATGTTTAGTATAAAGCTCAGTACGACGGGCCTATACTGACGACAATATAGGCTGTAATATTAACATTCAAAGGTAGCTATACAGTCAGAGACGGACTGGGACCAGAAATGGGTCTTGAAGACCCCATTATTAGCCAAACAATTATCATTTTTGTGCAAAATGCCTGATTTAGACCAGTTTACAGATGGACCGGATCGTCTGCCATATAGCCGGTCCCAGTTCTGTACAGCCTCACATTAAGCTACTCCCGCTGAACCACATCCCAGGCAGGTAAGTAGGTAACAGATTAGAAAGCCAACCCCATGTTGTTCAGACCATGGCACCGACCTGGGATGTATGTTATGTTGGCTGAAGTGTGAATACAGGAGTGAGTCATGCACGTGTCATTACCCTTCTCAATGGGCACCAGATACAGCAGCTGAAACAGCCTGCCGTGTGGGATGACTCACTGAGATCCCTGGTGTTTGGATGAGCTTCACGTCGTTAACCAGAGTGGCAGTGGTGCAAAAACTGCCCAATTGTCATTCTTCAGTAAAAGTAAAGATAACTTAACTGAAAATGACTCAAGTTAAAAACTCAGTAAAATACTACTTGAGTTAAAGTAATTGGTTTTAAATATACCATCAAAAATAAGTATCAAAAGTAAATGTAATTGCTAAAATATACTTAAGTATCAAAAGTAAAAGTATAAACAATTTCAAATTCCTTACATAAAGCATTCCAGACTGCACCATTTTCTTGTTTTTTTTTAGGTTGGGGCACATTCCAACACTCAGACATCAATGATTTACAAACGAAGCATGTGTGTTTATTGAGTCAACCAGATCAGAGGCAGTAGGGATGACCAGGGATGTTCTTGATAAGTGCGTGAGTTGGACCAATTTCCTGTCCTGCCAAGCATTAAAAATGTAACGATACATGTTGGTTGTCAGTGGAAATGTATGGAGTAAAAAGTACTTTACTTTCTTTTGGAATGTAGTGAAGTAGTACTTTAACGTATTTTTACGAAAGTACCTTTCGCCGCTGCAGAGCAGTAAAGGATGGTGCACACAGGACAGTCCTTAATCAAATATGTAACATCAGAAACTCTCAAGTAGAAAGTTGGTTATGGAGTGGTATTAGTGCCACCAACAATGGAATCTGAATTTACTACAACCCACTAGAATCCAGAGTTAAGTGGAGTTGCTCTGCTCTGCAGTGGTCCTTGTTGCTGTAGTTTAATGAAGACCACAGCCAGGGATGGACTGGGACCAGAAATCAACTTTGGCATTTCTAACACATCAGAAGAATATATACTGTATATGTATGTTTTTTTAAAGAGTGCTCTGCTCAGAGGCATAGCTAACCATCGCAATGGGGGCTTAACAGAATTGACTCATCAGTGGCGTGGGCTTCTTGAGTTGTCTGCAGACAATGATGAACTTGCCACATGCAAATGTATCAGAGAGCAGGGTTGTATTCATTAGTGCACACCGTAGCAAAACGTTTTGACAATTTCTTTTTACGTTGGTTTCTAGTGAATACACCACATGTATAGGTCATAGAGAACCAAAATAATAGTCCTGTTCCATTTCATTATGTGGTGCAGCCTAGGGTATGTCTATGACTGAGTATGTGAGTCTTAAAGGAAGAAGTAAATGTAGGTACAAACCAACAAACTATTTAGGTCGTAGTTTACATTGTATTGCATGGACTAGACACTGTTGTTGTTGAGTGGGTAACGTGTCTATATCTGAAGAAGCATGACTGGAAAAAACAAACATGGAAATATTGGGGATACATATCTTTATTTAAAGCATCACAAACTGCAGCGATAAACAAAATAACAGTATATATTTCAGCTAATCAGAATCTGCTCTACTGTAAATCTAGCCTTACACTGCCCTCTAGTGGCTCAGATGAGAAACACCACAAGACAACATTAAAATACTTTACAAAAAGGGTTTTAACGCCCATTATCTAACCCAGGGGTACTTGAACAAAGTAAAACTCCTATTGAAACATGTTTTCTACCAGCACCCAATACAGTCTGCCCATCTGGTCTCACAAGTTCCCAATGCTTTAGAGCAGTGACCAGGGAAACTGCAGCAGATGGCGCGGCCCTTTGGAACTGATGTTATGCTCACTGTGGTCAGTAAAGACGTCACTTAGAAGAGAAGTAAAGCTGCACTCATCCCAACAGGCAAAACTGGTTGTCAATGATGTCATTTCAACTAGTTTCTGTTGTCACAACGTCACTAAACCGAGTTTTGCCCGCTGGGATGGTTCCAATGGAATGAATGGAATAACCAAGTAAAGAGTTAGAGCTCATGTCAGCTTTTATAGTAAAGCATGGAACTACATGCTGTTAACTTTAGTGATGAAGCTCTCCATAATGTCCTTCATCTTCTGAATGTCCACCTCGTCCTCTCGGAAGGCTTCTGTGTACACCCTGTCTACTCGCTTGTGTTGATCCTCTAAGAATTTCTGGAAATGATCACAATGTGAAATTCAGGCTCAGAAAGACAGTCATTGTCTAATCAAGTTGTTATTGTAAAAGGGAATATCAAGGCAAGGAATAAAATAAATATCTAAATAAAGGCGAGATGTGCACGAGGTCAGTGGCTTTGTGAACAACAGGTTAGGGGCAAGATGGAGACTGACCTCTACAATGGACAGGTGGTTGGCAGCCGTGGTTAACACACTGGCAAGGTTGTTAACCACAGTCCGCCGCTCCTCATTGGTTTCTTGCAGGACAAGATGGTACCTGTAGAGTAGAATGACAAATACTGTGGTGGGGGGGGGGGGGGGTCTAATTTTAGATATGAACAATGAAAACAAACTTCATGTGGTTGTGAAATAATTGTAAAGCCCTAAACATACCGTACGCAAATAAAGTATCATTGTCCGGGCCAGAACGGCTCATAGGGCAGGGCAGGAGCATATCTCCTGTTTCTGTAGCGTGAGGCAGCTTGATGTACAAGTACTCCCCCTGGACAGGACGCTAGTCTAACCCTTGTATATCTGCACATTGTAAATATGGTATTGGAACTGACCCTGTATATAAACAGTAGCTAACTTACTGTCTCATGTTATTCATGTTTCTATTTCTTGTGTGTTTTTTCCATACTTTACTTTAGTATAATATTTTACTGCTGATATGAATTACTTCAATCACAGACTCCATCTCAGCAGACGACTTCTGCTCCTCATGGGCAATGTCCTACACACACACACGAGAGTGGGATGTCATTTTTCAAATGATAAAAAACACAATTTAACCACAGATGTGGATACAATACATTTAAAATAACTGAGGAGAACAAGACAAGTTGTTTCCATGATGATCCTTATAAGACAATAAGCTGTCTAGGAAGACCTTGGATGGACCAATGATTCACATAGACACCACTTCCTGACCAATAAATGACTAGCCTGTAACATTATTTCAGATGGGTTTCTGTATACAATATACAAACATTTGTAATATTGAAATTATAACCCACCTGCATGTCTTGTTCGAGCTGCTCGTCGAGCCTACGGATTTGCTCTCTCGGTTGTTTCAAGTCATTTGCTTTATCTGAAATATTGGAATTCACCTGAAAGAGAGAAACCATGTTAAAAATAAAGCACCCACAAAACGGGACAAAACCTTCGGACTTCTAAGAAACAGTGAAATGTCTCGGTACCTGTTCTATGGACTCCTCCAGGCTTAGTTTCATGTCTGTCAGTCGACTACACTCCTCATCCACATCAGTGATCAGTTTCCTCAGTAGTTGCTGTAGAGAATAAGCCACAGAATTAGGACCAGATACAACACACACCTGTTGTAATAAAGTGATTGTTCAATGAGAACTAAATCGCCATACTTGAATCTGTGTTCTGCATTGAACCATGGTGGACGGTCCGTATTCTGTGGAGGTCCTGATCTCAAAGTCGTGGCCGCACGCGTTCTCGGCAGACACAGGGATGAGCTTCAGTTTGCGGGCAAGCTTGTGGTACTCGGCCAGCTTCACTTCGGCCTAAATCATTAGCGGTGGTTAAGACTGAGAAGACGGATCAGCATTGGCTCATAGCTAGCCAGTCATTTAAAAAAATACTTATTGAACCTTTATTTACCAGACAGATGAGTATAGAATGCAGACGTATCAGGCCAGCATCCTATTCCTTACCGTCTCCTTGGCCAGAGCGATTTCCTCGTTCCACATGTGCTGCTCGGCCTGCTCCAGGCTCTTGCTCAGGCTGTTGATGGTCTGCTGCAGCTCCCTCTTCTCCCAGTTGATCCTCTCAATGTCTGCGGGAGTGAACTTCTGGGTGGACAAGATGTGTTGGAGCCGGGACTCCTCCTGCTTTAGGGTCTCCACTTGCAGTCCTACACAGGACAAAAAAGGGTAGTGGGGGGAGTGTTAACATTTCAGGATTTCCAGGACAGTAACAATTCTTTTTAACGTATATTTTAAGGGATTTTCAGATTTCATTTAAACAGATAGGATGAAGTGGGGACAGATAGAGAGATGATGTGTCAAAGGGTAGTAGACCACATATACAGACACTGTAGAAAGAGAAAAGTGTCCTGGAGGCTGCATCAATACCGCAAGACCAGCCAAGCCACGAGAGTAGCAATGTTTCGTCATAGTTTTTTACCCGATGCTTCCAGCTCCTCGGCCAATCCAGAGGCTTTGTTCTCCAGGTTGGCTTTGAAAGACTCCAGGTTACTGCGATAACTCTGCAGCTTCTGCAGGTCTGTCTGAAGTTTGACTTTCTCTGTTCTTTTGACCATCAATCGGTCCTGCTCCAAAGTGAATAAAATGGTTACAAATATAGTGAACCAAATGGCTCCGTTCAAACGTAATTGGCACGTTTACAGCTCATCGACTGCTTAAACTAGGTGAGATGTGTACAATAGTCAGTCGCAGTACATGGACAAATCTATAAATACAGTGCATTCGGAAGTATTCAGACCACTTGACATTTGCCACATTTGTTACATTCTAAAATAGATTAGTTTTTTTTCCCCCCTCATCAATCGTTCGTAAAGTATATTCAGTGGGGATGTTTTTCAGCAGCAGGTACTGGGAGACGAGTCAGGATCGAGGGAAAGATTAACAGAGAAAAGTACAGAGTGATCTTTGATGAAAACCAGCTCCATAGCGCTCAGAACCTCAGAATGGGGCGAAGGTTCTCCTTCCAACAGGACAACATCCCTAAGCACACAGCCAAGACAGCGCAGAAGTGGCTTCAGGACAAGTTTCTAAATGTCCTTGAGTGGCCCAGCCAGAGCCCAGACTTGAACCCGATCATACATCTTTGGAGAGACCTGAAAATAGCTGTGCAGCGATACTCCCCATCCAACAGGATCCGGCACCTCTCAGGTTTGACTTTGTTTGTTCCGGCATCTACAACAACCACCCGAGCCACTGCCTGTTCACTCCGCTACCATCCAGAAGACGAGGTCAGTACAGGTGCATCAAAGCTGGGATCGAGAGACTGAAAAACAGCTTCTATCTCAAGGCCATCAGACTGTTAAACAGCCATCACTAACACATAGAGGCTGCTGCCTACATACAGACTTTAAATCATTGGCCAATTTAATAAATGGATCACCAGTCACTTTAATAATGCCACTTTAATAATGTTTACATATCTTGCATTACTCATCTCATATGTATATACAGTATTTTATACCATCTATTGCACCTTGCCTATGCCGCTCTGTTGTTGCTCATCCATATATTTATATGTATATATTCTTATTCCATTTCTTTACTTAGATGTGTGTGTATTAGGTAGTTGTTGTGGAATTGTTAGATATTGTTAGATATTGCTGCACTGTCAGAACTAGAAGCACAAGCATTTTGCTACACTCAATTACATCTGCTAACCATTACCTTTCGTGGCATGATTTATTAATTAGTTCACTGTTTGCACTGTAGACATTCTAATAAACGCGATCAGAATGACATCAAGTTGCCTCCCAGAAAGACCATCATGTAAATGCTTCGTGATCCTTCTACATAATCATCCTATCCTGCCACACTGATTCCAGACCTGCTCTCTTATTTGTACATAAAGGTTATGGGGAGGGCCAGTGGGGTATGTTAACTGATCTTGACACAGGTCTTGGTAGTGGTGGTCAGCTTGTGAAGAGGTCCCTACATAATCACGTCACTTAGCCTAGTCCTTTCCCTGCTGAATTTGAATCGTGGGAAAGCCAAATAAACAAATGATAAGAAAAGGTAGCCTACATTGATTTATTTTATTTGAAGTTATATTTAGATATTGTGATATTCATTCTGCTGCTACACTGATGTCTTGTAAATGATAAGAAATTCGGACTTGTGTAAGCCCCGCGGCTATACTCAAGTATGTGGGCATTCTGCAGTGACGTCTAAAGTGCTTTGAATTAATTAGCACCTTGGAGAGTGCTGTCTGTTTTACCACCATAGATTGTAGGCTATTTGGCTGCTACTTTGTGTTTGACACAATTTTTCTCAATCTGTTCTGGTATCTCAGAGCCCCCTGGACAACCACCTCAACCTGTCTCTGGCCAACACTCCAGTACAGTAGGTGGCGGTAATGCACCATAACTTTGGATGCCAACCAGCGATAAACCCTTCCGAAGAAGAAGACCGTCCGTTTTGTTTAAATTTGCAGGCGGATTTTTAAAAATGTTGAGTTATTTATGTAGAAACAGAAGTTTCTAAACTGATTATTTCAAAATTATCGAAAGTGGAAAGGTACGTATTTGTTTGAAAGACGTCTCAATGGGTTGTTGCATTTCATTTATAGCTAGAAATATTTAATTGTAATACCCCAGGCAAATTCTAAGAAACTAAGTAAATTAGCTTTAGTTAGTTGGCTAAATTAGTTGTAATTTAGCTTATGGTTTTCAAGTCTAACAGTAGTTTTAAATTGTATTGGAATGGAATTGGAATGTTATTCGTTAAACAATATAACTAGCCAACGTTATCACAAGAAATAAAGTAGGAAGTATTTGCGTGTGAAAGTGTCATGATGGTGTACATTTGCCCCACTGATGTCGCGTTGCGTTTTTGAGAACGTTCGCGGTAGGGTGACCACGTTTAAAATACTCAAATGCGACACAACAGGAAGATTTTACGGGACCGTGTAGTTTTAATGTCACATGCACAAGTACAGTGAAATGCTTTTCTTGTAAACGCCAACCCCAACAATGCAGTCACCGATAACAATGTAATACAAAAACACACCAGATATAAGACTATATCTACACTACAAGTTTAGGGATGGATACTGTCTCGTTAGAGGTAGATATGTTAAGGTGATTTATGCATCAGGATATATAGTACCAGTCAAGTTTGGACACACCTACTCATTCAAGGGTTTTTCTTTATTTTTACTATTTTCGACATTATAGAATAATAGTGAAGACATCAACTATGAAATAACACATTGAATCATGTAGTAACCAAAAAATTGTTAAACAAATCAATATATTTTAGATTCTTCAAAGTAGCCACCCTTTGCCTTGAGAGCTTTGCACACTCTTGGCGTTCTCTCAACCAGCATCATGAGGTAGTCACCCGGGATGCATTTCAATTAACAGGTGTCTTTAAGTTAATTTGTGGAATTTCTTTCCTCCTTAATGCATTTTAGCCAACCAGTTGTGTTGTGACAAGATGGGGGTGATTTACCAAGTAAGGTCATCTTCTGTATAAGACCAAGTCCATATTATGGCAAGAACAGCTCAAATAAGCAAGAGAAACAACAGTCCATCATTACTTTAAGACATGAAGGTCAGTCAATCAGGAACATTTCAAGAACTTTGAAAGTTTCTTCAAGTGCAGTTGCAAAAACCATCAAGCACTATGATGAAACTGGCTCTCATGAGGACCGCCACAGGAATGGAAGACCCAGAGTTACCTCTGCTGTAGAGGATACGTTCATTA
This sequence comes from Salmo trutta, assembly GCF_901001165.1. Classification (NCBI taxonomy): domain Eukaryota; kingdom Metazoa; phylum Chordata; class Actinopteri; order Salmoniformes; family Salmonidae; genus Salmo; species Salmo trutta. The sequence continues at coordinate 38,326,344 of NC_042983.1, read as the reverse complement.
AGTTACCAGCCTCAGAAATTGCAGCCTAAATAAATGCTTCATAGAGTTCAAGTAAGACACTTATCAACATCAACTGCTCAGAGGAGACTGCGTAAATCAGGCCTTCATTGTTGAATTGCTGCAGAGAAACCACTAAGGGACACCAATAATAAGAAGAGACTTGCTTGGGCCAAGAAGCACAAGCAATGGATGTTAGACAGGTGGAAATTTGTCCTTTGGTCTAATTTGTCAAAATGAGATTTTTGGATACAACCACTGTGTCTTTGTGAGACGCAGAGTAGGTGAACGGATGATCTTCGCATGTGTGGTTCCCACCGTGAAGCATGGAGGAGGAGGTGTGACGGAATGCTGGTGACACCGTCTGTAATTTTATTTTTGAATTGAAGTCGCACTTAACCAGCATGGCTACCACAGCATTCTGCAGCGATACGCTATCCCACCTGGTTTCACTTAGTGGGACTATCATTTGTTTTTTCTACAGGACAATGACCCAACACACCTCCAGGCTGTGTAAGGGCTATTTGACCAAGCAGGAGAGTGATGGAGTGCTGCATCAGATGACCTGGCCTCCACAATCACTTGACCTCAACCCAATTGAGATGGTTTGGTATTAAAAAGAAAGGAGGACCAAGGCATTCTTCATATAATTAATTAAAATGCCTTTATTAGTATGGCATGTTCAATAGAAACAAAGTATTAAAAAAATCCCGACGCGTTTCGCCTGCATGGCCTTCGTCAGGGAGTACAAAAAATAATACAATGTCCTCTTTTGAACAGCTTTTCCAATTAGCCCTAATTAGAAGAGGGAGTGGTTACAAAATTGTTTGGACACACCTAGTAAGCAATACTATACACATTAAAAAGTGAAATACTGTAGCTATGTTATCATAAAAATACAACTCCAAGCTAGAAGTATCAGGACACTTAGAAAGGTAGTTCTAACCTTAAATATGACTGGGAGAAGTGTCAAGAATAAGAAAGCAATATATTCCATAGTACACTAGAACACAGCAAAACATGAACAACAACAGTCTAAACATAGCTGAGGGCAATTGAGCAAAATGTCCACTAGATGACAGCAAATGGACCCATCACGACCCAACATGAAGGGTGAGAAATCCATATCTTCATTTAAACCAGGGTATTTAGTGGCCTGTAGTTTGTAAATCCAAAAACTTTCCCTTTGGTTTAACTGTTTAAGACGGTCCCCTTTTCTAATAGAGGCCGGAATATGATTAATACCCATAGCTTGTAGGGAGGCAGGGTTGTCATGGTGTAAGGACTTGTAGTGCCTTGCCATGGGGTAGTCTTTATTGCCTACCCGTATGGCGTACTTGTGTTCCGCCAAGCAGTCTTGAAGGCGTCTCTTTGTCCGTCCAATGTAGAACACCTTGCACTGTGGACATTCCAATCTATAGATGCCATGAGTGGTTTTGCAGTTGAGCTAAACATTTTAGCAGCACCCCTTGTGACAAATTATGTTAACTTCCTTCAATTCTACACATTTTGCCATGGGGTGGAGGCGAATGTTTGCAGTTTCTGATAATTCAATGGACCCCACCAGGGTTGGTAATTGGACCATGCTTACTACCAGTTTGGTAAATTAGCTGGCTGCTAGATAATCTCATCTAAAACATTTTGCTGACATGGACTTGTTGAGACACTGTTTTGGCGCTGAAGACCGACGTTTTACATGCTCCTAACCAACTGTTATTTAAGTTTAAAAAAAATGTTTTGTTGTTGTGGTGTTTAACTTATTTTGTACATAATGCTGCTGCTACCGTCTCTTATGACCGAAAATAACTGCTGGTCATCAGAACAGCGATTACTCAACTCGAACTGGAAGAATATTTGTTATTTTAACGAGTCCGACGCGAAGGATATACCGCTTTCTCCGTAAGGGACCCAAATCCCAGTCTTTTGCGTAATGGAGTAGGGGGTGCAGGTCGGGCTGCCTTCTGAGAATTCGTAGGCGAGTGAGAACCTCAACTACCATCAGTTCCATTGGCCAACGTGCAATCATTGGAAAACAAAACGGATGACCTACCATCAAGATTATACTACCAATGGGACATTAACTGTAATATCTTGTTTCACTGAGTCATGGTTGAATGATGACACGGATAATATAGACCTGGAGGGATTTTCCATGCACCGGCAGGACAGAAGCTACGTCTGGTAAGGGGCGGGGGTCTATTTGTCAATGGCAGCTGGTGCGCTGTGTCTAATATTAAAGTATTATGGTATTGCTCGTATGAGGTAGTCGACAGCTTATCATGAGGTAGAATATCTATCAAGAGTTCTCATCTATATTATTCGTAGCCGTCTATTTACCACCACAAACCACTGCTGGTACTAAGACCGCACTCAACCAGCTGTATAAGGTCATACACAAACAAGAAAATGCTCATCAGGAAGCGGCGCTCCTAGTGGCCGGGGACTTTAAAGCAGGCAGACTTAAATCTGTGTGCAACCAGAGGGGGAAAAAAACTCTAAACCACCTTTACTCCACACAGAGATGCATATAAAGCTCTTCCCCGCCCTCCATTTGGCAAATCTGGCCATAATTCTATCCTCCTGATTCCGGCTTACAAGCAAAAACTAAAGCAGGAAGTACCAGTAACTTGCTCAATAAAGAAGTGGTCAGATGACGTGGATGCTAGCTACACTACAGGACTGTTTTGCTAGCACAGACTGGAATATGTTCCGGGATTCATCCAATGGCATTGAGGAGAATACCACCTCAGTCACCGGCTTCATCAATAAGTCAATCGACGACGTCGTCCCCACAGTGACCTTACGCACATATCCAGAAGCCATGGATTACAGGCAACACCCGCATCGAGCTAGAGCTGCTGCTTTCAAAGAGCGGGATGCTTATAAGAAATCCCGCTATGCCCTGAGACGAACCATCAAACAAGCAAAGTGTCAATACAGGATTAAGATTGAATCCTACTACATCGGCTTTGACACTTGTTGGATGTGGCAGGGTTTGAAAACTATTACACACTACAAAAACAAACCCAGCCACGAGCTGCCCAGTTGATGCGAGCCTACCAGACAAGCTAAATGCCTTTTTTATGCTCGCTTCGAGGCAAGCAACACTTAAGCATGCACGAGAGCACCAGCTGTTCGGGACGAATGTGTGATAACGCTCTCGGTAGCCGATGTGAGCAAGACCTTTAAACAGGTCAACGTTCACAAAGCCGTGGGGCCTAACGGATTACCAGGACGTTTACTCAAAGCATGGCAGACCAACTGGCAAGTGTCTTCACTGACATTTTCAACCTCACCCTGACTGAGTCTCTGTAATACCTACATGCACCGCCATAGTGCCTGTGCCCAAAGAAGCGAAGGTAGCCTGGCTAAATGATTACTGCCCCGTAGCACTCACGTCGGTAGCCATGAAGCTTTAAAGGCTGGTCATGGCTCACTCGGGGGCTCCCGAGTAGCACACCGGTCTAAGGCAATGCTTCTTTGCTAGAGGCGTCACCACAGACACCCTGGTTCGAATCCAGGCTGTATCACAACCGGCCGTGATTGGGAGTCCCATACGGCGGCACACGTTTGGCCGGTGTAGGCCGTCATTGTAAATCATTTGTTCTTAACGGACTTGCCTAGTTAAATAAAAAAAAAATCAACAGCATTCTCCCAGATACCCTAGACCCACTCCAATTTGCATACCGCCCCAACAGAGCCACAGATGATGCAACCTCAATCGCACTCCACACTGCCCTTTCCCACATGGACAAAAGGAACATCTATGTGAGAATGCTATTCATTGACTACAGCTCAGCATTCAACACCATAGTGCCCTCAAAGCTCATCACTAAGCTAAGGACCCTGGGACTAAACACCTCCCTCTGCAACTGGATCCTTGACTTCCTAACGGGCCGCCCCCAGGTGGTAAGGGTAGGTAACAACACGTCTGCTATGCTGATGCTCAACACTGGGGATCAGTCCCCTCCTGTACTCCCTGTTCGACTGCGTGGCCAAACACGACTCCAACACCATCATTCATTTTGCTGACGACAAGTGGTAGGCCTGATCACCGACAACGATGAGACAGCCAATAGGGAGGAGGTCAGGGACCTGGCAGTGTGGCACAAGGACAACAATCCCTCCCTCAATGTGAGCTAGACAAAGGAGCTGATCGTGGACTACAGGAGAAGGCGGACCTTAACTTGGGTCCAGCCTGAAGCTGGTGTTTAAACTAGTCCAGAGTCAGTGCTCTCCAGACGGACACACCGCTTTAGGCTATTTGCTCAAGGGATAAGTAATCCGGTAGGTCTTTTTTGACATTTCTACCAGATCAGAGCATGCCATTTTTTTTTCTTCCCTTTTTTATGCTGAGTGGTTATCGAAAGGGAGAGCGTTGGAAAGATTTTTCCAATAGGCTACGTTGAGGAACTATTGTCATTCTCAGTGGCTGTAAAAACACTTATTTTACTTGCTTTTTGAGGTGAAGAAAAAATGACTTTGAGAAGATCTACAGAGATGGTGAGTTATGACAATCAGAAACAGTATCAAATCCCCAAATGGGAACATTTATAGGCCTACATTTGCACGCAGGCCAGGTAGCATATATTTGCCACTGCTCGATTTAAAAATAAAAAATCTTGGTCCACCAACAGATCGGCCAATCGACTGAGTGGGTCAGCCCTGATACATGCTATATACATTTTACAGACACATTTAGTTATTTTTAGTCCCACCCTTCAGCTATCCTCAACCCTTCCCATCGTTCTCTGAATACCATCCAATTTATTTTGGGCATATTTTTAAACTGCTGTGATGTTTCACAGAAGTTCTATTCTCAGTGTTTACAGTTTGTAAATTAAAGAAACATTTTTGCTAACAGTATTATATTATTGATCGATATTAAAAAATGTTTGACTGACTTTTCAAATCACCCATCAGTTAGCGCCACTTAAATGTTGCAATTCATCAGCCATTCCTGAATCTGTGACCAAAAACAAGCTACATATGGACCGTACCTAAACAAATGATCGAATATTCTGTCTCTTCGCAGCAAAATCTGCCGGGATGGTTGTATTCCTAATATCGAACATTCTATTGGTTGCAAGAATTTTGTATAATTGAAATCCTACATTTTGAATCTGGTGTTTTGTATCAGTTCATAAACCATGTGGCATGGAATTGGAAGATCAATCTCTTACCAACTCTTTTGCAATCTATGGCACTGCTGTACATTTCTTTTTGTCTTTAAATGAAATTGGTATACTAGTTTTATTCATCAATTTTATTTTAACCAGTTTTTGTCTTTAGTGGATGTCAAACAGACAAGTTCCTTTCTCCCTCCATTTTTGCATTAATGCTGGTTGTGATTTGGGGTATAGCGGACATAGGACACCAGTCCTATTTATGATATAATTTAAAAATATTATGCTGTTTAATCCCCCCCAAATGTTAAATTTATCAATTAGTATATTTGAGTTGAACAATTTGGGGATTATTTCAGTTTCAAATAACTGAAACTGAGAGGTTGTAATCTGAATAAAGGGGGAGGGGGAGAACTAGTTTGGATTTAAGTATAACTTTTTTATGACTGAAACCTTTAGTGAGAGGTCGAATGCTTTAATATTTAATAATTTCTGAATTCATATTCATTCTAATAAATAAGCCCAGTTAATTTTGTTTGGCTTGCCGTTCCAAATAAAATATAATGAAAAATCGCATTGCTTGGTGTAGGCAAGGCCATAAGTAAAAAGGTAAACTGGGATATGACTAAATAGTTAATCAGGGTGACTTCTCCAGAAATACACAGGTATTTTCCTTTCCATGGTAACAAGATCTTGTAGAGATCATTTTCTTTCAGGATATGAATAGGACATGAATTTTTGGTTGCGGGACGAAGGGACAAAATGTGGGACTGTGTCAATCCCACTTCCTGCTAGTGTGCCCATCTTTCGTTGTTCATATGAAGGCATTTGCAGTTAGCTGACTGGTATGGGAAACATTTGCTATCCTATTTCAACATTAACTGGCCTGGCTATCCATCTATAGCCTACATGTATTTAGCTGCCTAAGTCTTTTCTTCATTCTTTCACCAGATCCAGGATGAACCGAGCATCCAGCAGTAGGCTCTCTGAGCTCCCTCAAAGAGTTGAAAGCAACAGAATGAGCATGGTTTATGCAACACCGCAGAGGTAAGTTGGCAAACGAACGTCAATGGAAGTTGCTTTAACTGCCTGTCATAAATATGGAATGTATATTTGCTAATGCAATGAGCATATCAATATTTGTTCACAGCAAGCAATCCTTCGGAAAGTTGAACATTCCTAAACCCCAGTCTGTCACATCCGAGAGAAGAACCAGCTTTTTTGGTAGTCGGTAAGTCCTGACACTGAAGAAAATATCATTATACACCTAGTTCTCTATCACTGTCACCATGCGAGACAAAGACTATTCCTGTTAGTGAATCCATATGATTGGGAGCCATTTCACACTGCCAAGTTCAGTGGTTCCCAACTCCAGTCCTCGAGTCCCTCTGACAGTACACATTTTTATTGTAGCTGTGGACATGTTCACACTGCAGGCCTTACTGCTCTAATCAGTTTTGTTTTTCAAATCTGTTTTGGAATAGTGACTGTCCAAACAGCAATTTAAGTATCCAAATTGGATTTGTGTGTTCAGACATCCTTCATTTGCTGACAAGGCTATGCTAGTTGTCATAGTAATGATGGTTGTACACAGTGGTGTAAGCTGATTGGTGGTGGAGCTCGTGCTTCCAATCACTTAGAAGTTATGTATGGAATCAATATCATGCCAAATGTAAATCACTATCCACAAACACCTTTTGATTTGTATTTGTAAATCGATAAATTGCATTAGAATTATTTTATGACTGCAGATATGCAGGTAATTCCCAAAGGCCTTAAGTAAAGTGACTGCCATAAAGATTTGCACATAGGAGAGATATGTGCAAACATGACAGATATGGCAAACCTGCAACTCCATATTTTGAGAAAAAAGAAAAAAAATCACCTGAATTTTGGCAGAGATTTGACAAGAAAAATAACGTTCTCATGCATAAGAAAAAAAGTTCTCACACAAAGTGATTTGTATTCATAGAAAAACGGTTTGTACCCATAGAAAGCGATTTCTGTACATCGTTGGCAGCCTCTCGTTCGGCAATGTTGATGCCTGCCTTTCAAGGCTGCAGAAATGATAGTGTAGTAACCATAATATGTTAACCATATGTGTAACCATAATATGTTAACCATAGTATGTCCAACGTAAATAATCGAAGCCCTAGATTACTCTATTTGCAACACTATTGCTGTGTACACCCGTTTGTCACCCATATAGTTGAATTAGCTGGCCAATGTGATAGCACCACTAAATGTGAAGGATATGTCATATATTGTAAATGATTATAATCCATCCGCTGTCTCATGCTGCACAGACGATGAGCATTAAGGAAACATAAGTGTTCCTGAGGCCTCCAGCCATTTCTCCAGGAGAGGCATGCGAAAGATAGAGGGGAGGTGTAGGATATGGGATCAGACTTTGTAACAATATTGCTTTCTTCCCCCACCCCAATCTTGGCTTGAACAAGGGACCCCCTGCACACATCGACAACAGTCACTCTCGAAGCATCGTTACCTATCGCTCCAATAAAATGGCGGCCCTTGCAGATTAATTGAAACAACTACTTCAAGGTCTCAGAGCGAGTGACGTCACCGATTGACACGCTATTAGCGCGCACCGCTAACTAGCTAATAGCCATTTCACACCGGTTACACTCAATCCCTTCACTGGCTCCTTTTCCACATCAACCAGTGATCTGTGTCAACCGCATCAATAGGATCAACTTTTTTTCTACGACTACATCGCTTTCTACGCGTGAGAACTTTTTGTCTTTATGGCAGTAGTTTTGGAAATGACCTGCATATCTTCAGTTAGAAAAAAAATGCTACTGCAATATATTGATTTACAAATCAGAAGGTGTTTGTTGGTGGAATGGTGACTTACATTTGGCATGATATTGATCCCATAGTTATGTAGCAAAATCTACGGTGAAAATAATGCCTGCCAGGGATGTTTCACAGTTGCTTTGAATGTTCAAAATCATAGTGTCAGAACACCTTTTTAAAGCCTCAAAGAACAAGGTGATCCAACTTTCAAAACAAGTCCTTTTTGGCTAGCCACATAATTCAACTAACTTAGGTAGATGTTAAGCGCTATAGCGCGTTCACTAATTTGTTTGTAAACAATTAAAAAGCTAGTTAGCTACCACATGTTCTTGTCAACACTGTCAAGACTAAATAGCAAATAACAAGATATGCCAAACAACAGTCGTAAAACCACGAGGGCAAATCAATCAGATTTGACCATTCAGACACGTCATGGTCAGGAATCACATTTGGGACTTGAAATGTCTGCTACCATGTGCTGTTTGACTGTTCAGACTGCAGGAAAAAATAACATATTTGAATCAGATATGCAAAATGTTTTTGATTTGAGTCACTTCAATGTGAACGAGGCTTAAGTAGTACCATAAATGCTACAAATCGGACCTCTTTTCAGGGCCAGTGGGGCTGGCATGGCTCGCAACAGCACCTTTGGAGGTACAGAGAAGATGAAGGATCCCCGGCCCTTACACGATAAGGCCTATGTTCAGCAGTGCATCAGACAGTTGTGTGAGGTATGGATTCCTAATATACACAGATTTCTAAAACAGAATCTCACTGTACTTTTAAGTCTTTCAAGACCGGCCTGAATATTTATATAGTATCTCGGAGTAGGAGTGCTGCTCTAGGATCAGTTGTCACTTTTACATCCTCATGCATAAGATTCTATGAACTGGGGGGGGGTCTGGTCCTAGATCAGCACTCCTTCACACCCATCATTTCCCTCGTTCTCCTCTAGTTTCTGTCAGAGAAGGGCTTTCCGGGTTCAATGTCAGTCAAGTCTCTCCAGTCGCCCTCCACCAAGGAGTTCCTAAAGATCTTTGAGTTCATCTACTGCCTCGTGGACCCCACCTTCCAGATGCCCACCTCCAAAGTGGAGGAAGAGGTCCCCAGGATTCTCAAAGACTTGGGGTAAATAGTGGTTAGTGTTGGGCCAGTAATCGAAAGGTTGCTTCATCGAATCCCCGAGTTGACAATGTAAATTTTTTTTTTGTAAAAATCTGTCGTTCTGCCCCTGAACAAGGCAGTTAACCCACTGTTCCCCAGTAGGCCGACGTTGTAAATAAGAATTTGTTCTTAACTGACTTGCCTAGATAAAGGTTACATTTAAATTTGTAAAAAATTTGCTCATTCTGCCATACATGTTAAAAATGGACTGTGTCTCAAATGGCATCCCTATGGGCCCTGGCCAAAGGCAGTGCCCTATATAGAGAATATGGTGCTATTTGGGACCCAGATGTGATCATTTGCTTTTTGCATCTGGTTTTTGTACACTAGCCCGTTCCTCATTCTAGGATACTGACTGTATATTTCTGATGGCAGGTATCCATTTGTTCTCTCCAAAAGTTCCATGTACTCTGTGGGGGCACCACATACATGGCCACAGGTCTTGGGGGCTGTTGTCTGGCTCATGGATACTGTGAAGGTGGGTATTAGTACAGCAGAATACTACTTAATCTCTTAACTCAATAATAACATTAACTGTCTTAATAAAGGTTTGAATAATGAGATGTTTATAAAAACATTTTTTTGTAAGGATCCCCATTAGCTGACGCCAATGGCGACTGCTAGTCTTACTGCACTTCGACATAACAAAATCCTTTACAATTTACATACATTTAAAAACTTGAACATGTATTGTGTGTGCATCTATTAGTTACACTTGTCAATACATGAACAAGAAAGGTAGGTCAGATGGGGCGGAGGCCTTGTGCCATGAACGGTTACTTTATTTTTGAAACAAGGTTTGTTGTTCACTTGCGCCATATAAGTTGGGAGTTCCATGCAATCATGTCTCTGTATACATAATGTTTACTTGAATTTATTTTCCTTTCATTTGTTCTGGTTGTTTTGCAGATCTTTTGCTGTATGAGTGATCAGGACCTGCTCTTTGCTGATTTCTCTGACGGAAGCACTGAGATTGAGGACGGGGTGGCGTTCAACAAGGTACAGAGCCAACTTACTCACAACAAAACCATTTAGGATGTTAGGCCTCTATTTGACCCTGCACGCTCCCCTCCGTTTCTAGCTCTTTCTGGACTACACTGCTGAAACCTACAACAAGTTCATGCAAGGAGCGGATACGTTTGATGAAGAGGATGCGGATTATCTTGCTAAACTAAGTAAGCAGTGACGACAAATGCATTGATTTTAATTGTGAGTTGTGCCTTTTCCTTCCAAATGAACATATACAAAAACCAGCAACAAGCGCATAAAACGTCAACTTATATTTACAGAGAGACTTTACAACGTTGACGAAGGGCTTCTCGCATCCATGGAGGAGAAGTACAGGATGCTGAGTGATGAGGTTGAGCGACTGGAGAAAGAAAGCCAAACGGTTAGTCTTTTGAATCTAAGGACTGTATATACAGTGCATTCGGAAAATATTCAGACACCTTGACTTTTCCCACATTTTATGTTACAGCCTTCTAAAATAGATTAAGTAGTGTTTCCCCCCCCCCTCATCAATCTACACGCAGTACCCCATAATGACAAAGCAAACAGGTTTTTATCAATTATAGCAAATGCTAGCAAATTAAAAAACTGAAATCACATTTACATAAGTATTCAGACCCTGTACTTAGTTGAAGCACCTTTGGCAGCGATTACAGCCTCGAGTCTTCTTGGGTATGACGCTACAAGCTTGGCACACCTTTATTTGGGGAGTTTCTCCTATTCTTCTCTGCAGATCCTCTCAAGCTCTGTCAGGTTGGATGGGGGGAGCGTCGCTGCACAGCTATTTTCAGGTCTTTCCAGAGATATTCGATCGGGTCCAGGTTCTGTCAGGCCACTCAAGGACTTTCAGAGACTTGTCCCGAAGCTACTCCTGCGTTGTCTTAGCTGTGTGCTTAGGGTCATTGTCCTGTTAGTAGGTGAACTTCCACCCCAGTCTGAGGTCCTGAGTGCTCTGGGGCAGGTTTTCATCAAGGAGCTCTGTACTTTTCTCCGTTCATCTTTCCCTTGATCCTGACTAGTCTCCCAGTCCCTGCCACTAAAAAACATCCCCACAGCATGATGCTGCCACCACCATGCTTCACCGTAGGGATGGTGACTCGTTTCCTCCAGACGTGACGCTTGGCGTTCAGGCCAAAGATTTCATTCTTGGTTTCATCAAACCAGAGAATCTTGTTTCTCATGGTCAGAGTCCTTTAGGTGCCTTTTGGTAAACTCCAAATAGGCTGCCATGTGCCTTTTACTGAGGAGTGGCTTCCATCTGGCCACTCTACCATAAAGGCCTGATTGGTGGAGTGTTGCAGAGATGCTTGTCCTTCTGGAATGTTCTCCCATCTCCCCCATTTGCTTAGTTTGTCTGCGGCGGCCAGCACTAGGAAGCATCCAAACTTCTTCCATTTAAGAATGATGGAGGCCACTGTTCTTGGGGACCTTCAATGTTACAGAATTTTTTTTTTGTTACCCTTCCCCAGATCTGTGCCTCAATACAATCCTGTCTCGGAGCTCTACAAACAATTCCTTCGACCTCATGGCTTGCTTTTTGCACTGTCAAATATGGGACCTTATATAGACGGGTACAGTGAGAAAAAAGTATTTGATCCCCTGCTGATTTTGGACATTTGCCCACTGACAAAGAAATGACCAGTCTATAATTTTAATGGTAGGTTTATTTGAACAACAGAATAACAACAAAAAAATCCAGAAAAATGCATGTCAAAAATGTTATAAATTGATTTGCATTTTAATGAGGGAAATAAGTATTTGACCCCCTCTCAATCAGAAAGATTTCTGGCTCCCAGGTGTCTTTTATACAGGTAACGAGCTGAGATTAGGAGCACACTCTTAAAGGGAGTGCTCCTAATCTTAGTTTGTTACCTGTATAAAAAAACACCTGTCCACAGAAGCAATCAATCAATCAGATTCCAAACTCTCCACCATGGCCAAGACCAAAGAGCTCTCCAAGGATGTCAGGGACAAGATTGTAGACCTACACAAGGCTTGAATGGGCTACAAGACTATCGCCAAGCAGCTTGGTGAGGTGACAACAGTTGGTGCGATTATTCGCAAATGGAAGAAACACAAAAGAACTGTCAATCTCCCTCGGCCTGGGGCTCCATGCAAGATCTCACCTCCTGGTGTTGCAATGATCATGAGAACGGTGAGGAATCAGCCCAGAACAACACGGGAGGATCTTGTCAATGATCTCAAGGCAGCTGGGACCATAGTCACCAAGAAAACAATTGGTAACACACTACGCCGTGAAGGACTGAAATCCTGCAGTGCCCGCAAGGACCCCCTGCTCAAGAAAGCACATATACACATTTTGGTCAGATGAGACCAAAATGGAGCTCTTTGGCATCAACTCAACTCGCCGTGTTTGGAGGAGGAATGCTGCCTATGACCCCAAGAACACCATCCCCACCGTCAAACATGGAGGTGGGAACATTATGCTTTGGGGGTGTTTTTCTGCTAAGGGGACAGGACAACTTCACCGCATCAAAGGGATGGTGGACGGTTTCATGTTTGTACCGTCAAATCTTGGCTGAGAACCTCCTTCCCTCAGCCAGGGCATTGAAAATGGGTCATGGATGGGTATTCCAGCATGACAATGACCCAAAACACACGGCCAAGGCAACAAAGGAGTGGCTCAAGAAGAAGCACATTAAGGTCCTGGAGTGGCCTAGCCAGTCTCCAGACCTTAATCCCATAGAAAATCTGGAGGGAGCTGAAGGTTCGAGTTGCTAAACGTCAGCCTCGAAACCTTAATGACTTGGAGAAGATCTGCAAAGAGGAGTGGGACAAAATCCCTCCTGAGATGTGTGCAAACCTGGTGGCCAACTACAAGAAACGTCTGACCTCTGTGATTGCCAACAAGGCTTTTGCCACCAAGTACTAAATCATGTTTTGAAGAGGGGTCAAATACTTATTTCCCTCATTAAAATGCAAATAATTTTAGAAACTTTTTGACATGTGGTTTTTCTGGATTTTTTTGTTCTGTCTCTCACTGTTCAAATAAACCTACCATTAAAATTATAGACTGATAATTTCTTTGTCAGTGGGCAAATGTACAAAATCAGCAGGGGATCAAATACTTTTTCCCCTCACTGTTTGTGCCTTTCCAAATCATGTTGACTCAATCGAATTTACCCCAGGTGTACTCCAAGTTGTAGAAACATCTCAAGGATGATCAATGGAAACAGGATGCACCTGAGCTCAATTTGTAGTCTCATAGCAATGGGTCTGAATACTTATGTAAATGTATTTCAGTTTTTTATATTCAATACATCGTTTTCATCTCTGTCATTGTGGGGTATTGTGTGTACAATAAGGCTGTAACAAAATGTGGCAAAAGTCAAGTGGTCTGAATACTTTACGAATGCACTGTATTTATAGATTTGTCCATGTACTGCAACGGGAATATTGTACACCTCACCTCGTTTAAGCAGTCGATGAGCCGTAAAAGTGTCAATTACGTTTGAACGGAGCCATTTGGTTCACTATATTTGTAACCATTTTATTCACTTTGGAGCAGGACCGATTGATGGTCAAAAGAACAGAGAAAGTCAAACTTCAGACAGACCTGCAGAAGCTGCAGAGTTATCGCAGTAACCTGGAGTCTTTCAAAGCCAACCTGGAGAACAAAGCCTCTGGATTGGCCGAGGAGCTGGAAGCATCGGGTAAAAAACTATGACGAAACATTGCTACTCTCGTGGCTTGGCTGGTCTTGCGGTATTGATGCAGCCTCCAGGACACTTTTCTCTTTCTACAGTGTCTGTATATGTGGTCTACTACCCTTTGACACATCATCTCTCTATCTGTCCCCACTTCATCCTATCTGTTTAAATGAAATCTGAAAATCCCTTAAAATATACGTTAAAAAGAATTGTTACTGTCCTGGAAATCCTGAAATGTTAACACTCCCCCCACTACCCTTTTTTGTCCTGTGTAGGACTGCAAGTGGAGACCCTAAAGCAGGAGGAGTCCCGGCTCGAACACATCTTTTCCACCCAGAAGTTCACTCCCGCAGACATTGAGAGGATCAACTGGGAGAAGAGGGAGCTGCAGCAGACCATCAACAGCCTGAGCAAGAGCCTGGAGCAGGCCGAGCAGCACATGTGGAACGAGGAAATCGCTCTGGCAAAGGCCAAGGAGACGGTAAGGAATAGGATGCTGGCCTGATACATCTGCTTTCTATACTCATCTGTCTGGTAAATAAAGGTTCAATAAGTATTTTTTTTAAATGACTGGCTAGCTATGAGCCAATGCTGATCAGTCTTAACCACCGCTAATGATTTAGGCCGAAGTGAAGCTGGCCGAGTACCACAAGCTTGCCCGCAAACTGAAGCTCATCCCTGTGTCTGCCGAGAACGCGTGCGGCCACGACTTTGAGATCAGGACCTCCCCAGAATACGGACAGTCCACCATGGTTCAATGCAGAACACAGATTCAAGTATGGCGATTTAGTTCTCATTGAACAATCACTTTATTACAACAGGTGTGTGTTGTATCTGGTCCTAATTCTGTGGCTTATTCTCTACAGCAACTACTGAGGAAACTGATCACTGATGTGGACGAGGAGTGTAGTCGACTGACAGACATGAAACTAAGCCTGGAGGAGTCCATAGAACAGGTACCGAGACATTTCACTGTTTCTTAGAAGTCCGAAGGTTTTGTCCCGTTTTGTGGGTGCTTTATTTTTAACATGGTTTCTCTCTTTCAGGTGAATTCCAATATTTCAGATAAAGCAAATGACTTGAAACAACTGAGAGAGCAAATCCGTAGGCTCGACGAGCAGCTCGAACAAGACATGCAGGTGGGTTATAATTTCAATATTACAAATGTTTGAATATTGTATACAGAAATCCATCTGAAATAATGTTACAGGCTAGTCATTTATTGGTCAGGAAGTGGTGTCTATGTGAATCATTGGTCCATCCAAGGTCTTCCTAGACAGCTTATTGTCTTATAAGGATCATCATGGAAACAACTTGTCTTGTTCTCCTCAGTTATTTTAAATGTATTGTATCCACATCTGTGGTTAAATTGTGTTTTTTATCATTTTGAAAAATTACATCCCTCTCTCTGTGGTGTGTGTAGGACATTGCCCATGAGGAGCAGAAGTGGTCTGCTGAGATGGAGTCTGTGGAGACCCACCGCAAGCTGCTGGAGAAGAAGGTGACCCTGGGCTATGACGAGTCTGTAGAGCAGCTGAAAGCTGCACAGCAACAGTGAGTACTGCTCCTCCTAACAATTCTTTTGGACCAAATCACAATGGTGAGGGCTACAGGGCTTAGTTTCAAGTTCTATTGTCACGTGCACAACTACAGTGAAATGCCTTTCTTTCCTGACATTGAAGTAATTCATATCAGCAGTAAAATATTATACTAAAGTAAAGTATGGAAAAAACACACGAGAAATAGAAACATGAATAACATGAGACAGTAAGTTAGCTACTGTTTATATACAGGGTCAGTTCCAATACCATATTTACAATGTGCAGATATACAAGGGTTAGACTAGCGTCCTGTCCAGGGGGAGTACTTGTACATCAAGCTGCCTCACGCTACAGAAACAGGAGATATGCTCCTGTCCTGCCCTATGAGCCGTTCTGGCCCGGACAATGATACTCTATTTGCGTACGGTATGTTTAGGGCTTTACAATGATTTCACAACCACATGAAGTTTGTTTTCATTGTTCATATCTAAAAATAGACCCCCCCCCCCACCACAGTATTTGTCATTCTACTCTACAGGTACCATCTTGTCCTGCAAGAAACCAATGAGGAGCGGCGGACTGTGGTTAACAACCTTGCCAGTGTGTTAACCACGGCTGCCAACCACCTGTCCATTGTAGAGGTCAGTCTCCATCTTGCCCCTAACCTGTTGTTCACAAAGCCACTGACCTCGTGCACATCTCGCCTTTATTTAGATATTTATTTTATTCCTTGCCTTGATATTCCCTTTTACAATAACAACTTGATTAGACAACGACTGTCTTTCTGAGCCTGAATTTCACATTGTGATCATTTCCAGAAATTCTTAGAGGATCAACACAAGCGAGTAGACAGGGTGTACACAGAAGCCTTCCGAGAGGACGAGGTGGACATTCAGAAGATGAAGGACATTATGGAGAGCTTCATCACTAAAGTTAACAGCATGTAGTTCCATGCTTTACTATAAAAGCTGACATGAGCTCTAACTCTTTACTTGGTTATTCCATTCATTCCATTGGAACCATCCCAGCGGGCAAAACTCGGTTTAGTGACGTTGTGACAACAGAAACTAGTTGAAATGACATCATTGACAACCAGTTTTGCCTGTTGGGATGAATACAGCTTTACTTCTCTTCTAAGTGACGTCTTTACTGACCACAGTGAGCATAACATCAGTTCCAAAGGGCCGCGCCATCTGCTGCAGTTTCCCTGGTCACTGCTCTAAAGCATTGGGAACTTGTGAGACCAGATGGGCAGACTGTGTTGGGTGCTGGTAGAAAACATGTTTCAATAGTTTTACTTTGTTCAAGTACCCCTGGGTTAGATAATGGGTGTTAAAACCCTTTTTGTAAAGTATTTTAATGTTGTCTTGTGGTGTTTCTCATCTGAGCCACTAGAGGGCAGTGTAAGGCTAGATTTAAAATACAGCAGTTTCTGGTTAGCTGAAATATATTATATGGTTATTTGTTTTCGCTGCAGTTTGTGATGCTTTAAATAAAGATTTGTATCCCCAATATTTCCATGTTTGTTTTTTTCCAGTCATGCTTCTTCAGATATAGACACGTTACCCACTCAACAACAACAGTGTCTAGTCCATGCAATACAATGTAAACTACGACCTAAATAGTTTCTGTTGGTTTGTACCTACATTTACTTCTTCCTTTAAGACTCACATACTCAGTCATAGACATACCCTAGGCTGCACCACATAATGAAATGGAACAGGACTATTATTTTGGGTCTCTATGACCTATACATGGGGTGTATTCACTAGAAACCTAACAGTTGTTGCTAATGAATACAACCCTGCTCTCTTGATACCTTTTTAAAATGAAAAATTGTGGTATCCAATTGGTAGTTAGTCTTGTCTCATCGCTGCAACTCCCTTACGGACTCAGGAGAGGCGACGGCTCCAATCAAGCTGCACTGCTTCTTGACACAATGCCTGCTTAACCCGGAAGCCAGCCGCACCAATGTGTCAGAGGAAACACTGTGCACCTGGCGACCGGTGTCGGCGTGCACTGTGCCCGGCCGCCATAGGAGTCGCTAGTGCACAATGGGACAAGGACATCCCTGCCGGCCAAACCCTCCGCTGACTTTAAGCATCAGCTGTCAGAGCAGCTTACCGATCATTGCACCTGTACACAGCCCATCTGTAAATAGCCCACCCAATTACCTCATCCTGTATTATTGATTTTTTTTTTTCTCCTTTGCCCCCAGTATCTCTAATTACACATTCATCTTCTGTACTTCTATAACTCCAGTGTTTCATTTCTATATTGTAATTATTTTGCCACTACAGTCTATTTATTGCCTTACCTCTGTAGTCTTGCTACATTTGCACACACTGTATATAGATTTTTCTATTGTGTTATTGACTGTACGTTTGTTTATCCCATGTGTAACTCTGTCGCACTGCTTTGATATATCTTGGCCAGGTCGCAGTTGTAAATGAGAACTTGTTCTCAACTGGCCTACCTGGTTAAATAAAGGTGAAATAAATTTTAAAAAACGTTCAGCACTGGGCCAATTGTGTGCCGCCCCATGGGTCTCCCGGTCACGGCCAGCTGCAACAGAGCCTGGACTCGAACCCTGACTCTCTAGTGGTACAGCTAGCACTACAGCACCTTAGACCACGGCGCCACTCAGGAGGCTCTCTCTGATACCTTTGCATGTGGTAATTTCTTCATTGTCTGCAGACATCTCAAGACCACGCCATTGATAAGTCAATTCTGTTAAGCCCCCATTACGATGGTTAGCTATGCCTCTGAGCAGAGCACTCTTTAAAAAATGGAGTTAAATGCCAAAGCCTATTTATTTTTTGCGGGGGGGATTCTAGTGGGTTGTAGTTAGAATTGCAGTAAATTCAGATTCCATTTTTGGTGACACTATTATCACTCCATAACCAACGTTTTGCTAGAGAGTTTCTGATGTTACATATTTGATTAAGGACTGTCTTGTCTGTACCATCCTTTACTGCTCTGCAGTGGTATAAAGTACTTAAAGAAAAATACTTTAAAGTACTACTGAAGTAGTTTTGTGGTATGTGTACTTTACTATTCATATTTGTGACAACTTTTACTACTTTATGCCTGAAGAAAATAATGTACATTTTTTTACTCCATACATTTTCCCTGATTAAGTTCTCATTACATTTTGAATGGTTAGCAGGACAGGAAAATGGTCCAATTCACACACTTATCAAGAGAATATCCCTTGTCATCTCTATTGCCTCTGATCTCACTACACACACACTTTGTTAACAGTGAGGATTTTATCACGTAAATCTTGGTGGGGCAAAAAAAAAAATATGTGGGATACGTGCCAGCAAGCCACTACACAACACTAAACAATGTGTTAGTTGTACTATAACGGTGACAAACGGTGCCCACAAATGGCCTACATAAAGCTGTCCCAACGTCTTACAACTACTACACCTGGCAATCAGCTGAGATTTCTCTGGCAGCGAAACAGTTCATTCAGCCTCATTTGCTGCCTTTTAAAAACATAGTTGATTTGACTGACTTGCTTAACAAATGTGGTTTCTAATGACAATTGAGATGTACAAACTATGCCATAAGTGGATGACAAGCGGATAAGAGTCAGAACATAGGTCGTTCTCAGTGTTATCCCTGTACACCAAGTCAGAGTCGTAGGATAAATAAAGGGGGCATATACGTAGACAATGACAGCTCTTACAATATTCGATGATTACGTTTCTCTAGAACAAGGTTGAATCATGATGTCAGTGATCTTTAGTTCGGTCGGAGCTTGTTTATTCCATACTCAAGTTTTCGCAGTTCCGAGTTAAGTTGTTTTGAGCGCGGCACAAATCATGCTTCATTGACAGCATGGCCAATGTTGAATTTGTATTATTTTCAACTTGGAAAAGAGCTCCTTAATCCCAGATATGGGACCACACAGCCACTCCACTGACTAATAGGCTAGTGATTGCTTTGCAATGCTTGCAGTTAGCCACTGTCACTGATTCCTTCTAAACCACTCATTGTTGAATTTGCAATTTCCAACTTGTGTAATGTTTGTCCAATGGCTGATGAGCACTGATACTTTTTATCTATAATTTCTCTTCATATGACAAGGACTGAAAAGGATTTGCCAGTAGATTGTCGAATTGATTCATGATGATGACTGCTAGCTAAGATTTTGAAAGAATGTTGACATGATCAGTCCAATCAAAGCTACTCTACGCATAACGTGATTTGACATTTTATCTGTGGCCAATGACTTTGAGCCTTCTTGGATGGGCACTTCTAATGTAACTCTATGGCAGCACCCAAGGGGCTACAGTTTTGTAGCTCTCCCCTTAGATTTTGCGGTGACGTAGTGTTCTCACGAGTGACAGAACCCTGAGCCAATCACGGCGCAACGCTCTGTATATTCCGCTGGCTGCCCCACCACCACAGAAAGCACTGAGCTAGGCTGAAACACCTGCATTTTGGAGCTGCTTTACTCAAGAAAACAAAAAAGAGACCATGTTTGTATGCGGCTTTATTAACATTTTTACATTGTTTACAAACTGATATGTGACACGTATTAATGCCAAAATAACATGCAAAACAGGCAACATATATAAAGTGTTACCGTCCCTAATCACAAGCCTTTTCTAGCTATATAGGACTGGAGATGTCCAGACTAATGCTGTCCTCACCTTATTAGTGGATGTAAGACATTTAGTTTATGTCCGTTGTGAGTGAAAAACAAATCACTTAAAGAATACCTCCGATGGGTTCGCATTATGCTGTCTGTTTGTCTGTGGTCGTAGAAGATGTCAGGGCAGATGTTAAGTGCACAGTGAGGATACCGTAGGTGTGAAAGACTTCTTCTCAGTCACCCGCTAACAAAGTTGTTTAAGGCATGCAAAAGGTCAGGGGTCAGATTGGATTCAGCGGCCCTGTTGCCCCGTTCAGTGAAATATTGGTAAAGGCTTCACTCACGTTGCAGTAAATGAGTGTATTTAAAAGATTTAGACAGTGCCACGATGCCTAGTTAGCCTCTATTTGACACTGGTACAACAGCTCTTCATCCTTGTTTAACCCCTAAAAAGACACAGATCCACTTGGAAGACCTCCACTATGGTTGAGTTAGAGAGGAAAGAGGAAACACCTTCCCACTGAACCCTCATGGGGCTGTGGCCAACAGCACAGCACTCACTGCATGATGCATTAGCCTCTCTTCCCTGGGTCATTGGAGCCAAAGACATGAAACATGAATTATTAATATGCTCTGTTGCTGACCTCGACCAGGGAAGTCAATAGCACAGCTATGGTGAATGCTCTTTCATGTAGCAGTTTTCTCTAGAGACACAGAGAGCAGTCAGGGATCTGTCCCTTCCTCTTAAGCACCATGAACACAGAGACACACACAGGAAGCTTGATGACGTCATCCTTTTGCTATTTTGGCATGAGGTATCTGTGGTTTTCAACAGGTACTATGTCATGTTCATGACAGGCATCCCGGTATGTGTTAATGTTGAATGTTATTAGGGTTAATCGTCTCCCCCATCTGTCCCCTGACAGACAGAAGTGATGTGTTCTACAGATGGAGAGAGGAAAACACTCTGAATTCTTCTTAACCTGCCTCTGTGCGGCCACAACCCTGAGCGATTGTCACTCTCTTTTTTTGCCCCCTTGTCAAAAGCCCTCGAGTAACATTTTGTCTTGCTGAAATGTGTCTTAAATTATGAATCGCTCTGACATTTTTATATCCATTTCAGTATCTATCTATACTTGTCTGAGGACATACTCCGTTGTTTCACTATGTAGTTAAATTCCGTGGTTTGGTGTCCTGTTCTTCTGAACTCTATGTCCAGATTTCTTGGAAACACTCTCTCAAATGTCTGTGTGAATAGAAGTGTTAATTTTATGCCTGTCTTCAACATGTTTCCTGTGTGTTGTAGACAGCGGTTCCCTTTATGTCTCGGTGAATGTGTGTGATTAGGTACGGAGCCTGACCCTGTCGGGAACAAAACAAGTGATGAATGACACCTCTGTGGAGTTTTCCATTCATTTTAATTACAAGTTGGTGTAAGGTTAGAGGAAGATAACATTACAGTAGTTGTTGGTTGCTGACTAGATGTACAAACCGGAGCGCCAAGTCTAGGTCCTAAAGACTCCTTAACAGCTTCTACCCCCAAGCCAAATGGCCACCCGGACTATTTACATTTACACCCCTCTTCCCTTTGTTTTTACACTGCTACTCGCTGTTTATTATCTATGCATAGTCCCTTTACCCATACCTACATGTACAAATTACCTCGACTAACCCCTGCACATTGACTCGGTATCAATACCCCCTGTATATAGCCTCGTTATTGTTATTTTGTTACTTTTTATTAGATTTTTTAACTTCAGTTTATTTAGTAAGTTAGCCTCAGGAGGCTGAAGAAATTTGGCTTGTCACCTAAAACCCTCACAAATTTTTACAAATGCACAATTGACAGCATCCTGTCAGGCTGTATCACCGCCTAGTATGGAAACTGCACCGCCTTCAACCTCAAGGCTCTCCAGAGGGTTGTGCGGTCTGCACAACGCATCACCGGGGGCAAACTACCTGCCCTCCATGACACGTACAGCACCCCATGTCACAGGAAGGCCAAAAAGATAATCAAGGACAACAACCACTTGAGCCAATGCCTGTTGCATGTGACAAATAAAATCTGATTTGATTTGTATCAGACAAAGTTAAACTTGACCAAAATGTTTTATGTCAAGTAGTGATATTTTATCTGTCATTTGTATTCTGAACAACTGGGCGTCAGGGTGTATGCTGTACTGTGCTGCTGTTGATGAGACTATGAAAATGGTATTTATTGATGAATCGATTTTGGATCATTCCATGTCAAATGAACACAGAGATTTTGACACTATACCATCACCACGAAATGAAAATATACACTTGATCACAAAAAAAACATGCAATAGTGGGATGCTATGGCTTGTTGATTTGACGTGGAATGACTCCATCTGTTAGTCAGAAGCCACTGGCCATGTTATTTTATGTTGTCTGCTGGTTAAAGACCCATATTAATGTATGTTGTCTGCTGGTTAAAGACCCATATTAGTGTTTGTTGTCTGTTGGTTAAAGACCCATATTAGTGTATGTTGTCTGCTGGTTAAAGACCCATATTAATGTATGTTGTCTGCTGGTTAAAGACCCATATTAGTGTATGTTGTCTGCTAGTTAAAGACCCATATTAGTGTATGTTGTCTGCTGGTTAAAGACCCATATTAGTGTACGTTGTCTGTGTCTTTGTGTTAAATACTTGATTTGTCTTACCACTGCAGCCTTGGCATGACAGGATAGAATGGCACTCTATTAGTCTCCCTTCTCACAGGCTAAATATTTCCCCCAGCATGCTACTGGTGCCAGGTTAAATATTTCCCCCAGCATGCTACTGGTGCCAGGCTAAATATTTCCCCCAGCATGCTACTGGTGCCAGGCTAAATATTTCCCCCAGCATGCTACTGGTGCAAGGCTAAATATTTCCCCCAGTATGCTACTGGTGCAAGGCTAAATATTTCCCCAGCATGCTACTGGTGCAAGGCTAAATATTTCCCTCAGCATGCTACTGGGGCCAGGCTAAATATTTCCCCTGTATGCTACTGGGGTCAGGCTAAATATTTCCCCCAGCATGCTACTGGGGCCAGGCTAAATATTTCCCCCAGGATGCTACTGGGGCCAGGCTAAATATTTACCCCAGTATGCTACTGGTGCCAGGCTAAATATTTCCACGAGGATGCTACTGGGGCCAGGCTAAATATTTCCCCCGGTATGCTACTGGGGCCAGTGGCCAGGGTGCATCTGTCAAGGATCACCCCATATCTCAGGGCTCAGCTGCACCCCCTGGGCCGTTTGAGGTTGCAGACAGCTCTCCATGTAGCAGGGGTGTGTGATGGTTTGGAGAGCCAATATCCCGGCACAAGAACAGGGCCATATTGAGTTCCCTGGCCTCCCTATCCTGCTGATCCAGTTCACTGGCCTCCCTATCCTGCCGATCCAGTTCCCTGGCCTCCCTATCCTGCTGATCCAGTTCACTGGCCTCCCTATCCTGCCGATCCAGTTCACTGGCCTCCCTATCCTGCCGATCCAGTTCACTGGCCTCCCTATTCTGCTGGTCCAGTCCCCTGGCCTTCCTATCCTGCCAATCCAGTTCACTGGCCTCCCTATCCTGCCGATCCAGTTCCCTGGCCTCCCTATCCTGCTGATCCAGTTCACTGGCCTCCCTATCCTGCCGATCCAGTTCACTGGCCTCCCTATCCTGCCGACCCAGTTCACTGGCCTCCCTATCCTGCCGATCCAGTTCACTGGCCTCCCTATCCTGCCGATTCAGTTCACTGGCCTCCCTATCCTGCCGATCCAGTTCACTGGCCTCCCTATCCTGCCGATCCAGTTCACTGGCCTCCCTATCCTGCCGATCCAGTTCACTGGCCTCCCTATCCTGCCGGGCCAGGTCTCTCGCCTCCTTATCCTGCCGGTCCAGGTCTCTCGCCTCCCTATCCTGCCGGTCCAGGTCTCTCGCCTCCCTATCCTGCCGGTCCAGGTCTCTCGCCTCCCTATCCTGCCGGTCCAGGTCTCTCGCCTCACTATCCTGCCGGTCCAGTTCACTGGCCTCCCTATCCTGCCGGTCCAGGTCTCTCGCCTCCCTATCCTGCCGGTCCAGGTCTCTCGCCTCCCTATCCTGCCGGTCCAGGTCTCTCGCCTCCCTATCCTGCCGGTCCAGGTCTCTCGCCTCCCTATCCTGCCGGTCCAGGTCTCTCGCCTCCCTATCCTGCCGGTCCAGTTCACTGGCCTCCCTATCCTGCCGGTCCAGGTTTCTCACCTCCCTATCCTGCCGGTCCAGTTCACTGGCCTCCCTATCCTGCCGGTCCAGGTCTCTCGCCTCCCTATCCTGCCGGTCCAGGTCTCTCGCCTCCCTATCCTGCCGGTCCAGGTCTCTCGCCTCCCTATCCTGCCGGTCCAGGTCTCTCGCCTCCCTATCCTGCCGGTCCAGTCCCCTCGCCTGCCGGTCCAGTTCACTGGTCTCCCTATCCTGCTGGTCCAGGTCACTCACCTCCCTATCCTGCTGGTCCAGTCCCCTGGCCTCCCTATCCTGCTTGTCCAGTCCCCTGGCCTCCCTATCATGCTGGTCCAATTCTGTGTAAAGTGGGCTATGAGTCACAGTTTGAACTCTGGTGATCTCTGCCACTCATTTTCTGGATTAGTTAGTTCCATTCCAGGGACCATACCATTCACCCCTAACCCTTACCCATTAACCCGAGGGGGAAACAGATGTGACCTTGATTGTATTTCCGCTATCCCTGAACCTGATTTAGCATTTAGCCTCTTTGTGGATCTCTTTAATACTATTGTGGATAATTACAGGTTAAATGTAGATCGAATGCATGGTACACTCCGGAATTATCAGAAGTAATTCATAAAAGAGAGGATGCTTGGGTCAAGGCCAGGGACACAGGCTTAGACCCGGACTGGCAATCATTGTGTAAAACAAATCATGAAGGCTAAATCTGATTATTATGTAACCGCTCTTTCAGATTGTAATGGGAACCCGGGTAAATTCAGGAAAGCTGTCAAATCCCTGAAGGTTTCTGTATCCTTTCTGCCACAACAAATTAATTCAGACACTGGTCTCATTATGGGAAAGAATTGCATTATTAATGCATTTAATCACCAATTTATTTCAGCGGGCTATCTCTTTGGAATAACTTATAAGCCTATTCACAATGATACTGGGCTGGATGCTGATAGGGGAAACTTGCTGAATGATCAGATAAATGATAGTCAAAGCTTTTCTTTTAGGTTATTTACAGAAAATACATCCTGGATGATTTGCTAGCATTAGACAACAAGAAATCCACAGGGGACGACCAATTGGATCCTGGTCTGCTTAAGTGTGCAGCGCCCATCATTGTTGGCTCAATAACCCACATTAGTTATTTAACATTGTTATCAGGAAATATTCCAAAAGTATGGAATTCAGCTCTTGTTCTGCTACTCCATAAGGATGGGAATAGTAGAGATCTTAATCATTATCGCCACATTTCAAGGCTTCTTTGTCTAGCTAAGATTCTAGAATCCTTGGTAAATGCACAACTTTGCTCTTTTTTATCTGAGAAATGTATTTAGAATGTAAACCAATCAGGGTTTAGTCCTGGGCATAGCACTATTACAGCTACCACTTTAGTAGTTAATGATCTTGTCGATGCTTTACACACTAAAATGAAATGTGCTGCTTTGTTTGTGGACCAGTCAAAACTCTTGATACAGTTGATCACGCTATTGTATTGACTAAGTTGTCCTCGATAGGCTCGAGCTCTGACGCCTGTTCATGGTTTCATGATTATCTTAGTGACAGAACTCAGACCAGCGTGATTGATGAGGTTAAGTCTGAATTTCTTGACGTGCATAAAGATGTACCACAGGGCCGATTTTGGCATCTGTTCTCTTCACTATTTATATAAACACCATTGGTCACTCTGTTAAAAACTGTAAACTTTATCTACATGTAGAAGATACAGGTATGTGTGCTATTGACCCAGCTGCTGATTTAAAACTTGTGCTTAATACGGGCAAAATTAAATACATGTTGTTTTTAAACTCTCGTAAGAGTGTTTCAGATTAACTACATGTTAACTCATTAGATGGTTCTCCAATTGAACGTGTTCCCGCATATAAATACCTAGGCATTTGGATTGATATGGATTTAACATTTAAAAAACATGTAGATGAGCTGGTTAAGAAGCTAAGATTTAAAGTTGTCTTTATCTCCAGAAACAGATCATGTCTTTCTCTAATCAGTAGGAAGCAGATTATTCAGTCAACCTTTTTATCTGTTCTTGATTACGGTGATATTATTTATCAAAGTGCAGCTGCTACTACTCTTAAACCTTTGGATGCCATCTACCATAGTGCCCTTCGTTTTGTTACAGATGACAGATTTGATACTCATCACTGTATCCTGTATCAAAAGTTTGGCTGGACTTCGCTAAAGACCGTAGATCTCTACATTACATTAAGGCCCTAATTCATAAACTTCCCTCTTATCTAAACTCTACTGTTGAAGTATAGACACTCAGTTGCCTAACCCATCCGTTCACAGGATTGGTTATCTGTTCTCCACCGAGCTAGGTAAATCTGTTTTTTTGTTTTAATGCACTGTATTGCTGGAGCAAAATTCATTTCAACTTGATGTTCTGATGCCGTTTGGGCAATTTAAAGTATTGATTGGGGACTTATTTGTGGATGAATGTAAATGTTTTTCTGGGTGATTTGTGATGCTTTATTTGTGCTTCTCATGACTGTGTTTTTGTATTTTAATGTGTGTATAGCTATACATACATACATACATACATACATACATACATACATACATACATACATACATACATACATACATACATACATATTCAGACCCCTTGACTTTTTCCACATATTGTTACATTACAGCCTTATTCTAAAATTAATATTAATATTAATAAAATAATAATAGTTAATCTATTCATAATACCTCATAATGACAAAGCAAAAACTGTTTTTTAGAAATGTTTGCAAATGTATTAAAAATAAAAAACTGATATCACATTTACATAAGTATTCAGACCCTTTAATCAGTACTTTGTTGAAGCAGCTTTGACCAGTGATTACAACCTCGAGTCTCCTATCATTGCTACACAGACGACACACAATTAATCTTCTCTTTTCCCCCTTCTGATAACCAGGTGGCGAATCGCATCTCTGCATGTCTGGCAGACATATCAGTGTGGATGACGGATCACCACCTCAAGCTGAACCTCGGCAAGACGGAGCTGCTCTTCCTCCCGGGGAAGGACTGCCGTTCCATGATCTCGCCATCACGGTTGACAACTCCATTGTGTCCTCCTCCCAGAGTGCTAAGAGCCTTGGCGTGACCCTGGAAAACACCCTGTCGTTCTCCGCTAACATCAAGGCGGTGACCCGATCCTGTAGGTTCATGCCCTACAACATTCGCAGAGTACGACCCTGCCTTACACAGGAAGCAGGGCAGGTCCTAATCCAGGCACTTGTCATCTCCCGTCTGGATTACTGCAACTCGCTGTTGGCGGGGCTCCCTGCCTGTGCCATTAAACCCCTACAACTCAGAATCCAGAACGCCGCAGCCCGTCTGGTGTTCAACCTTCCCAAGTTCTCTCACGTCACCCCGCTCCTCCACACACTCCACTGGCTTCCAGTTGAAGCTCGCATCTGCTACAAGACCATGGTGCTTGCCTATGGAGCTGTGAGGGGAACGGCACCTCCGTACCTTCAGGCTCTGATCAGTCCCTGCACCCAAAGAAGGGCACTGCGTTCATCCACCTCTGGCCTGCTCGCCTCCCTACCTCTGCGGAAGCATAGTTCCCGCTCAGCCCAGTCAAAACTGTTCGATGCTCTGGCACCCCAATGGTGGAACAAGCTCCCTCACGACGCCATGACGGTGGAGTCAATCACCACCTTCCGGAGACACCTGAAACCCCACCTCTTTAAGGAATACCTGGGATAGGATTAAGTAATCCTTCTAACCCTCCCCCCCACCCTCATCCCCCCAAAAAGATATAGATGTACTATTGTAAAGTGGTTGTTCCACTGGATATCATAAGGTGAATGCACCAATTTGTAAGTCGCTCTGGATAAGAGCGTCTGCTAAATCATGTAAATGTAATGCTACAAGCTTGGCACACATGTATTTGGGGAGTTTCTCCCATTCTTCTCTGCAGATCCTCTCAAGCTCTGTCAGGTTGGATGGGGAGTGTCGCCACACAGCTATTTTCAGGTCTTTCCAGAGATGTTCGATCAGGTTCAAGTCCGGGCTCTGGCTGAGCCCCTCAAGGACATTCAGAGACTTGTCCTGATGCCACTCCTTCGTTGTCTTGGCTGTGTGCTTAGGGTTGTTGTGCTGTTGGAAGGTGAACCTTTGCCCCAGTCTGAGGTTCTGAGCACTCTGGAACAGGCTTTCATCAAGGAACTCTCTGTACTTTGCTCCGTTAATCTTTCACTCCAGCCTGACTAGTTTCCCAGTCCATGACGCTGAGACACAACCCCACAGCATGATGCTGCCACCACCATGCTTCACCGTAGGGATGGTGCCAGGTTTCCTCCAGACGTGACACTTGGCTTTCAGGCCAATACAACCTGTAATTTAAATAGATTTTAATTTGAATTTCATGTAATGGACATACACGAAATAGCCAAATTGGTGAAGTGAAATGAAAAAAATTACTTATTTCAAAAAATTCTAAAAAATAAATAACAGAAAAGTGGTGCGTGCATATGTTTTCACCCCCTTTGCTGTGAAGCCCCTAAATAAGATCTGGTGCAACCAATTACCTTCAGAAGTCACATAATCAGTTAAATAAAGTCCACCTGTGTGCAATCTAAGTGTCACATGATCTGTCACATGATCTCAGTTTATATATACACCTGTTC
Organism: Salmo trutta; assembly: GCF_901001165.1. Taxonomy (NCBI): domain Eukaryota; kingdom Metazoa; phylum Chordata; class Actinopteri; order Salmoniformes; family Salmonidae; genus Salmo; species Salmo trutta. Next base: position 38,297,567 of record NC_042983.1, on the reverse strand, counting down.
TGAAAGGCCCCAGAGTCTGTAACACCACTAAGTAAGGGGCATCACTAAGCGAGTGGCACTATGAAGACCAAGGAGCTCTCCAAACAGGTCAGGGACAAAGTTGTGGAGAAGTACAGATCAGGGTTGGATTATAAAAAAATATCAGAAACTATGAACATCCCACAGAGCACCATTAAATCCATTATTAAAAAATGGAAAGAATATGGCACCACAACAAACCTGCCAAGAGAGGGCCGCCCACCAAAACTCACAGACCAGGCAAGGAGGGCATTAACCAGAGAGGCAACAAAGAGACCAAAGATAACCCTGAAGGAGCTGCAAAGCTCCCCAGCAGAGATTGGAGTATCTGTCCATAGGACCACTTTAAGTCGTACACTCCACAGAGCTGGGCTTTACGGAAGAGTGTCCAGAAAAAAAGCCATTGCTTTAGAAGAAAAAGGCATGTGGGAGACTCCCTAAACAAATGGAAGAAGGTACTCTGGTCAGATGAGATAAAAATTGAGCTTTTGGCCATCAACAAAAACGCTATGTCTGGCGCAAACCCAACATCTCTCATCACCCCGAGAATACCATCCCCACAGTGAAGCATGGTGGTGGCAGCATCATGCTGTGGGGATGTTTTTCATCGGCAGGGACTGGGAAACTGGTCAGAATTGAAGCAATGATGGATGGTGCTAAATAGAGGGAAATTCTTGAGGGGAAACCTGTTTCAGTCTTCCAGAGATTTGAGACTGGGACGGAGGTTCACCTTCCAGCAGGACAATGATTTTAAGCATACTGCTAAAGCAACACTTGAATGGTTTAAGGGGAAACATTTAAATGTATTGGAATGGCCTAGTCAAAACCCAGACCTCAATCCAATTGAGAATCTGTGGTATGACTTAAAGATTGCTGTACACCAGCGGAATCCATCCAATTTGAAGGAGCTGGAGCAGTTTTGCCTTGAAGAATGGGCAAAAATCCCAGTGGCTAGATGTGCCAAGCTTATAGCGACATACCCCAAGAGACTTGCAGCTGTAGTTGCTGGGGTGAATAGTTATGCATGCTCAAGTTTTCAGTTTTGTTGTCTTATTGCATCACAATAAAAATACTTTGCATCTTGAATTCCAGGTTGTAAGGCAACAAAATAGGAAAAATGCGAAGGGGGGTGAATACTTTCGCAAGCCACTGTAAATATGGAGGTAGATATTTTGAGGACATGACACAGTGCATTGCACATATACTGTACCTTTGTTTCGTTGTTGAGGTGCCACTTTGTAAATTCACAACAGAACAAAAAAATACTTTTTTTTTTTCCTTTACATTTTTTTTGGTGTGACAAGGATATAAACAACATTTAAACAATATTAAATCATTTATTTCAGGGTTCTTAGCAAAGCGATTTTACAAATACTGGTGGTCGACTGGACAAAGACATTGTGGCGCACCTGCGTATATAGTATACTGTGTATATAGTCCATCCTCCCAGTTCATCACAGGGTATTGATGGAAGGCGAGCATTGTGCAGTCCTCTTCTGCAAAAACCTAACCTTTTATTAGGCTCTTCGCCTGCCCAGTATGCTGGAGTTAGTGGTCTGCTGTCCATACCTGCCCAGTATGCTGTAGTTAGTGGTCTGCTGTCCATACCTGCCCAGTGTGCTGTAGTTAGTGGTCTGCTGTCCATACCTGCCCAGTATGCTGTAGTTAGTGGCCTGCTGTCCATACCTGCCCAGTATGCTGTAGTTAGTGGTCTGCTGTCCATACCTGCCCAGTATGCTGTAGTTAGTGGTCTGCTGTCCATACCTGCCCAGTATGCTGTAGTTAGTGGTCTGCTGTCCATACCTGCCCAGTATGCTGTAGTTAGTGGCCTGCTGTCCATACCTGCCCAGTATGCTGTAGTTAGTGGTCTGCTGTCCATACCTGCCCAGTATGCTGTAGTTAGTGGCCTGCTGTCCATACCTGCCCAGTATGCTGTAGTTAGTGGTCTGCTGTCCATACCTGCCCAGTATGCTGTAGTTAGTGGTCTGCTGTCAGTCAGACCAATCCAGATGTGCTTGTTCAATCCATAGATCAAGTCAGGTTCCTCTCTGCTGTTTATGATCACAAGGTGTGCTTCTCTCTTATGACAGTCCTGTCTGCTCACATCCCAGGTTTTGTTCTCAGTGGAGAGGTAGTGCATTTTAAAGGTGTAATCTAGTCTTGAGGTGAAGATCATCCATCCATCCCTGGTGTAACTGTTGCGCCAGATCATCAAACCTCTTCTGAAGTTCATCTCTCTGAAGCAGTCTCCTGCTCAAAATCACCTGTTCACTTTGTTGTGGTAGAAAACCAGTCCTATGACCCCAGCCAGTAGGAGAACACACAGCAGCCCGAGCCACACTGCAGCAGATCTGTAGACTGAGTAGAGGCTCCTCTTTGGTATTTGTTGAGTGCCCCGGTGTCCTCCTTAAGATGAGGTCCTCTGTCAATGTCAGGGTCGTAACGCACTTTCATGGTGTCTTCTGTACTAATGCAAACATTAGCAGTCCTCTCAAAAACATCTGTCATTTCAGCTTGATTATGGCAGTGTTCGCATTTGTACAGTCAGACATCTCCATAGTCTACCACTCCTGTACTGATTGACAAAGGTCTGAATTGGCCACTGTTCTTAAATACAGCATTCTGCTATTTCAGGGAGTCAGCAAAGCTTATATCTTAATGTATGTTGTCAAATCATGACTTTTGGAAGACAAAATGAAATTCTTCATCTATAATGTTGCTGTAAGTCCACAGAGTAACCCACCGGTAGATTCTCACAGTAAGCAGGCTTGATTGAGGAACTTCATCTGATGCTTACGAACTTCCCTAACTTCTCAAATAATTGATTAGTCTTGCAGTGCTTACTGTAAATACAGGAAGCCCTATATTGCTGTAGATGTGTCTAAGTAAGAAATGAATGGCTGCACTGGCCCAATGGTATGTCTTTGTGGCATGTAGCGATGTTTTTGGTTTTTCATTGTTGGATTATACGATGCTGTTGATGGCTCTATCTGTGATTATACGATGCTGTACGCTATACCATCTACTGCATCTTGCCATATTGATGTAATTAAATGTATCACTAACCACTTTAAACAATGCCACTTTATATAATGTTTTCGTACCCTACATTACTCATCTCATATGTATACTGCTCAAAAAAAAAGGGAACACTAAAATAACACATCCTAGATCTGAATGAATGATATAATCTTATTAAATACTTTTTTCTTTACATAGTTGAATGTGCTGACAACAAAATCACACAAAAATAATCAATGGAAATCCAATTTATCAACCCATGGAGGTCTGGATTTGGAGTCACACTCAAAATTAAAGTGGAAAATCACACTACAGGCTAATCCAACTTTGATGTAATGTCCTTAAAACAAGTCAAAATGAGGCTCAGTAGTGTGTGTGGCCTCCACGTGCCTGTATGACCTCCCTACAACGCCTGGGCATGCTCCTGATGAGGTGGCAGATGGTCTCCTGAGGGATCTCCTCCCAGACCTGGACTAAAGCATCCGCCAACTCCTGGACAGTCTGTGGTGCAACGTGGCGTTGATGGATGGAGCAAGACATGATGTCCCAGATGTGCTCAATTGGATTCAGGTCTGGGGAACAGACGGGCCAGTCCATAGCATCAATGCCTTCCTCTTGCAGGAACTGCTGACACACTCCAGCCACATGAGGTCTAGCATTGTCTTGCATTAGGAGGAACCCAGGGCCAACCGCACCAGCATATGGTCTCACAAGGGGTCTGAGGATCTCATCTCGGTACCTAATGGCAGTCAGGCTACCTCTGGCGAGCACATGGAGGGCTGTGCGGCCCCCCAAAGAAATACCACCCCACACCATGACTGACCCACCGCCAAACCGGTCAACCTGGAGGATGTTGCAGGCAGCAGAACGTTCTCCACGGCATCTCCAGACTCTGTCACGTCTGTCACGTGCTCAGTGTGAACCTGCTTTCATCTGTGAAGAGCACAGGGCGCCAGTGGCGAATTTGCCAATCTTGGTGTTCTCTGGCAAATGCCAAACGTCCTGCACGGTGTTGGGCTGTAAGCACAACCCCCACCTGTGGACGTCGGGCCGTCATACCACCCTCATGGAGTCTGTTTCTGACCGTTTGAGCAGACACATGCACATTTGTGGCCTGCTGGAGGTCATTTTGCAGGGCTCTGGCAGTGCTCCTCCTGCTCCTCCTTGCACAAAGGCGGAGGTAGCGGTCCTGTGGTCCTGCTGCCTCCTCCACGTCTCCTGATATACTGGCCTGTCTCCTGGCAGCGCCTCCATGCTCTGGACACTACGCTGACAGACACAGCAAACCTTCTTGCCACAGCTCGCATTGATGTGCCATCCTGGATGAGCTGCACTACCTGAGCCACTTGTGTGGGTTGTAGACTCCGTCTCATGCTACCACTAGAGTGAAAGCACCGCCAGCATTCAAAACTGACCAAAACATCAGCCAGGAAGCATAGGAACTGAGAAGTGGTCTGTTGTTCCCACCTGCAGAACCACTCCTTTATTGGGGGTGTCTTGCTAATTGCCTATAATTTCCACCTGTTGTCTATTCCATTTGCACAACAACATGTGAAATGTATTGTCAATCATTGTTGCTTCCTAAGTGGACAGTTTGATTTCACAGAAGTGTGATTGACTTGGAGTTACATTGTGTTGTTTAAGTGTTGCCTTTATTTTTTTGAGCAGTGTATATACTGTATTCTATACCATCTACTGCATCTTGCCATCTTGATGTAATGTATCACTAGCCACTTTAAACAATGCCACTTTATATAATGTTTTCATACCCTACAATACTCATCTCATATGTATATACTGTACTCTATACCATCTACTACATCTTGCCTATGCCGTTCGGCCATCACTCATTTATATATTTTTATGTACATATTCGTATTCATTCCTTTACACTTGTGTGTATAAGGTAGTTGTTGTGAAATTGTTAGGTTATATTACTTGTTAGATATTACTGCATGGTCGGAACTAGAAGCACAAGCATTTCGCTACACTTGCATTAACACCTGCTAACCATGTGTATGTGACAAATAAATTTGATTTGATTATACAATGCTGTTGATGGCTCTATCTGTGATTTCGAGGAGCACATTCTCTACAACACTTTGTCTGTGGTCTGGTTCCACCTGTGAGATATAGCCCTCCCCCACTCCGACTTAGAGCGAGAGCTGAAAGAGTTAGAATGAAAAGGTAATCTAAAATGAGGCAGAAGCAGCATTTTGATGACACTAGAGTCGGAGGAAAGGGCTTTTAGAGCTCTAGGTGAACAGCAATGTTATCTTCCCTCTCCAGATTAGAGACTTCACCACTATTCCTATAATAATGCTAATGGGTGCTGCAGTAGTTCCTTTACAGCCAATCTACACGCCGTGACTCTACCATGCTGCCTCCCTTAACCCCCTCTCTTACCCTCCCCTAACCCCCTCTCTTACCCTCCCCTAACCCCCTCTCTTACCCTCCCCTAACCCCCTCTCTTACCCTCCCCTAACCCCTCTCTTACCCTCCCCCTAACCCCCTCTCTTACCCTCCCCTAACCCCCTCTCTTACCCTCCCCTAACCCCCTCTCTTACCCTCCCCTAACCCCTCTCTTACCCTCCCCTAACCCCTCTCTTACCCTCCCCTAACCCCTCTCTTACCCTCCCCTAACCCCCTCTCTTACCCTCCCCTAACCCCCTCTCTTACCCTCCCCTAACCCCCTCTCTTACCCTCCCCTAACCCCTCTCTTACCCTCCCCTAACCCCCTCTCTTACCCTCCCCTAACCCCCTCTCTTACCCTCCCCTAACCCCCTCTCTTACCCTCCCCTAACCCCCTTTCTTACCCTCCCCTAACCCCCTCTCTTACCCTCCCCTAACCCCTCTCTTACCCTCCCCTAACCCCTCTCTTACCCTCCCCTAACCCCTCTCTTACCCTCCCCTAACCCCCTCTCTTACCCTCCCCTAACCCCCTCTCTTACCCTCCCCTAACCCCCTCTCTTACCCTCCCCTAACCCCCTCTCTTACCCTCCCCTAACCCCCTCTCTTACCCTCCCCTAACCCCCTCTCTTACCCTCCCCTAACCCCTCTCTTACCCTCCCCTAACCCCTCTCTTACCCTCCCCTAACCCCTCTCTTACCCTCCCTAACCCTCTCTACCCTAACCCCTCTCTTACCCTCCCCTACCCCCTCTCTTACCCTCCCCTAACCCCCTCTCTTACCCTCCCCTAACCCCCTCTCTTACCCTCCCCTAACCCCTCTCTTACCCTCCCCTAACCCCTCTCTTGCCCTTCGTGGGAGCCCAGGTTTAGATAAGGTGGGCTATCTTTGAAGGATCTGCTGATAAATGGTTGTGCTTCCTGTTTGGGGAGCAGTATTTAGGTTACGGAGTAGAGTGAAGTTGCCCCTAGACGCTGACCTTCTGACCTTCATCTGATGCTTACGAACTTCCCTAACTTCTCAAATAATTGATTAGTCTTGCAGTGCTTACTGTAAATACAGGAAGCCCTATATTGCTGTAGATGTGTCTAAGTAAGAAATGAATGGCTGCACTGGCCCAATGGTATGTCTTTGTGGCATGTAGCGATGTTTTTGGTTTTTCATTGTTGGATTATACGATGCTGTTGATGGCTCTATCTGTGATTATACGATGCTGTACGCTATACCATCTACTGCATCTTGCCATATTGATGTAATTAAATGTATCACTAACCACTTTAAACAATGCCACTTTATATAATGTTTTCGTACCCTACATTACTCATCTCATATGTATACTGCTCAAAAAAAAAAAGGGAACACTAAAATAACACATCCTAGATCTGAATGAATGATATAATCTTATTAAATACTTTTTTCTTTACATAGTTGAATGTGCTGACAACAAAATCACACAAAAATAATCAATGGAAATCCAATTTATCAACCCATGGAGGTCTGGATTTGGAGTCACACTCAAAATTAAAGTGGAAAATCACACTACAGGCTAATCCAACTTTGATGTAATGTCCTTAAAACAAGTCAAAATGAGGCTCAGTAGTGTGTGTGGCCTCCACGTGCCTGTATGACCTCCCTACAACGCCTGGGCATGCTCCTGATGAGGTGGCAGATGGTCTCCTGAGGGATCTCCTCCCAGACCTGGACTAAAGCATCCGCCAACTCCTGGACAGTCTGTGGTGCAACGTGGCGTTGATGGATGGAGCAAGACATGATGTCCCAGATGTGCTCAATTGGATTCAGGTCTGGGGAACAGACGGGCCAGTCCATAGCATCAATGCCTTCCTCTTGCAGGAACTGCTGACACACTCCAGCCACATGAGGTCTAGCATTGTCTTGCATTAGGAGGAACCCAGGGCCAACCGCACCAGCATATGGTCTCACAAGGGGTCTGAGGATCTCATCTCGGTACCTAATGGCAGTCAGGCTACCTCTGGCGAGCACATGGAGGGCTGTGCGGCCCCCCAAAGAAATACCACCCCACACCATGACTGACCCACCGCCAAACCGGTCAACCTGGAGGATGTTGCAGGCAGCAGAACGTTCTCCACGGCATCTCCAGACTCTGTCACGTCTGTCACGTGCTCAGTGTGAACCTGCTTTCATCTGTGAAGAGCACAGGGCGCCAGTGGCGAATTTGCCAATCTTGGTGTTCTCTGGCAAATGCCAAACGTCCTGCACGGTGTTGGGCTGTAAGCACAACCCCCACCTGTGGACGTCGGGCCGTCATACCACCCTCATGGAGTCTGTTTCTGACCGTTTGAGCAGACACATGCACATTTGTGGCCTGCTGGAGGTCATTTTGCAGGGCTCTGGCAGTGCTCCTCCTGCTCCTCCTTGCACAAAGGCGGAGGTAGCGGTCCTGTGGTCCTGCTGCCTCCTCCACGTCTCCTGATATACTGGCCTGTCTCCTGGCAGCGCCTCCATGCTCTGGACACTACGCTGACAGACACAGCAAACCTTCTTGCCACAGCTCGCATTGATGTGCCATCCTGGATGAGCTGCACTACCTGAGCCACTTGTGTGGGTTGTAGACTCCGTCTCATGCTACCACTAGAGTGAAAGCACCGCCAGCATTCAAAACTGACCAAAACATCAGCCAGGAAGCATAGGAACTGAGAAGTGGTCTGTTGTTCCCACCTGCAGAACCACTCCTTTATTGGGGCTGTCTTGCTAATTGCCTATAATTTCCACCTGTTGTCTATTCCATTTGCACAACAACATGTGAAATGTATTGTCAATCATTGTTGCTTCCTAAGTGGACAGTTTGATTTCACAGAAGTGTGATTGACTTGGAGTTACATTGTGTTGTTTAAGTGTTGCCTTTATTTTTTTGAGCAGTGTATATACTGTATTCTATACCATCTACTGCATCTTGCCATCTTGATGTAATGTATCACTAGCCACTTTAAACAATGCCACTTTATATAATGTTTTCATACCCTACAATACTCATCTCATATGTATATACTGTACTCTATACCATCTACTACATCTTGCCTATGCCGTTCGGCCATCACTCATTTATATATTTTTATGTACATATTCGTATTCATTCCTTTACACTTGTGTGTATAAGGTAGTTGTTGTGAAATTGTTAGGTTATATTACTTGTTAGATATTACTGCATGGTCGGAACTAGAAGCACAAGCATTTCGCTACACTTGCATTAACACCTGCTAACCATGTGTATGTGACAAATAAATTTGATTTGATTATACAATGCTGTTGATGGCTCTATCTGTGATTTCGAGGAGCACATTCTCTACAACACTTTGTCTGTGGTCTGGTTCCACCTGTGAGATATAGCCCTCCCCCCACTCCGACTTAGAGCGAGAGCTGAAAGAGTTAGAATGAAAAGGTAATCTAAAATGAGGCAGAAGCAGCATTTTGATGACACTAGAGTCGGAGGAAAGGGCTTTTAGAGCTCTAGGTGAACAGCAATGTTATCTTCCCTCTCCAGATTAGAGACTTCACCACTATTCCTATAATAATGCTAATGGGTGCTGCAGTAGTTCCTTTACAGCCAATCTACACGCCGTGACTCTACCATGCTGCCTCCCTTAACCCCCTCTCTTACCCTCCCCTAACCCCCTCTCTTACCCTCCCCTAACCCCCTCTCTTACCCTCCCCTAACCCCCTCTCTTACCCTCCCCTAACCCCCTCTCTTACCCTCCCCTAACCCCCTCTCTTACCCTCCCCTAACCCCTCTCTTACCCTCCCCTAACCCCCTCTCTTACCCTCCCCTAACCCCTCTCTTACCCTCCCCTACCCCCTCTCTTACCCTCCCCTAACCCCTCTCTTACCCTCCCCTAACCCCTCTCTTACCCTCCCCTAACCCCCTCTCTTACCCTCCCCCTAACCCCCTCTCTTACCCTCCCCTAACCCCCTCTCTTACCCTCCCCTAACCCCTCTCTTACCCTCCCCTAACCCCCTCTCTTACCCTCCCCTAACCCCCTCTCTTACCCTCCCTAACCCCCTCTCTTACCCTCCCCTAACCCCCTTTCTTACCCTCCCCTAACCCCTCTCTTACCCTCCTACCTCTTACCCTCCCCTAACCCCTCTCTTACCCTCCCCTAACCCCTCTCTTACCCTCCCCTAACCCCTCTCTTACCCTCCCCTAACCCCCTCTCTTACCCTCCCCTAACCCCCTCTCTTACCCTCCCCTAACCCCCTCTCTTACCCTCCCCTAACCCCCTCTCTTACCCTCCCCTAACCCCTCTCTTACCCTCCCCTAACCCCCTCTCTTACCCTCCCCTAACCCCTCTCTTACCCTCCCCTAACCCCTCTCTTACCCTCCCCTAACCCCTCTCTTACCCTCCCCTAACCCCTCTCTTACCCTCCCCTAACCCCCTCTCTTACCCTCCCCTAACCCCCTCTCTTACCCTCCCCTAACCCCCTCTCTTACCCTCCCCTAACCCCTCTCTTGCCCTTCGTGGGAGCCCAGGTTTAGATAAGGTGGGCTATCTTTGAAGGATCTGCTGATAAATGGTTGTGCTTCCTGTTTGGGGAGCAGTATTTAGGTTACGGAGTAGAGTGAAGTTGCCCCTAGACGCTGACCTTGGGTCAGTTTTTCATGTTTCCCCACTAATGGTTAAAGGTTAGGATTGTAGAAGCTGATCCTAGATCTGTACCAGAGGAAACTTCATCCCGCATAGCAGGCTAATTATAACACATTGATGGGGCTGAACGGCTGAACGGCTCTTCCCCCTCAGAGCAGTGATGGGGCTGAACGGCTTTTCCCCCTCAGAGCAGCGATGGGGCTGAACGGCTCTTCCCCCTCAGAGCAGTGATGGGGCTGAACGGCTCTTCCCCCTCAGAGCAATGATGGGGCTGACTAGCTGAACGGCTCTTCTCCCTCAGAGCAGTGATGGGGCTGAACGGCTGAACAGCTCTTCTCCCTCAGAGCAGTGATGGGGCTGAACGGCTCTTCCCCCTCAGAGCAATGATGGGGCTGACTAGCTGAACGGCTCTTCTCCCTCAGAGCAGTGATGGGGCTGAACGGCTGAACAGCTCTTCTCCCTCAGAGCAGCGATGGGGCTGAACGGCTCTTCCCCCTCAGAGCAGCGATGGGGCTGAACGGCTCTTCCCCCTCAGAGCAGTGATGGGGCTGAACGACTGAACGGCTCTTCCCCCTCAGAGCAGTGATGGGGCTGAACGGCTCTTCCCCCTCAGAGCAGTGATGGGGCTGAACGACTGAACGGCTCTTCCCCCTCAGAGCAGTGATGGGGCTGAACGGCTGAACGGCTCTTCCCCCTCAGAGCAGTGATACGGCTGAACAGCTCTTCCCCCTCAGAGCAGTGATGCGGCTGAACGGCTTTTCCCCCTCAGAGCAGACCTCTCCCGCTCCTAGACCTGACTGTAGCTCAGTCTAACGTAAACTAACCAGCCCACTACCATCATACACTCAGACAAGAATGCTTTGGATAAACACAAAACCTTCTATAGTGTAGCGCTTATCTCTTCCCTTTTGTCTAAAGATTCTACTATACACACCCACACCCTCCAAATCCCCTAAAAAGCCTTTTGAGGAACTATTCCGGGAGCTTTTTCTGTTCACACGCCATTCAGGTCAATTTGTGTGTACCATTCTTAAACACATCACAGTAGGAATTATTCATATTAATTAATTATTCGTTTCCCCACATTGCAATTATTTTGGTGTTAAAAAATCGAAGAGACAGGCACGTTTTATTCTCATTTTACAGTAACAAAAGCAAAAAGTTACTGCTAATTACAACCATCTATGAGGGTTTGGTCATTTGACAGTGGGACCATGTTGAAGTCCTCTGCATGCTGGAGTGTTGTTTGTGAAGGGGTTTCAGAGGTTCTTAATCTAACGAGGCAGTCACAATGAGTGAGGGAAGGAAGGAGAGAGATGACCTGGCAACAGCCCAGCCAGCTAGACCCAGTGCTGTGTGATAGGAGACCTGGCAACAGCCCAGCCAGCTAGACCCGGTGCTGTGTGATAGGAGACCTGGCAACAGCCCAGCCAGCTAGACCCAGTGCTGTGTGATAGGAGACCTGGCAACAGCCCAGCCAGCTAGACCCGGTGCTGTGTGATAGGAGGTGGAGAGCTAAAAGAAACGGATCTGTGGAGAGATGATGTTTCCTCTCCTGGGGAGTTGAGTTAGGGGTCTGGTTGTTTATGGAGGGAGATTAGAAGCTTTCCTCACTGTGCCTCCCTCCCTCTACATGGCTCGTCTCTCCTCTCCTCTGTGACCCAGGTGAGAGCAGAGCTAAAAACACAGGCAGCCCAGCCGTCGTCAATCCAGTCCAATCACACCTGATATGGCTGAACTGTGCACGATCGCCCCGGCCTCAACTCCCCGCACACCCCAGGGGGTGAAAAGTCTCAATGTCACAAGCCGTAACTGGGGCAGCCGCTGTGGGTAAAATAAAATAAATGCTGTTGTTTTAGCTAGCTGTGTTTTTGCAGAAGCGCACACATTATACATACTGTTGAGTTTGGAAGGTAATGTCCTACTCTAACACAGTTTGGTTGACTTTGATTGGCTGGATCCAGACAGGAACCAACAGAAGTTGGGTGTGGTCAGGGTGTGTCCATTTTGGCTGCAACAACATTACTTAGAAGACCATGATGTGGAACCCAGAACTAGAAGTAGGTTTGCTTTGCTCACTACAAATTGAGATAAATGACCACCTGAATTCTCTAATGAAAAGTTGGCCCAAATTGAAAGCAATCCTGTTATTCACTTCAATACTAGAATGGATGAAAAGACCTGAGCAGAACGATGTCAGACTGAGCCCTGATAACAATCTGAATGAAACCCAAATGCTAATTAATTGTATTACACTATAAATCTTGTTTGGTCAAGAAAAAAGGTTTGGATTACACATAAACCAGGCTCAATGAAGTGTTAGTGCCGAGCTGTTCTCTAACTTGATTAGATGGGTCAGGGGCCAGGGCATGTTGGTGTTTCTGTCCCTGACTGATGACGTCACAGACTGACAGAAACACACAGAGGTTGCACAGCTGGATACTATTAAGCTGCTTTCATCAGGGTAATATGTTCTCATTTGACCAGCTTCCTTTCCCTTAGCTAGCGCAGACCCCACCTTTCCTACTTTCCTTCCTGCTGCATCCAGACCTCACCTTTCATCCGTTCCTTCCCGCTACATCCAAACCTCATCCTTTCCTTCCAGCTACATCCAGACCTCATCCTATACTTCCTGCTACATCCAGACCTCACCTTTCATCCTTTCCTTTCCGCTACATCCAGATCTCATCCTTTCCTACTTTCCTTCCCGCTACATCCAGACCTCATCCTTTCCTTCCCGCTACATCCAGACCTCATCCTTTCCTTCCCGCTACATCCAGACCTCATCCTTTCCTTCCCGCTACATCCAGACCTCATCCTTTCCTTCCCGCTACATCCAGATCTCATCCTTTCCTACTTTCCTTTCCGCTACATCCAGACCTCATCCTTTCCTTCCCGCTACATCCAGACCTCATCCTTTCCTTCCCGCTACATCTAGACCTCATCCTTTCCTTCCCGCTACATCCAGACCTCATCCTTTCCTTCCCGCTACATCCAGACCTCATCCTTTCCTTCCCGCTACATCCAGACATCATCCTTTCCTTCCCGCTACATCCAGACCTCATCCTATCCTTCCCGCTACATCCAGACCTCATCCTTTCCTTCCCGCTACATCCAGACCTCATCCTTTCCTTCCCGCTACATCTAGACCTCATCCTTTCCTTCCCGCTACATCCAGACATCATCCTTTCCTTCCCGCTACATCTAGACCTCATCCTTTCCTTTCCGCTACATCCAGACCTCATCCTTTCCTTCCCGCTACATCTAGACCTCATCCTTTCCTTCCCGCTACATCCAGACATCATCCTTTCCTTCCCGCTACATCTAGACCTCATCCTTTCCTTCCCGCTACATCTAGACCTCATCCTTTCCTTCCCGCTACATCCAGACATCATCCTTTCCTTCCCGCTACATCTAGACCTCATCCTTTCCTTCCCGCTACATCCAGACCTCATCCTTTCCTTCCCGCTACATCCAGACCTCATCCTTTCTTTCCCTCTACATCCAGACCTCATCCTTTCCTTCCCGCTACATCTAGACCTCATCCTTTCCTTCCCGCTACATCCAGACCTCATCCTTTCCTTCCCGCTACATCCAGACCTCATCCTTTCTTTCCCTCTACATCCAGACATCATCCTTTCCTTCCCGCTACATCTAGACCTCATCCTTTCCTTCCCGCTACATCTAGACCTCATCCTTTCCTTCCCGCTACATCCAGACATCATCCTTTCCTTCCCGCTACATCTAGACCTCATCCTTTCCTTCCCACTACATCCAGACCTCATCCTTTCCTTCCCGCTACATCCAGACATCATCCTTTCCTTCCCGCTACATCTAGACCTCATCCTTTCCTTCCCGCTACATCTAGACCTCATCCTTTCCTTCCCGCTACATCCAGACCTCATCCTTTCCTTCCCGCTACATCCAGAAACGCATCATTTCATCCGCTGTGTTCAGGAGAAGGAGTTTACCGGTTTCATACAGCAGCCCCCAATTGTATGTACTGGTTGTAAAACCCTGATTGTAAAACACCCTGGTGAGGACACACCCTCTGTCCGAGACGTCTTGTTTGGAAGGCCTTCGGTGTTCCTTCCGTCCGATGAGTGAATGTGTACAATGCAAACGAATACCAGTAAAAATGATTTGTTGACATGCCTTTGATGTTTTCAGTCAGGTTGGAGTGTCTGTCTCGGACCTCATCCTAATGCCTAATGAAGACCAAGCGTTGCCCGTCAAGCATCTGCTTAATGAAACTTGATTCTCAATCGTGTAAAGACGAGACGTCATTCTCTTAATGAACTCTTTTTTTCTCCTGGAACTCTGAGCTGTAGTGACACCGTAGTCCACGGCTGCATCCTAAATGCCACCCTATTCCCTATATAGTACACTACTTTTGACCAGAGCCCATACAGGATAGGGTGCCAGTCCCAGGCTAACAGGGGTTGTACCAGGGCATCAATTCTGATACGTCTCATCTCTCTCCTCCCTCCCCTCCTCTCCCCTCTCCCGTTCCCTTCTTCTCTCATCTCTCTCCTCCCTCCCCTCCTCTCCCCTCTCCCATCCCATCTTCTCTCCTCTCTCTCTTCCCTCCTCTCCTCTCCCCTCTCCCGTCCCATCTTCTCTCCTCTCTCTCTTCCCTCCTCTCCTCTCCCCTCTCCCGTCCCATCTTCTCTCCTCTCTCTCCTCCCTCCTCTCCTCTCCCCTCTCCCGTCCCCTCTCCTCTCCCCTCTCCCATCCCATCTTCTCTCCTCTCTCTCCTCCCTCCTCTCCTCTCCCCTCTCCCATCCCATCTTCTCTCATCTCTCTCCTCCCTCCTCTCCTCTCCCCTCTCCCGTCCCATCTTCTCTCATCTCTCTCCTCCCTCCTCTCCTCTCCCCTCTCCCGTCCCATCTTCTCTCCTCTCTCTCTTCCCTCCTCTCCTCTCCCCTCTCCCGTCCCATCTTCTCTCATCTCTCTCCTCCCTCCTCTCCTCTCCCCTCTCCCGTCCCATCTTCTCTCCTCTCTCTCTTCCCTCCTCTCCTCTCCCCTCTCCCGTCCCATCTTCTCTCATCTCTCTCCTCCCTCCTCTCCTCTCCCCTCTCCCGTCCCATCTTCTCTCATCTCTCTCCTCCCTCCTCTCCTCTCCCCTCTCCTGTCCCATCTTCTCTCCTCTCTCTCCTCCCTCCTCTCCTCTCCCCTCTCCCGTCCCATCTTCTCTCCTCTCTCTCTTCCCTCCTCTCCTCTCCCCTCTCCCGTCCCATCTTCTCTCATCTCTCTCCTCCCTCCTCTCCTCTCCCCTCTCCCGTCCCATCTTCTCTCCTCTCTCTCCTCCCTCCTCTCCTCTCCCCTCTCCCGTCCCATCTTCTCTCCTCTCTCTCCTCCCTCCTCTCCTCTCCCCTCTCCCGTCCCATCTTCTCTCCTCTCTCTCTTCCCTCCTCTCCTCTCCCCTCTCCCGTCCCATCTTCTCTCCTCTCTCTCCTCCCTCCTCTCCTCTCCCCTCTCCCGTTCCCTTCTTCTCTCCTCTGATTGTGTTTCCATCAGACCCCCCAAAGGGCAGCTAGAGGACAGTTTGTCTCCTCTGTGACTCTGCTGTGCTGCTGCTGGTCATGTGGCCTAGGAGAGGAGAGGCAGGCCACCTCACTGTCACGCCAGGGAGAAGTGCTTCCCACACTGACCAGAGTTCTGTGTGCCTCTGTGCTGCTGGATGGCACGGCACCATGCCGCTCACTCCAAAGAGAAAGAGACAGGCCGTCAGCACTAACCTCTTTGCTTAATGTACTGTGCAGGAGGAGTATGGACAGTTTCCACCAAACACTGCTCCTGTCTCCTGTGAGCAATTAACTATGAAGCGCAGAGACAACCAGGCTCCTGAATGGAAAGTCACTTTGTCTCCTCTCTCTCTCACTCTCTCACTCACTCTTCCTCTCTCTGTCTCTCTCTATCTTTGTCTCTCTCTGTGTGTTTGTATGTGTGTGTGTGTGTGTGTTACTCAAATTCAAGGGCTTCCATTAAATTACAGTCTCACACGTATAAAAACACACACACATAGAAAAAAAACACAGACAGATATATTCACACACACACACACACACACACACACACACACACACACACACACACACACACACACACACACACACACACACACACACACACACACACACACTTAAACACATATAGTATAATGGCAATGGAACACAGCAGTGCATGGCAGTCCATGGGGGGAACTCGACACATTCTGACTGAATTCAGTCAGTCTATGTGTAAGAGGGGAGCTGGTTGTACTGTGGGAGACACCTTAGTGTTACACAGGTGTGAGACACTCAGGTTTCCCCCGGCTTGGCACACCTGAATATTTAATAAGCCTGCTTTGAGTCAGACATCTGACTGACACCCACCTGAAAAAGGTTACATTACATTTCCAGTTCACACCTCACCTGAAAATACTAGGCAGCCAAAACAAGTATTATTACTGTAAAGCTGGAAGTCATTTCTATGTAATCATGGAATAGCTATATTTTACGAAACCTTTTCCAATGTAAAAAAAAAACAAGGCATGATAATAAACAAATAGCATCTAAGGAAACTAGACAAGTCATTTAAGTAGACAAGTGGGGTTGCGTGAGAGATCCAGTGGCTTGCTCTGGGTTTGACCTCTGTAGTATGAGTAATGGTGAGGCTGACTCACTGTATGGCTGTGGGTGAGATCTAACTGCAGCTAAGGACTGGTGAAATGGTGGGCTGTGGGTGAGATCTAACTGCAGCTAAGGACTGGTGAAAGGGTGGACTGTGGGTGAGATCTAACTGCAGCTAAGGACTGGTGAAAGGGTGGGCTGTGGGTGAGATCTAACTGCAGCTAAGGACTGGTGAAATGGTGGGCTGTGGGTGAGATCTAACTGCAGCTAAGGACTGGTGAAATGGTGGGCTGTGGGTGAGATCTAACTGCAGCTAAGGACTGGTGAAAGGGTGGGCTGTGGTTGGAGGCCAGACATCCAGGAAACTAATCAGCTTGTTGCCCCCCTGGTCACCCTCTGATGCTGCGGCCATATTAGCACAACTCTTCCCATATTCCCATACAACTGACTCATGTTGAAAGATTTCATAGTTGTTAAACCCAGTCACACACAGCCTTATGGTCCGTGTGTTTCATATCCCCCTTGGATTGACCGCCCACCCCCCCCATCTGATGTTATCATCCTCCCACTTCATGTTTGAGGTCATTTTTCCACATTCCTTGTCTTTTCACACATTGACACATGGCAGCGTCAGAGAGAGCCAAGTCTACTGATCGTCAACCATTTTGTCCTGATTATAGAAATTGCCGTTTGTATCTGAAAAAGCCCTTTTGAAATACATCCCCCGGGACAAGGAGTGTGTTTTCGCTCATACATGTATTTAGCACCTGCTTTGCCACCACCTGTGTTCTGTTACCAGATAGCAGTTGGACTGTGTGTCTAGGTTCAGTCGTTGGGCATTGTCCTTCATTTACAAGTGGCCTACGATACCCTAACAATAGTCCTTGGTGTAGCTCATCTAACGATCTGGTCACCTCCTTGTTCCTGGACGTGTAATTGTTTCCTCTGTTGTATTGATGGGCTGAGTCATTGTGTCAAGGCCATGGGGATGGGGAGGGCTGGATCACATGTCAACTACACTACATCTCATGTTTTCTATTCCACCTCTTCTACACCCCTCCATCTTCACCTCCCTCTCGTGTTGTCGCTCCATTCACATGAAAGCTTCCCTGTTTCCTCCATCTGATAAGATTGGACTTCATTTTGTAACGGCTGTCTGAAGAAGTAGACCAAGGCGCAGCGTGTTGAGTGCTCATATTTAATTGTAATTGAGACACTTTGAACAAAACAAGAAAATGACATCCAAACAGTTCTGTCAGGTATAACAAAACACTAAACAGAAATTAACTACCCACAAACCCCAAAGGAAAACAGGCTGCCTAAGTATGACTCCCAATCAGCGACAACAATGTATAGCTGTCCCTGATTGAGAGCCATACCAGGCCAAAACAAAGAAATACAAAGCATAGAAAAAAGGACATACAATGCCCACCCAAATCACACCCTGACCAAACCTAAATAGAGACATAAAAAAGTCTCTCTCAGGTCAGGGCGTGACACATTTTCCCTTCTCTCCCTTCTCTCCCTTCTCTCCCTTCTCTATTCTTCTTCCTACTGCTTTGAACTTTATTTTAGTCCATTTGTGTGGTTTTATCTCCTGGTCTAAAATAACACTGATGAAACAGACAACACTGATGCCGTTTGAAATGGCTACCTCTGTGTAGACCTGCCTCTGTGTAGACCTGCCTCTGTGTAGACCTGCCTCTCTCTGTGTAGACCTACCTCTCTCTGTGTAGACCTGCCTCTGTGTAGACCTCTCTCTGTGTAGACCTGCCTCTCTTTGTGTAGACCTGCCTCTGTGTAGACCTGCCTCTGTGTAGACCTCTCTCTGTGTAGACCTACTTCTCTCTGTGTAGACCTACCTCTCTCTGTGTAGACCTCTCTCTGTGTAGACCTGCCTCTCTCTGTGTAGACCTGCCTCTCTCTGTGTAGACCTGCCTCTCTCTGTGTAGACCTGCCTCTCTCTGTGTAGACCTGCCTCTCTCTATGTAGACCTGCCTCTGTGTAGACCTCTCTGTGTAGACCTGCTTCTCTCTGTGTAGACCTACCTCTCTCTGTGTAGACCTACCTCTCTCTGTGTAGACCTACTTCTCTCTGTGTAGACCTGCCTCTCTCTGTGTAGACCTACCTCTCTCTGTGTAGACCTACTTCTCTCTGTGTAGACCTACCTCTGTGTAGACCTCTCTGTGTAGACCTCTCTGTGTAGACCTACCTCTATCTGTGAAGACCTACCTCTATCTGTGTAGACCTACCTCTCTCTGTGAAGACCTCTCTCTTTGTAGTCCTGCCACTGTGTAGACCTGCCTATGTATTTGCAGATAGTAAAGTCTGGTTCACAGTACATGGCCAAGCCGAGATGTACTGGTCTGGCCTGGTTACACATCCACCATAGTTGTTGGAACAGTGTTGGAGAGGACAATGTGTTAAGAACATGTCCAAGCCAGCGCAGTGCGATTCGGGTCGGCCCTATAGTGGGAATCAGGCGTACAAAATAATTGTTCAGATCAATATTATACTTTTAAAGGATCATAGCAAAGTCCCCAGTGGTTAGCATGCAGCCAGTTAGGGGATCAGACGTCACTAAACTAAACCCATTGAGGACTGTAATGCCCAGTGAAGCAGCTCTCATCAAGCAGCCCTGTAGTATAATCCACAAAGCTTTATCCTCACACACCATATCAGAAATGACAGACATGTCATAAGATTCCATAAGGAGTGGAGAGCAAAATGATGTCATTAGGGCATCCACTGAGGGCAGTGGGCCCTGATTGGGGCACAGGAGTGATGCACAGCCCTGAGCCTAACAATGCAATGTCTAAAGACAGATTTGATAGTACTAATCTGACTCTGTTTCTCAACTGCATAAGGTTTACAGAGCTCAAAAAAGGAGGATCTGTACAGCGCGGGATCTTAAAGGTGTTGTCAAACCTAGGGTGTAGTCATTTCATCCAAACCCTTTTTTAATTAGTTTGCTGGATAGACCTATTTAGTGCCGTCCAAAACATTTTGGCTAGTAGTTTTGGAAAATGTAGCAATGTGGAATTGGATTGTAGGCCTCTTAGTGGTGTATTCAAAAGCATGGGAAGAGAGAGTGTTTCTCCCCTCATTCACCTATCATGTTGTTTAATGCACCTCTCTGCAATCTGTTTCCACTAGTATTGATACATTCTTCAAACATGCTAGCCAGAAGATTCCCGGGTATTTATTACAACCAGCTAACGATTTTAAATGACTAATAATCTAAAATGGAAAAGAAAAGTGATCTAATTTAAAGATGACATAGGCCTATGAATTAACACGCAGTTGTCATCCAAAGACACAGCGGTTGGAACCAATAAAAAGTTATAAAAAACAAATATTGTATAAAAAATTGTTTTGTGAAGCTTTGGTTCAGTAATACAACTTAATAAGATCAGCACACAACTCTTCAACCCTGAATGATAAAGAACACCTTCCCTTTTTTTACCAGAATAATATCATTGAAATACAGACAAGCGCACTAGTCTGAACAAAAAAAACACACAATCAACTGACTAAAGCACAAGCACACAAACCTTGAAGACCAGAGCAGGATCGCAGGTCTCTTTTGGCTGGCATGGGGACGAATATGTTTTTTGATGATGATGATGATGTGGAACCACTATGGATATATCGAAGTCGAGCAGGATGCGGGAGGACAATAATAGACGACACACAGGCCATGCTAAATGGACTAGTACTGTACCCAGGGCCCAGTTTTTCAAAAGTTATCTATGTGGATTTCGCCCATCGGATAGGATTAAATGCATAGAAATAGAACAGGGAGCCCACATTCAAGTCAACGATTTGTCCGTTCTATTCATTCTGTTTCTATGCATTAAAAAAACTGGGCCCTGGATATAGAATAGCCTACTCTCCCCAAAACCCTATAATATGCCCTTTTATCCATTACTTAAACCTTTGGCATTTATCGAGGAAATGACATAGAAATAAATAACAAGAAGATAATTCCTTTATTATAAAAACTGTAATAAATAAAAATAAGTTAATTAAATCTTTCTAAATATTGTACACACTGTAATTCAGTATTTGTTGTACATGTTAAGTCCATTGTCAGCATCTAAAACCATCCATAGAGTCAGGATGATTTTGACGTCATCAGTTAGTGGTGGGATATAATTAACAATGGAGAGGTATGGCATGCCTCCTAAAACATCCTATCAACAACACAAAGCATTGGTAGGCCCTTTCATTTCATGTACCTTCAATGGGTCCAGGATGGCCTCTACAAAATATATCTTAGTTTTGATCCAAGCCATGTCCTCTCACTACTATTGACTCTCTTCTTAGTGACACAAGGTCAGAGGTCAGACACAGCCACACCTCCGAGCAGAATGCTTCTTCATTGTATGGTACATCAAGTGGTCATCCAGGAAGGACAGGTCATCGTCAAAGGCGACTGGTCGACAGCAAGCGTGAGGCGGCGTTTCCGGCAGGAGCCTCTTGTTTTGGGTGAGGTTGTTGAGGATTTTATCGTAGTTCGTTTCCGAGTTCCTGCAAGGCCCGCTGCAGTACTGGAAGATCATTTCCTCGCTGGTTTGATAACCTAAACCCAGGTCAGTCACATTCAGGTGGATCTGTTTGAGCAGACAGCCTTGTCCTCTGCCCCCTTTCCCTCGCCCTCTCCCTCGTCCGCTCCCAGACCTCTCCCTCTGGTCCTTTCCTCTGGCTGCTCCCTTCCCTCCTTTCCTTCTCTCTCGTTTCCTTCGTATCCTTGTGTCCAGGTGTAACGAGCTCTTCAGTCTACTGATGGTGACTTTGATGAAATCCACCACATCCTCAAACTGCTCTGGCTGAAGCTCATCCATGTTATCTGTCAGAGAGAAAAATGAGCAAATCAGAGTCTGCGGTATATACTATGCACATCCCTCATCCTGAAAAGACTGGGTACATACCTCATCCTGAAAAGACTGGCTACATACCTCATCCTGAAAAGACTGGCTACATACCTCATCCTGAAAAGACTGGCTACATACCTCATCCTGAAAAGACTGGCTACATACCTCATCCTGAAAAGACTGGCTACATACCTCATCCTGAAAAGACTGGGTACATACCTCATCCTGAAAAGACTGGCTACATACCTCATCCTGAAAAGACTGGCTACATACCTCATCCTGAAAAGACTGGCTACATACCTCATCCTGAAAAGACTGGGTATATACCTCATCCTGAAAAGACTGGGTATATACCTCATCCTGAAAAGACTGGCTACATACCTCATCCTGAAAAGACTGGCTACATACCTCATCCTGAAAAGACTGGCTACATACCTCATCCTGAAAAGACTGGGTACATACCTCATCCTGAAAAGACTGGCTACATACCTCATCCTGAAAAGACTGGGTACATACCTCATCTTGAAAAGACTGGCTACATACCTCATCCTGAAAAGACTGGGTACATACCTCATCCTGAAAAGACTGGCTACATACCTCATCCTGAAAAGACTGGCTACATACCTCATCCTGAAAAGACTGGGTACATACCTCATCCTGAAAAGACTGGCTACATCCCTCATCCTGAAAAGACTGGCTACATACCTCATCCTGAAAAGACTGGCTACATACCTCATCCTGAAAAGACTGGGTATATACCTCATCCTGAAAAGACTGGGTACATACCTCATCCTGAAAAGACTGGCTACATACCTCATCATGTAGCAGTATATACTTTTAAAACTTCTCACAGAAATTGTATAGAATTTATGCACACAAAGTGAGTTCCCATGAAACTACAATATGATGTGTACCAATAGGCTACATGATATGTTCTTTGAGATTATCCTACAGATGTGGCCAAATATTGTGGCAATAGAATATTCTGTTTTCTCTTTCCAAAACTGCTTGAATGGCTATTTTAGAATAAATAGTGAATTGTGCAAGGGTGTCAATATATTTGAGTGCATCTTTACATGTGATTTTAGAGTTATTGACTGGTCCTGTCATCTGAATGTTGGTCAGATGATAAATGCACCTAGATGATACCTAGCTCTGGTCCAGGGTGTTAGTGCGGGGAACTCAGGCCCTTCAATTGGTATTTTGTATTTATGTCATTGTGAGTGATCTATTCTAATATTCTTGCTTCTGAAACAAATAACACTATTAAATGTGTAGTGCAAAACCAGTCCGACCAAGAGGCAGGCCTATTGCAGCCAAGTCAGTGACGTGGGTCTACTGGCACAGTAAGATCTGATTTAATTCCAGAAATGAGAATGCCTGAACTTACATTGTGTTTCTACAGATAACTCTTCCCTGTCGGCTGTTTCTGGACTTTTGGTTGAAAATATGCTGAGATGCATTGGTGGGAAGTCATGGAGACTCTCTGAAGCGCGTGTTCTTTTTGTGGACTGTCGGTTCCGGAGAGGGCTCGTATGTACGCTGCTCAGCAGCACGAAACAGGTGGTAAGGGTATCCCATAACTTCATTGTAGAACTTAGTCCAATTGTGGAACCTGCCCTGGGTCAAAGAAATTCCCGTTGGAACATAAATACCGAGTAAACATTTTCCCTTGGCGATAAGCCTATGGTTATCCAGGTTATCCTCAATTTATATCAGGTCCATGCCAACTTTTTTAAGATGCTGAATACAAATTAATATGTTTTAGAGTTCAATATCTAAAATCCATTGACAGATTTAACAATTAGGATAATATAGAATTTCAATCCAATTTCACGATGACAACCTGTCCATGCGCTGCGAAGCGACCGTTTTTTCCTCAATTCCAGATGTCAGTCACTCTACCACTCTACACTTCTACAAATTGTCCAATAATAACTGTTTGGCATAAAGAATAAAACATCAAAACTGGTTAATAAGCAAATGTGCCATGCGACAGTAAGACCGAACGTGCCATGATTGTTCGAGAACTAAGAATGGAATCAACTGGTAGCCTATGCGATGTCCAATGCGCATTATGTGAATTATATCCAAAGAAGAAGAAAATGCTTCATCTACACCATAGTTGTTGTTTAGTAAAATTCCATTTCGTTTAAGGCTTTCTCAAGGTAGGTAAACCAGTTAGTGTGAAGTAAACTAGCTTCGAGATTAGTGTTGGTGGTCCTCATGGTTCAGAATTCCGCGCAGCTCCTACTGGTCTTGGTGGTGGAGGAGATTTATACAGTGGGTTGGGGAGTGCTGACGTCTCGTAATCCGCCCTCTCTAGTGTGCTGCTTGCTGTCGGTCACCATCCAACGTGAGAAATGGTCCAACATACTTTATTGAAGTAGATTGCAGTGGCTGTCTTCAAGAGAAATACTGAAGACCGTAGGCAACTGTATTTATGAATCCACTCTCAAATGTTGTTAATATGATGTGGTTGGACACATCGGATTAAAGAAGAGACGCATAACTCCAGTTAGTTTAAATATGCATATTACACATTTCCTGGAGATACTGGGATTTTGCACTATAGGCCTATTTTACAGTTGTTTTGAGGTCATGAGCATTTAGGATATCTTTCATTTCCATGTGATTACTGTTGATGGTGTTGCTGCCATGCTATGTTGTTGTTTTAGGTCTCTCTTTATGTAGTGTTGTGTTGTCTCTCTTGTGATGTGTTTTGTCCAATATTATTATTATTATTATTTTTTTTTCACAGCCTCTGTCCCCGCAGGAGGCCTTTTGCCTTTTGGTAGGCTGTCATTCAAATATATTTTAGATTCTTCAAAGTAGCCACCCTTTGCCTTGATGACAGCTTTGCACACTCTTGACATTCTCTCAACCAGCTTCATGCATTTCAATTAACAGGTGTGCCTTGTGTTCAAGTTAATTTGTGGAATTTCTATCCCTCTTAATGCGTTTGAGCCAATCAGCTGTTTTGTGACAAGGTAGGGTTGGTATACAGAAGATAGCCCTATTTGGTAAAAGACCAAGTCCATATTATGGCAAGAACAGCTCAAATTTAGCAAAGTGAAACGACAGTCCATCATTACTTTAAGACATGAAGGTCAGTCAAACCGGAAAATTTCAAGAACTGGCTCTCATGAGGACTACCACAGGAAAGGAAGACCCAGAGTTACCTCTGCTGCAGAGGATACACTCATTACTGTTACCAGCCTTAGAAATTGCAGCCCAAATAATTGCCTCACAGAGTTCAAGTAACAGACACATCTCAACATGTAGGAGTGTCCAAACTTTTGACTCGTACTGTATGTAAATGTGAAATTTCAGTTTTTAGTTTTTTGTGCTAAAAAATTCGAAACTGTTTTTGCTTTGTCATTATGGGTTATTATGTGTAGATTGATGAGGGAAAGGGGTCTGAATACTTTCCGAATGCACTGTACATTAAAATACAAAAACACAGTCATTGGAAGCACAAAATAAAACGTCACAAATCACCCAGAAAAACAGTTACTCCACAAATAAGGCCCCGAACAATACTTTAAATTGCCCGAACGGCACCCTATGTCCTCATGATGTGACATCCATCTTATACAGACCCAGGACAGCCACAATCCTCATCCACGTTCTCATATGGATAAAGGTCCAAATGAAATGTTTACAGTTTTTTAAGGGGTTATAATCACTTTATGCTGATAGTAAAGGAGAGGGCTAACTCTGTTACACAACAGTAGCTTCATACGGTGAGAGTGAGGGAGCTCATGAACAAGTCCCTCTACCAAAATGCCTGAGCACAGAAAGACAGGAGCAGTTCCTCACAGAGCACTAGATGCCTTCAGCTTGGATTTCTGAGCTTTAGATTTATGTTGGATGAGGCATGTTTAGAAAGAGAAAAGGAATCAACTCTTCGAAGATTGTATTGAAATATTTGGTCACGTTCCCACAAACATTCGCCAAGTGAGGCTTTGGCGACCTATTTCTCTGCCTTCTGAGCTTGAACTCTAAACGGAGCTTGACCAGCAGATAACATTTTCCACCAGGGGAGTAATTGTGGACGTATATCGCTTACCTCGGGTGGGTATCATATGACTTCACTGGACTGAAAATCCTGCCAAGAATCGGTGTAATTTAGACATTTAACCTAAAACACAACCTCCATGAGAAGGAAGACAAACTGTCTTAGTCTTTAGGGAACTTAGTTGAAGCAATGCCATTGACTTCTTTATACAGGGAGAAGTCCTTCCCCAATTACTAAGTTTGACTTGAGAATTTCAGTTCGGTGTCAATATTTGGCCATTCTAAATGTTGCTTAAAGCCTTTGCCCCGCCTATAGGAAACCCTGTTGGAAACACTGGATAGAGAGAAGAGGAGTAGGAGGAGTGTTAATGAGTAAGCTTAGGACTTTGCCATGAATGAAGCTGTATAGGGGGAGTCGCCTCCTGACGCCGTATCACAGTCTCCATATACCAGGTCAAAGAACAGAGTGGTCAGGGACTTTGTGTGTCATTGCATGCGTGTCAAGTGTCCTTTTGCCAGATGTCGTTAAACTTGTTTACAGTGAATCTACTGTGTACACCCACCCAGCCGTAAAGCGCACAACTGGTCAATGGAAAAGCTATTCGTACACACGTTATGTTTAGAACAGCATTTTCCTCCCTCAACATCAAACACTATACAGTACATCAAAATGCCATGGTTTTGTCAAAGACTGTATGCATCCTAATTGGCACCCTATTCCCTATATAGTGCAATACTTTCTACCAGAGCCCTACAAATGTAGTGCACTATAAAGGGAATAGGGTGCCAATTGGAACACGCATATTGTGTCATTACAATGTCATGTTATGTGAGTTCATCTGATTACAGCAATTTCAAAGGAATTGTAACTGTAACTTAGGATCTGATATGACATATTGATGGTTATCTCAACACATGGCTTGATAATGTGAAGATAAGAATGGCCGAAATGTCAGGTAGATAGTGAAAACAGTTCCAGGATTTAACTGAAAAACAAATGTGGGCACATGGTTAATGAATGTTTGACAATCCTAGAAATATAATGAATTATTCTATGAATGTAATATCTGGGGTCGGGTTTGCATTTTCCCCACTAATGGTTAAGGTTAGGATTGGAAGAGGGAGAGGGGAAGCTGATCCTAGATCTGTACGAGGTGAAACTACCCCGGGGCTTTCACTTTGCACTGACAAAAAACATCTGTAGTTGGATTCATGTCATCCAGGATAAAAATTATAGGCCTATATTTTCCCAGATACAGTACAAAAGCAATGCAAATAGTCTGGGTAGCCATTTGATTAGCTGTTCAGGAATCTTATGGCTTGGGGGTAGAAGCTGCTAAGAAGCCTTTTGGACCTAGACTTGACGCTCCGGTACCGCTTGGAGTGCGGTAGCAGAGAGAATAGTCTATGACTATGGTGGCTGGAGTCTTTGACAATTTTTAGGGCCTTCCTCTGACACCGCCTGGTATAGAGGTTCTGGATGGCAGGAAGCTTGGCCCCAGTGATGTACTGGGCCGTACGCACTACCCTCTGTAGTGCCTTGCGGTCGGAGGCCGAGCAGTTGCCATACCAAGCAGTTATGCAACCAGTCAGGATGCTCTTGATGGTGCAGCTGTAGAACCTTTTGAGGATCTGAGGAACCATGCCAAATCTTTTCAGTCTCCTGAGGGGGAATAGGCTTTGTCATGCCCTCTTCACGACTGTCTTGGTGTGTTTGGACCATCTTAGTTTGTTTGTGATGTGGACACCAAGGAACTTGAAGCTCTCAACCTGCTCCACTACAGCCCCGTCGATGAGAATGGGGGCGTACTCGGTCCTCCTTTCCTTGTAGTCCACAATCATCTCTTTTGTCTTGATCACGTTGAGGGAGAGGTTGTTGTCCTGGCACAACACGGCCAGGACCACCTCCTCCCTATACAGTAGGCTGTCTCATCATTGTCGATGATCAGGCCTGCCACTGTTGTGCTGTCGGCAAACTTAATGATGGTGTTGGAGTCGTGCCTCGCCATGCATTCATGGGTTAAAAAGGAGTACAGGAGGGGACTGAGCACGCGCCGCTGAGGGGCCCCCGTGTTGAGGATCAGCGTGGCAGATGTGTTGTTACCTACCCTTACCACCTGGGGGGCGACCCGTCAGGAAGTCAAGGATCCAGTTGCAGAGGGTAGTCCCAGGGTCCTTAGCTTAGTGATGAGCTTTGAGGGTACTATGGTGTTGAATGCTGAGCTGTAGTCAATGAATAGTATTCTCACATAGGTGTTCCTTTTGTCCAGGTGGGAAAGGGCAGTGTGGAGTGCGATAGAGATTGCATCATCTGTGGATCTGTTGGGGCGCTATGCAAATTGGAGTGGGTCTAGGGTTTCTGGGATAATAGTGTTGATGTGAGCCATGACAGCCTTTCAAAGCACTTCATGGCTACAGACGTGAGTGCTACGGGTCGGTAGTCATTTAGGCAGGTTACCTTAGTGTTCTTGGGCACAGGTACTATGGAGGTCTGCTTGAAACATGTTGGTATTACAGCCTCAGTCAGGGACAGGTTGGAAATGTCAGTGAAGACACTTGCCAGTTGGTCAGCGCATGCTCAGAGTACACGTCCTGGTAATCCGTCTGGCCCTGAGGCTTTGTGAATGTTGACCTTTTTTAAAGGTCTTACTCACATAGGCTGTGGAGATTGTGATCACACAGTCATCTGGAACAGCTGATGCTCTCATGCATGCTTCAGTGTTGCTTGCCTCGAAGCAGGCATAGAAGTAATTAAGCTCATCTGGTAGGCTCGTGTCACTGGTTAGCTCACGGCTATGCTTCCCTTTTGTAGTCTGTTTGTCTTTGTCATTTAGATGGTTTGTGTGATATTAGACAAGACATCATTAATAAAAGCACATTTTCCACAGAAGGGATTGGTTTCTAGTCAAACACAACCCTGTCTGTCTGTGTAACTTTAATACGATGTTCTGAGATAGGCCTATCCACATTTAGCTTAATAGTTCAGGGCCCTCAATCTCAACTCTAGACCTCGAAGCCAGTTCTGCTGCTTTTCTTCATTGTTCCCCTCTAATTAGGGACTGATTTAGACCTGGGACACCAGGTGTGTGGAATTAATTATCAGGTGGAACTGGAAACCAGCAGGCTCAGGACCTCGTAAGGTAAGAGTTGAATAGCCCTGGTTTGGGGTATATCTCAGCGAGATATCTCTGTGTTGTAATGTTCCACATGTACAAAGGTCTTCACAAATGATCAGTGTTTGCCTTTTCGAGTTCTGTTCTATTTGTCAAAGTACTATAGGCTTGTACTTGTGTGTAGTCTATTAGAACTCAATTAAAGCAGTTTACTAGTGTTGGCCAGTTTCCAAGATTTTAAATGCAACCAGCAGCCACAGTGCCTGACAGGCATCCAAATTGCAGGGCCAGAGTTGGAGCTGTTGCTGTGTCTCTGTAGCTTAGTGTTCAAGAAAGGCCTTGGCTTATCACAAGGCTTTTGTGCCTTCCATTTCACCGTGTCCAGGGGGTGTACTTGTACAGCAAGCTGCCTCACTCACGCTACAGAAACAGGAGATGACCGATGGGCCGTTCTGGCTCAGATAAGGCTTTCTTAATGTCACATTATATAACTGAATAAAAAATGAAGGAGAGGATGATGAAAGGGTCTTTGTCATATCAGGCATGCATTAGAGGTACAGTCCTCTGTACTGTCATCATGGTACAGTCTTCTCTACTGTCATCATGGTACAGTCCTCTCCACTGTTATCATGGTACAGTCCTCTCTACTGTCATCATGGTACAGTCCTCGCTACTCTCATAAGAGGTACAGTCTTCTCTACTGTCATCATGGTACAGTCCCCTCTACTGTCATCATGGTACAGTCCTCTCTACTGTCATCAGAGGTACAGTCATCTCTACTGTCATCATGGTACAGTCCTCGCTACTCTCATCAGAGGTACAGTCCTCTCTACTGTCATCATGGTACAGTCCTCTCTACTGTCATCATGGTACAGTCTTCTCTACTCTCATCAGAGGTACAGTCCTCTCTACTCTCATCAGAGGTACAGTCCTCTCTACTCTCATCATGGTACAGTCCTCTCTACTGTCATCATGGTACAGTCCTCGCTACTCTCATCAGAGGTACAGTCCTCTCTACTGTCATCATGGTACAGTCTTCTCTACTCTCATCAGAGGTACAGTCCTCTCTACTGTCATCGGAGGTACGGTCCTCTCTACTGTCATCATGGTACAGTTCTCTGTACTCTCATCATGGTACAGTCCTCTCTACTGTCATCACGGTACAGTCATCTCTACTGTCATCATGGTACATTCCTCTCTCCTGTCATCATGGTACAGTCCTCTCCACTGTTATCATGGTACAGTCCTCTCTACTGTCATCATGGTAGAGTCCTCGCTACTCTCATAAGAGGTACAGTCTTCTCTACTGTCATCATGGTACAGTCCCCTCTACTGTCATCATGGTACAGTCCTCTCTACTGTCATCAGAGGTACAGTCATCTCTACTGTCATCATGGTACAGTCCTCGCTACTCTCATCAGAGGTACAGTCCTCTCTACTGTCATCATGGTACAGTCCTCTCTACTGTCATCATGGTACAGTCTTCTCTACTCTCATCAGAGGTACAGTCCTCTCTACTGTCATCGGAGGTACGGTCCTCTCTACTGTCATCATGGTACAGTTCTCTGTACTCTCATCATGGTACAGTCCTCTCTACTGTCATCACGGTACAGTCATCTCTACTGTCATCATGGTACATTCCTCTCTACTGTCATCATGGTACAGTCCTCTGTAGTCTCATCATGGTACAGTCCTCTCTACTGTCATCATGGTACAGTCCTCTCTACTGCCATCATGGTACAGTCCTCTGTACTCTCATCATGGTACAGTCCTCTCTACTGTCATCAGAGGTACGGTCCTCTCTACTGTCATCATGGTACAGTCCTCTGTACTCTCATCATGGTACAGTCCTCTCTACTGTCATCATGGTACAGTCCTCTCTACTGTCATCATGGTACAGTCCTCTCTACTGTCATCATGGTACAGTCCTCACTACTCTCATCATGGTACAGTCCTCTCTACTGTCATCATGGTACAGTCCTCTCTACTGTCATCATGGTACAGTCCTCTCTACTCTCATCATGGTACATTCCTCTCTACTGTCATCAGAGATACAGTCCTATTTGCTGTCATCATGGTACAGTCCTCTCTACTGTCATCTGAGGTACAGTCCTCTCTACTGTCATCATGGTACAGTCCTCTCTACTGTCATCATGGTACAGTCCTCTCTACTCTCATCATGGTACAGTCCTCTCTACTGTCATCAGAGGTACAGTCCTCACTACTGTCATCATGGTAAAATCCTCTCTACTGTCATCATGGTACAGTCCTCTCTACTGTCATCATGGTACAGTCCTCTCTACTGTCATCATGGTACAGTCCTCTGTACTCTCATCAGAGGTACAGTCATCTCTGCTCCCATCATGGTACAGTCCTCTACTATCATCATGGTGCAGTCCTCTCTACTGTCATCATGGTACAGTCCTCTCTACTGTCATCATGGTACAGTCTTCTCTACTGTCATCATGGTACAGTCCTCTCTACTCTCATCATGGTACAGTCCTCTCTACTCTCATCATGGTACAGTCCTCTGTACTTTCATCATGCTACAGTCCTCTCTACTGTCATCATGGTACAGTCCTCTCTACTGTCGTCATGGTACAGTCCTCTCTACTGTCATCATGGTACAGTCCTCTCTACTCTCATCATGGTACAGTACTCTCATCATGGTACAGTTCTCTCTACTGTCATCTGAGGTACAGTCCTCTCTACTGTCGTCATGGTACTGTCCTCTGTACTCTCATCATGGTACAGTCCTCTCTACTGTCATCATGGTACAGTCCTCTCTACTCCCATCATGCTACAGTCCTCACTACTCTCATCATGGTACAGTCCTCTCTACTGTCGTCATGGTACAGTCCTCTCTACTCTCATCATGGTACAGTACTCTCTACTGTCATCAGAGGTACAGTCCTCTCTACTGTCGTCATGGTACAGTCCTCTCTACTCCCATCATGGTACAGTCCTCACTACTGTCATCATGGCACAGTCCTCTGTACTTTCATCATGCTACAGTCCTCTCTACTTTCATCATGGTACAGTCCTCTCTACTGTCAGCTGAGGTACAGCCCTCTCTACTCTGATCATGGTACAGTCCTCTCTACTGTCATCATGGTACAGTCCTCTCTACTCTCATTATGGTACAGCCCTCTCTACTGTCATCTGAGGTACAGTCCTCACTACTGCCATCATGGTACAGTCCTCTCTACTGTCATCAATGTACAGTCCTCTCTACTGTCATCATGGTACAGTCCTCTCTACTCTCCTCAGAGGTACAGTCTTCTCTACTCTCATCAGAGGTACAGTCCTCTCTACTGTCATCATGGTACAGTCCTCTCTACTGTCATCATGGTACAGTCCTCTGTACTCTCATCAGAGGTACAGTCTTCTCTACTCTCATCAGAGGTACAGTCCTCTGTACTCTCATCATGGTACAGTCCTCTCTACTCCCATCATGGTACAGTCCTCACTACTCTCATCATGGTACAGTCCTCTCTACTGTCATCATGGTACAGTCCTCTCTACTCTCATCATGGTACAGTCCTCTCTACTGTCATCATGGTACAGTACTCTGTACTCTCATCATGGTACAGTTCTCTTTACTGTCATCTGAGGTACAGTCCTCTCTACTGTCATCATGGTACAGTCCTCTCTACTGTCATCATGGTACAGTCCTCTCTACTGTCATCATGGTACAGTCCTCTCTACTCTCATCACGGTACATTCCTCTCTACTGTCATCAGAGATACAGTCCTCACTACTGTCATCATGGTACAGTCCTCTCTACTGTCATCATGGTACAGTCCTCTCTACTGTCATCATGGTACAGTCCTCTGTACTCTCATCAGAGGTACAGTCTTCTCTACTCTCATCAGAGATACAGTCCTATTTGCTGTCATCATGGTACAGTCCTCTCTACTGTCATCATGGTACAGTCCTCTGTACTCTCATCAGAGGTACAGTCCTCTCTACTGTCATCATGGTACAGTCCTCTACTATCATCAGCTAATTAATCATCATTTTGTGCAAAACCCCCAATTTAGACTGGCTCATTGGGCCAAAGATGGACCAACCCATTTGGCATTTGCCAAAATTGCCATATGGCTAAATTTGAAAATGAAGTTTCAAATCACAGTATTGACCTGCTCTGGCTCAGCATTTGTTTTTCCTAGAGAGAGATGTCAATGTTTAGTGGTTGCTCTGCTCCACCCTTGATGCTGTTCTTTGTAAATGCCTTAGATCATGCTGGCTTCATCAACATCATTCACCTCATATGTTTGTTGCAGTGGCTTCAACATCATTCACCCAGTGATGGAGAAAAGTACCCAATTCTCATACTGGAGTAATAGGACAGTTACCTTTAATAGAAAGTTACTCAAGTAAAAGTGAAAGTTACCCAGTAAAATACTACTTGAGTAAAAGTCCAAAACTATTTGGTTCTAAATATACGTAAGTATCAAAAGTAAAAGTAAAAATCACTTAAAATTCCTTATATTAAGTAAAACAGACAGCTCCATTTTTTTTTTTCAAAATGTACAGATAACCAGACATCATTTACAAACGAAGCGTTTGTGTTTAGTGAGTCTACCAGATCAGAGGCAGTAGGGATGACCACGTGTTCTCTTGATAAGTGAGTGCATTTGAAAATGTTCTTGTCCTGCTAAGCATTCAAAATGTAACAAGTACTTTTGGTTGTCAGGGGAAATGTATGGAGTAAAAAGTACATTTTTTTTCTTTAGGAATGTATAAATAACAAAAATATAAATAACAAAGTAAAGTACAGATACCCCCCAAAAAACGACTTACTGTAAGTAGTACTTTAAAGTATTTTTCCTTAAGTACTTTACACCACTGCATTCTACAAAGTCCAGAGAGAACTAAAGGCTGTAATGTTGTCAAGTCCTTTGGATCCTAATGGGCTGAAGATCAGTTGTTTCAGGGAAGTTAATGTCCTGTAGAAGGATATATAGATCAACATTTTGGAATACCACATTCGTTCTCAGTGCACTTTTTTCCAGTCACTCACTGAGGCCAGTAAACGTCAGTATTTTGTGTATTTCTGTCTATAGAAAATACATTCATTATTTTTCCTATGAAAACCTCCCAGTCAGAGAACTATTACCACTTTTCTATCAGTAAGACATATTTCTACAGTTAAATCGTATTTATTCACCAAATGTTAAATGAGGAAAGCTGTGAGAGTGGCAGAATCCTGACGTTCCATTGTCTCAGGGTTCACTGGGTCGAGATCTGGAGATACAGTGTTATGAATTACCAAAGTGACACTTTAAAAAAAAGAAGTATTTATTTAACTGGGCAAGTCAGTTAAGAAAAAAATGGTTATTTACAATGACGGCTTACTAAAAGGGACATCCTGCGAGGACGGGGGCTGGGATTAAAAATAATAAATAATAATATCAATATTGGACAAAACACACATCACGACGAGAGAGACAACACAACACTACATAAAGAGACAACAACATAGCATGGCAGCAACACATGACAGCACAGCATTGTAGCAACACAACATGACAACAACATGGTAGAAACACAACATGACAACAACATGTTAGCAACACAACATGGTAGCAGCACAAAACATGGTACAAACATTATTGGGCATAGACAACAGCACAAAGGGCAAGAAGGTAGAGACAATACATTACGTGAAGCAGCCACAACTGTCAGTAAGAGTGTCCATGATTGAGTCTTTGAATGAAGAGATGGAGATAAAACTGTCCAGTTTGAGTGTTTGTTGCAGCTCGTTCCAGTCGCTAGCTGCAGCGAACTGAAAAGTGGAGCGACCCAGGGATGTGTGTGCTTTGGGGACCTTTAACAGAATGTGACTGACAGAACGGGTGTTGTATGTGGAGGATGAGGGCTGCAGTAGGTATCTCAGATAGGGGGGAGTGAACGGGTGTTGTATGTGGAGGATGAGGGCTGCAGTAGGTATCTCAGATAGGGGGGAGTGAGGCCTAAGAGGGTTTTATGAATAAGCATCAACCAGTGGGACACACTGGTTATAAAAATGCAGTTCCCATATAAAGTACTGTACATTGCCGATGGGTGCAACAGCAAGTCTCGTCGTTAGAGTCCCCTCTTCACCAATTAGACTCCTTGCTGATTGAAAAAAGAAAGAAAACAGCTAAGCAATTACCCTCCTGCCAAGCTTCAACTCCACAAAGAAGAGACCCACTTCCTCCCCTGCTGGACTCAATGGGGGTGTCCCAATGATATCTCTTTCCTCCTGAAGTGTGCAATCCTTTTCTACTCCCCACAAGTTTAAAAGCATTGGATTGGTGTAGGCATAGGCTAGTGGGAGTTTCCACACATCATTCATTTCCCTTCAAATCCATGAAGGGAAGTGAACAAGTGCACGAGTTCAGGAAAGATAATTGGGACACAACAAGACTGATGGAGGCCGACATGCAGTCTAGGTATTATTTCACTCACATGGCTAATTGTAAGGGGCATTTACCTCCATTATGCCTCTAACATGTAACTCCTGGGGATATGTTCCAAATGGCACCTTATTCCCTAGATACAGTAGTGAACTACTTAGGGGGAACCTGGATTAAAAGTAGTGCACGATATAGGGAATATGGTGCCATTTGGGATGCACACCTGCTGTACTCAGCTTCCTAGAGGGACGATCTGACAGTTGTAATGGGGGTGTGATTAAATGGGGGAGAAAGTGACCGCTGGTGATGTAATCCACACCACATGTACTGGTGTTAAGGTCCAGCTGGTTCCCTGGGTTCAAGAGCAGAAGTGCAACAGTATTGTGTAGTAGACTTGACTCAGGAGGCCTATTGAGAGACATACCATGATCTGCTGCTGTTGCTAACAGACACAGAGGCCATGGTGCTTTTACCTCACATACTGTAGTTTCAATTTAATTAGTCAGGATACAGGATACACATGGTAGACACACCGTCCAACGAAATGCTTACTTGCAGGTTTCTTCTCGACAATGCAACAACAATAAAACATAATAAAAGATAAGAATACAAACATGAAGTCAAATGGCTCATTAGAATATAATGAACATTTCAGTATAAGTATAATACAGGAAGACACAATTTATAGTCCAATATTTAATAAACATATAGAGAAAGGGGGGGATTGTGGGCGCCAGTGTTTAAATTGGGCAGTATTAGCAATACTAAATAAGAGTATGAGAGCAGCATTTGTGATTTATATGTAACATGAGTGTACATACAGTGCATTCGGAAAGTATTCAGACCCCTTTACTTTTCCCACATTTTGTTACGTTAAAGCCTTATTCGAAAGTTGATGAAATTGTTTTTTCCCCCTCACCAATCTGCACACAATACCCCATAATGACAAAGCAAAACATTTTTTTTTTTAGATTTTTTAACATATGTATTAAAAATTCAAAACTGAAATACCACATTTACATAAGTATTCAGACCCTTTACTCAGTACTTTGTTGAAGCACCTTTGGCAGCAATTACAGCCTCGAGTCTTCAAGCTTGTCTGCTTGTCACCATTCTTCTCTGCGTATCCTCTCAAGCTCTGTCAGGTTGGATGGGGAGCGAGGCTGTACAGCTATTTTCAGGTCTCTCCAGAGATGTTCGATCGGGTTCCAGTCCGAGCTCTGGCTGGGCCACTCAAGGACATTCAGAGACTTGTCCCGAAGCCACTCCTGGATTGTCTTGGCTGTGTGCTTAGGGTCGTTGTCCTGTTGGAAGGTGGACCTTCGCACCAGCCTGAGGTTCTGAGCGCTCTGGAGCAGGTTTTCATCAAGGATCTCTCTGTACTTTGCTCCGTCCATCTTTCCCTCGATCCTGACCAGTCTCCCAGTCATCTCCACAGAATGATGCTGCCACCACCATGCTTCACCGTAGGGATGGTGCCAGGTTTCCTCTAGATGTGATGCTTGGCATTCAGGCCAAAGAGTTCAATCTTGGTTTCATCAGACCAGAAAATCTTGTTTTTTGGAAAACTTCAAGCGGGCTGCCATGTACCTTTTACTGAGGAGTGGTTTCTATATGGCCACTCTACCCTAAAGGCCTGATTGGTGTAGTGCTGCAGAGATTGTTGTCCTTCTAAGGTTCTCCTATCTCTACAGAGGAACTCTGGAGCTCTGTCAGTGACCATCAGGTTCTTGATCAAGACTTGAAAGACCCTTCTCCCCCGATTGCTCAGTTTGGCCGGGCAGCCAGCTCTAGGAAGAGTCTTGGTGGTTCCAAACTTCTTCTATTTAAGAATGATTTAGGCCACTGTGTTCTTGGGAACCTTCAATGCCGCAGATCTGTTTTTGGTACCCTTCCCAAGATCTTTGCCTCAACACAATCCTGTCTCGGAGCTCTATGGACAATTCCTTCGACCTCATGGCTTGGTTTTTGCTCTGACATGCACTGTCAACTGTGGGACCTTATATAGACAGGTGTGTGCTGTTCCAAATCATGTACAATCAATTGAATTTACCACAGGTGAACTCCAATCAAGTTGTAGAAACATCTCAAGGATGATAAATGGAAACAGGATGCACCTGAGCTCAATTTCGAGTCTCATAGCAAAGGGTCTGAATACTTATGTAAATAAGGTATTTCTGTATTTTATTTTTAGTACATTTGCTAACATTTCTAAAAACCTGTTTTCACTTTGTCATTATGGGGTATTATGTGTAGATTGATGATACATTTTTTGATTTAATAAATTTTAAAACAAGGCTGTAACGTAACAAAATGTGGAAAAGGGGAAGGGGTCTGAATACTTTCTGAATGGACTGTATGTGTGTGTATGTCTGTATGCTTCCATCTGCGTGTTTTGAAGTGCAGCCATTTTGGAAGCGCAGCCATTTTGAAACGCAGCCATTTTGAAGTGCAGCCATTACGATGTTTATTATGAGTGTGATGACGATAACACACCAGGGAAAGTGATAGATCTCAAGTTGAAGTGGCTCCACCCATTGTCCATTATGGGAACGTTAACAAGACGATGCTTTACAGCAAACACATATCATTAGATCATCCCATTATTACAGTTGATATTTTATTAGTCTTCAAGTAGGCCTATAAAATGGTCCTGAAGGTTTCTCGTAATTCCGCCTTGATTTTATGACATCTTGGTATTTGGTATTTTATTAGGATCCCCATTAGCTGTTGCAGAAGCAGCAGCTACTCTTCCTGGGGTCCAGACAAAACATGAAACATGACATAATACAGAACATCAATAGACAAGAACAGCTCAAGGACAGAACTGCGTACATGTTTTAAAAAGGCACACGTAGCCTACACATCAATACATACACACAAACTATATAGGTCAAATAGGGGAAAGGCGTTGTGCTGTGAGGTGTTGCTATTCATTTGAGAAATATGAGATGGAAGGGAATAATAATAGCCACAACTAACTATCCTCTCAAGATCTCAACATGGACGTTCATTAGTTAGCTAGAAGCTTTATCTTGACAGCAATCACTGTTATTCCCATTGGAGGGCTGCGTTCCCACCAGATAGCATGTGGGTCTTTGTGTTATTGAGACATTCAGGTAGCAGACAAGGGTTGCTGTAGTAGGGACAGCCCTTACATGTAAGGATGCAAGCTAGATCAAACCAGATTGTAGGTGGAAACATAACGCGGCTGGGGAGGACAAGGTCAAGGGGTGTTATTTTACAACCGTAGTGGCCAAATGATGACCTCCCATTGAAAGGGCATAGCTCACTCATCACCATCCTAGCCTACAGTTTTCTCTTCTTCATATCTAATATGGATGTGCATGTAGCAGGAGTTTAGGATGTCATTCTACAAGCAAGGGGTATTGTTGGGTTTTTTATGGTTGTTTCAGGGAAAGTCAATTGGTTTATTGTTTCACTGGGACCCACAGGGGTTTTTACCTTCAGAAACATTTACATTTACAGTTGAAGTCCACTAGAGGGCAGACTAGGACATTGTATATGGAAGCAAATAATATCACATAGCAAAGAAGGAGTTGAAGGTGGTATTACATGAAGGGTTTACTGTGTTATCTCATTACCTTTTAGAGACCAGCGGTTGTGTATCTAGGCCTGTTACATTCTGGCTTTGCTTGCTCTTTCTGAGACAAAAACAATCTATAGCTATGAAACAAGTCAGAAAGGTCAGACACTGGATTTACAAGGTGCAAACACCTATCTGCTTGTAGGCAACAAACAGATGTGTAATACGCCTGTTCATATCATTGCATGCAGTCGATACAGAGGCCTGAGTGTAACAGGCGCCACGCTGCTTGCTTAACAGTACCACTTCGTTCCTCATGAGCCCACACTGGCATTCAATATTGGATCCTCTGTCTCGGGAACACATGGGACTGCCCTCTTGTCAACACCTTAGTCTGCTGTGCCACCGAAAAGCTTGCAATTTGATAGCACGGGTGGTGGTATTTCAAGCTGAGGAGTAAATTTAACCAATACACAAGCACATGGTCACCTTGACACTAGGGCACCTTGTAAATCTTTCCAATGTACTGTATAATCTCCCTTGTGAGATTTATTGACAGTGATAGATTAGGAAGTAATCCACAGGGAAAGAAGTAGGATTCTGTCAGCCTGTCTCTATGATGATCCTGTAAACTACAGGCTGTCCCATTCAGACAGAGCAAAGGTCTATCCCAGCTAGTACAGAACGTTCCTGTAACGTTGCCTAAAGGTTCTCCTTTGTTTTTTTGGTTCAGGGAACCAAAACTGGTTAGCTGGGATCTCTCCATCTCCATACACATTGCACTTGTTCAGAAGCAGACTCTTACTAACAGACTGAAAGTTGTTTTTCAGTTTTGATAAAGTTCTATAATACACATGCGGGATTTTAGATTTTTTTTTCTTCATGATTTCATTCTTTGATTGCGCCATGACATAACTAGGGGGTCAACTGCAGGTCAACCAATTATTACACCCTTACTGCATGATGGAGGATTAATCTACTACTACTAATCCCCAGGGTCAGTTAAGGCCATTCCTCTGAAATAATCAGAACAACAATCCTAATAATGTGTTTGTTGTGTTTAATAAAACGGAGTGGTGGCAGTTCTGGAAACCCGATTTGCCGTGGCTAAAGATACTGAGATGTTTTTTATGCTGCTGCTGTTGCTGCCCACTCCGCTGTCTATACCCACTCTTCTGCCTACCGTAATTTCCGGACTATTAAGCGCACCTGAATATAAGCCACACCCACTGAATAAAAAATAAAAAAAGTGAACATAAATAAGCCGCACATGTCTATAAGCCGCAGGTGCCTACCGGTTCATTGAAACAAATGAACTTTACACAGGCTTTAACGAAACACGGCTTGTAACAAAAATAAATAGGCTTTAACGAAACACGGCTTGTAACAAAAATAAATAGGCTTTAACGAAACACGGCTTGTAACAAAAAATAAAAAAATAGCAGTAAGCTTTAGTTTTCTTTTTGCACTGAGTCAATTCCTCACGCTGCTGTTTCCAACGTCTTATCATCGACTCATTAAGACCAAGCTCCCGTGCAGCAGCTCTATTTCCTTTTCCAACAGCCAGATCAATCGCATTCAACTTGAAAGCTGCATCATATGCATTTCTCTGTGTCTTTGCCATGATGAGGGTGACTAAATGACTACCGGAATCAGAATGATGGGAAGTTTGAGAGCGCTCGATTTAATCTAAACAGTAAACAAAAAAGTTTTTGACCGTAACCCGTTCGGCAATTTCATTGGTCTAATGAAAGCTTCATGCTGGCAAAAAACTGAACACGTCACAGAATGTTTTTTGGGAGAAAAAAAAATTGAAAGCGGGAAAAATCCATATATTAGCCGCGTCATTGTTTAAGCCGCGAGGTTCAAAGCCTGGGAAAAAAGTTGCGGTTTATAGTCCGGAATTTACGGTATGTATGTGCTGCTCAGTGCTCGTCCCCCTGCCGCTTCCCCTTTCTTGATCGGCAATGAACATCTTGGTCTGGTGTAGCCTACAAACTTCACGTTGTATACAAAGGACATGGTCGACTCAGATATTGCGTTCCATGCCTCAGTAGGCTATTAAGCAGAAGCACGATTTCATGTTATTAGGAGGGGAGTTAGGCTTAACTGGTCATGTGATTTGCTAGCAGAAACATTGAGCCATCATCAGTCAATTCTTGTAAAAATGTAAATTCTGCGTCACTACAGACCCGGTTTCTATCCCGGGCTGTATCACAACCTGGCCGTGATCTGCAGTCCCATAGGGCGGCGCACAATTGGCCCAGTGTCGTCCGGGTTAGGGGAGGGTTTGGCCGGGGGGTTTTTACTTGGCTCATGTCGCTCTAGTGACTCATTGTGGCGGACTGCAGGCTGACCTCGGTCATCAGTTGAACAGTGTTTCCTCCGACACATTGGTGCAGCTGGCTTCCGGGTTAAGTGGGCGGGTATTAAGAAGCGCAGTTTGGCGGGTCATGTTTCGGACGCATGACCCGACCTTGAGACAAGATCAAAATTGGGGAGAAAAAGGGGGTAAAATACAAAAAACATATTTAAAAAAAATAATGGTAAATTCTGGAAATGCTTACCTGTACTTGTGTTTGTCCTATACAACTACAGTTCTACTAGGAGGTGCTGAAATTCATACTTTTAATAAAAACTTTTTCAATGACTGACTTTTTCCTAACTTGTGTTGCTCAACTGGAGACGTAGTGGCTTTGACGAGCTGAGTTGCTCAACTGGAGACGTAGTGGCCTTGACGCACTGAGTCGCTCAACTGGAGACGTAGTGGCTTTGACGAGCTGAGTTGCTCAACTGGAGACGTAGGGGCCTTGACGAGCTGAGTCGCTCAACTGGAGACGTAGGGGCCTTGACGCACTGAGTTGCTCAACTGGAGACGTAGGGGCCTTGACGCGCTGAGTCGCTCAACTGGAGACGTAGGGGCCTTGACGCGCTGAGTTGCTCAACTGGAGACGTAGTGGCCTTGAGGCGCTGAGTTGAGCAACTGGAGACGTAATGGCCTTGACGCGCTGAGTTGCTCAACTGGAGACGTAATGGCCTTGACGCACTGAGTTGCTCAACTGGAGACGTAGTGGCCTTGAGGCGCTGAGTTGAGCAACACAAATTAGGAAAAAGTTGTACATAATAGACATGATCAACATCTTCGCACAAACTCACAAATAGTTTTTTGCCCCAATGCAAAACTCAAGTGGGGAGGCAACATATCAAACATAAGCAAGACACAGGGCACGTTCGAGCGTATCACTTTTGCAAGGTCACCGCCTTTTAAAACGTGCTGCCTTATGGGGATAAAAATTGGCCGACTTGCATGAATTTAACGGAAATCATGTGATCAAAGTTCAACGGTTGACTGCAGTCTACTGCAAGTTTCTGCAGTTGCTCTTCAACCTTCAGCCATCGCCTGCATTGTGGGAGGCTCTATTGTCAACCAATCATTAAGGTGTTTTTGTTTGACCCACGTGAACGTGACTAAAGAAACAGGAACCAACTTCATGTAGGCGGAGGCTAAAACAGACTTTCCTCCTTCGCGACGTCCTTCTAAGGCCCTTCTGCAAGCTTGCTATCCCGGGCCTGCTA
This sequence comes from Salmo trutta, assembly GCF_901001165.1. Taxonomy (NCBI): domain Eukaryota; kingdom Metazoa; phylum Chordata; class Actinopteri; order Salmoniformes; family Salmonidae; genus Salmo; species Salmo trutta. The sequence goes on along the minus strand of NC_042983.1, from coordinate 38,255,350 downwards.
GCTGTCTGAATCGCCGTGTCTCCAGCCAGCTCAACCACTCATTGGACCCCTATGATCACTCGGCTACGCATGCCTCTCCCTAATATCAATATGCCTTGTCCATTACTGTCCTGGTTAGTGATTATTGTCTTATTTCACTGTAGAGCCTCTAGCCCTGCTCAATATGCCTTAACCAACCATTTAGTTCCACCTCCCACATATGCGGTGACATCACCTGGTTTAAACGTCTCTAGAGACAATATCGCTCTCATCATTACTCAATGCCTAGGTTAACCTCCAATGTACTCACATCCTACCATACCTTTGTCTGTACATTATGCCTTGAATCTATTCTATCGCGCCCAGAGACCTGCTCCTTTTACTCTCTGTTCCGAACGTACTAGACGACCAGTTCTGTTAGCCTTTAGCCGTGCCCTTATCCTACTCCTCCTCTGTTCCTCTGGTGATGTAGAGGTTAATCCAGGCCCTGCAGTGCCTAGCTCCACTCCTACTCCCCAGGTGCTCTCATTTGTTCACTTCTGTAACCGTAAAAGCCTTGGTTTCATGCATATTAACATTAGAAGCCTCCTCCCTAAGCCTCCTTCCCTGTAGCTCAGTTGGTAGAGCATGGTGTTTGCAACACCAGGGTTGTGGGTTCGACGGGGGGCCAGCACAGAAAAAAATGTATGAAATTGTATGAAATGTATGCATTCACTACTGTAAGTCGCTCTGGATAAGAGCGTCTGCTAAAATGACTAAAATGTAAAAAAAAAAAAAAAAATGTAAAAATGTTTAATTCACTGCTTTAGCACACTCTGCCAACCCGGATGTCCTAGCTGTGTCTGAATCCTGGCTTAGGAAGACCACCAAAAACCCTGAAATTTCCATCCCTAACTATAACATCTTCTGACAAGATAGAACTGCCAAAGGGGGCGGTGTTGCAATCTACTGCAGAGATAGCCTGCAGAGTTCTGTCTTACTATCCATGTCTGTAACCAAGCTTCTACTTTTAAAAATACACCTTTCCAGAAACAAGTCTCTCACCGTTGACGCTTGCTATAGACCACCCTCTGCCCCCAGCTGTGCCCTTGACACCATATGTGAATTGATTGCCCCCCCATCTATCTTCAGAGCTCGTGCTGCTAGGTGACCTAAATTGGGACATGCATAACACCCCGGCCATCCTACAATCTAAGCTTGATGCCCTCAATCTCACACAAATTATCAATGAACCCACCAGGTACAACCCCAAATCCATAAACACGGGCACCCTCATATCATCCTAACCAACTTGCCCTCTAAATACACCTCTGCTGTTTTCAACCAAGATCTCAGCGATCACTGCCTCATTGCCTGCATCCGTAATGGGTCTGCGGTCAAATGACGACCCCTCATCACTGTCAAACGCTCCCTAAAACACTTCAGCGAGCAGGCCTTTCTAATCGACCTGGCCCGGGTATCCTGGAAGGATATTGACCTCATCCCGTCTGTAGAGGATGCCTGGTAATTCTTTAAAAGTGCCTTCCTCACCATGTTAAATAAGCATGCCGCATTCAAAAACTTTAGAACCAGGAACAGATATAGCCCTTGGTTCTCTCCAGACCTGACTGCCCTTGACCAGCACAAAAACATCCTGTGGCGTTCTGCATTAGCATCGAATAGCCCCTGTGATATGCAACTTTTCAGGGAAGTTAGGAATCTATATACACAGGCAGTTAGAAAAGCTAAGGCTAGCTTTTTCAAGCAGAAATTTGCATCCTGTAGCACAAAATCCCAAAAGTTTTGGGACACTGTAAAGTCCATGGAGAATAAGAGCACCTCCTCCCAGCTGCTCACTGCACTGAGGCTAGGAAACACTGTCACCACCGATAAATCCACTATAATTGAGAATTTCAATAAGCATTTTTCTACGGTTGGCCATGCTTTCCACCTGGCTACCCCTACCCCGATCAACAGCCCTGAACCCCCCACAGCAACTCGCCCAAGAGATGCAATCTGGTTTCAGAGCTGGTCATGGGTGCACCTCAGCCACGCTCAAGGTCCTAAACAATATCATAACCGCCATCGATAAGAGACATTACTGTGCAGCCGTATTCATCGACCTGGCCAAGGTTCTCGACTATGTCAATCACCACATTCTTATCGGCAAACTCAACAGCCTTGGTTTCTCAAATGATTGCCTCGCCTGGTTCACCAACTATTTCTCTGATAGAGTTCAGTGTGACAAATCGGAGGGCCTGTTGTCCAGACCTCTGGCAGTCTCTATGGGGGTGCCACAGGGTTCAATTCTCGGGCCAACTCTCTTCTCTGTATACATCAATGATGTTGCTCTTGCTGCTGGTGATTCTCTGATCCACCTCTACGCAGACGACACCATTCTGTATAGCTCGTGCCCTTCTTTGGACACTGTGTTAACTTCTTTGGGATGGGGGCGGTATTTTGACGTCCAGATGAAAAGTGTGCCCAAAGTAAACTGCCTGCTACTCAGACCCAGAAGCTAGGATATGCATGTAATTGGTAGATTTGGATAGAAAACACTCTAAAGTTTCTAAAACTGTTAAATTAATGTCTGTGAGTATAACAGAACTGAAATGGCAGGCAAAACCCCGAGGACAAACCATCCCCCCCTCAAAAAAATCCTCCTACCACTGATTTCAATGGCTGGCACTTTTACAATAGGGCGAAATCATGGCCAATTTGAGTTCCTAGTGCTTCCACTAGATGTCAACAGTCTTTAGAAAGAGTTTCAGGCTGGTTTTTGGAAAAATTAGCCAGAAATTGTAGTTTTTCTAGGTGGCTCCCATTTTGGCTGTAGTGTTTCCAAGCGTGTGAATGAGAGCGCGTTCTTTGGTATTTTTCTCCGGTAAAGACAAAAACCATTCTCTGTATAAAATTGTATTGTTTATTTGCGTATTAGGGTTACTAAGGTTTGATTATAAACATTGATTGACTTGTTTGGATAAGTTTATTGGTAACGTTTGGGATTCATTTTGTATGCATTTTGAAGGAGGGAAACCGAGTGGATTATTGACTGAAGCGCACCAGCTAAACTGAGTTTTTATGGATATAAAGAAGGACTTTATCGAACAAAAGGACCATTTGTAATGTAACTGGGACCTTTTGGAGTGCCAACAGGAGAAGATCTTCAAAGGTAAGGCATATATTATATCGCTATTTCTGACTTTCGTGTCACAACTCCCTGATTGAAAATGAATTGTTATGCATTTGTGTGCTGGGGCGCTGTCCTCAGATAATCGCATGGTTTGCTTTCGCTGTAAAACCTTTTTGAAATCTGACACGGCGGCTGGATAAACAACAAGTTAAGCTTTATTTTGATGTATTGCACTTGTGATTTCATGAAAGTTTAATATTTATAATAATTTAATTTGAATTTGGCGCTCCCCAATTTCACCGGAAGGTGTCGTAAACTCTCTTTCCAGACTCACATTAAGCATTTCCAATCCAAAATGAAAACTAGAATTGGCTTCCTATTTTGCAACAAAGCATCCTTCACTCATGCTGCCAAACATAACCTCGTAAAACTGACCATCCTACCGATCCTCGACTTTGGCAATGTCATTTACAAAATAGCCTCCAACACTCTACTCAACAAATTGGATGCAGTCTATCACAGTGCCATCTGTTTTGTCACCAAAGCCCCATATACTACCCACCACTGCGACCTGTACGCTCTCGTTGGCTGGCCCTCGCTTCATACTCGCCGCCAAACCCACTGGCTCCAGGTCATCTACAAGTCTTGGCTAGGTAAAGCCCGCCTTATCTCAGCTCACTGGTCACCATAGCAGCAACAACCCATAGCACGCGCTCCAGCAGGTATATCTCACTGGTCACCCCCAAAGCCAATTCTTCCTTTGGCCGCCTTTGCTTACAGTTCTTTGCTGCCAATGACTGGAACGAACTGCAAAAATCACTGAAGCTGGAGACTCATATCTCCCTCACTAGCTTTAAGCACCAGCTGTCAGAGCAGCTTACAGATCACTGCACTTGTACTGTACATAGCCCATCTGTAAATAGCCCATCCAACTACCTCATCCCCATACTGTATTTATTTATTTATCTTGCTCCTTTGCACTCCAGTATCTCTACTTGCACATTCATCTTCTGCACATCTACCATTCCAGTGTTTAATTGCTAAATTGTAATTACTTCGCTACCATGGCCCATTTATTGCCTTACCTCCCTTATCCTACCTCATTTGCACACACTGTATATATATTTTTTTCTACTGTATTATTGACTGTATGTTTGTTTATTCCATGTGTAACTCTGTGTTGTTGTATGTGTCGAACTGCTTTGCTTTATCTTGGCCAGGTCGCAGTTGTAAATGAGAACTTGTTCTCAACTAGCCTACCTGGTTAAATAAAGGTGAAATAAAAAAAGGCCTACAGTGCCTTCAAGAATTTTCACACCACTTGAGTTTTTACACATTTTGTTGTGTTACAGCCTGAATTTAAAAAAGATTAAATTGAAAAATAATTTTCATTGGCCTACATACAATGCACCATAATGCCAAAGTGGAGATATGTTTTTCGAAATGTTTAAATAAAAATGAAAAGCTGAAATGTCTTGAGTCAATAATTATTCAACCCTTTTGTTATGGCAAGCCAAAATAAGTTCAGGAGTAAACATTTGCTTAACAAGTCACATAATAAGTTGCATGGACTCTCTCTGTGTGCAATAATAGTGTTTAACATGATTTTTGCATGACTAACTTATCTCTGTACCCACACATGCCATTTTCTGTAAGGTCCCTCAGAGTATTTTGCATCGATCGTTGACAAAAAAATAACAATACTCCATAATGACAAAGCAAAATCAGGTTTATAGAAATGTTTGCAAATGTATTAAAAATAAAAAAACTGAAAAACCTTATTTAAATAAGTATACAGACCCTTTGCTATGAGACTCAAAATGCAAATAGTCCAGGTAGCCATTTGATTAGCTGTTCAGGAGTCTTATGGCTTTGGGGTAGAAGCTGTTTAGAAGCCTCTTGGACCTAGATTTGGCGCTCCGGTACCACTTGCGTGCGGTAGCAGAGAGAACAGTCTATGAATAGGGTGGCTGGAGTCTTTGACAATTTTTATGGCTTTCCTCTGACACCACCTGGTATAGAGGTCCTGGATGGCAGGGAGCTTGACCCCAGTGATGTATTGGGCCATTCGCACTACCCTCACTAGAGACTTGTGGTCGGAGGCCGAGCAGTTGCCATACCAGGCAGTTATGCAACCAGTCAGGGTGCTCTCGATGGTGCAGCTGGAGAACCTTTTGAGGATCTGAGGACCCATGCCAAATATTTTCAGTCTCCTGAGGGGGAATAGATTTTGTTGTGCCCTCTTCATGACTGTCTTGGTGTCACGTCCTGGCCAGAATAAGGATTAATTTTTATTGTAGTTTGGTCAGGACGTGGCAGAGGGTATTTGGTTTATGTGGTTCGGGGTGGTGTGTTTGTTGTAGGGGATTTGATTTATGTATTCCGGGGTTTTTTGGGCACTGTTCCTTGTTTATGTATTTCTATGTTGATCTAGCTGGTTGTATGTCTATGTTTGGTTAATTGGGGTTGGGACTCTCAATTGAAGGCAGGTGTTGTCTATTTGCCTTTGATTGAGAGTCCCATATAGTAGGGTGTGTTTGTCTTTTGTGGGAGATTGTTTGTGAGCACTGCGTTATTGAGCCTGCTACACTGTTGTGAGTATTGTTTTGTTTTTCCTGTGGATGCTTTTTGTTTTTCCCCATTAAAAGAATGAGTACCCACAACTCTGCTGCATTTTGGTCCTCCTCTCTGCAACACCACGACATAATTCGTGACACTTGGTGTGCTTGGACCATGTTAGTTTGTTGGTGATGTGGACACCAAGGAACTTGAAGCTCTCAACCTGCTCCACTGCAGGATGAGAATGGGGGCGTGCTCGGTCCTCTTTTTCCTGTAGTCCACAATCATCTCCTTTATCTTGATCACGTTGAGGGAGAGGTTGTTGTCCTGGCACCACATGGCCAAGTCTCTGACCTCCTCCCTATAGGCTGTCTCATGGTTGTCGGTGATCAGGCCTACCACTGTTGTGTCGTCGGCAAATTTAATTATGGTGTTGGAGTCGTGCCTGGCCTTGCAGTCATGAGTGAACAGGGAGTACAGGAGGGGACTGAGCATGCACCCCTGAGGGGCCTCTGTGTTGAGGATCAGCTTGGTGGATGGTTGTTACCTTCCCTTACCAGCTGTGGGCGGCTCGTCAGGAAGTCCAGGATCCAGTTGCAGAAAGAGGTGTTTAGTCCCAGGGTCCTTATCTTATTGATGAGCTCTGAGGGCACCATGGTGTTGAATGCTGAGCTGTAGCCAATGAATAGCATACTCACATAGGTGTTCCTTTTGTCCAGGTGGGAAAGGGCAGTGTGGAGTGCAATAGAGATCGCATCATCTGTGGATCTGTTGGGGCGGTATGCAAATTGGAGTGGGTCTAGGGTTTCTGGGATAACGGTATTGATGTGAGCCATGACCAGAATTTCAAAGCACTTCATGGCTACAGAAGTGAGTGCTATGGGTCGGTAGTCATTTAGGCAGGTTAGTTTAGTGTTCTTGGGCACAGGTACTATGGAGGTCTGCTTAAAACATGTTGGGATTACAGACTCGGACAGGGAGAGGTTGAAAATGTCAGTGAAGACACTTGCCAGTTGGTCAGCGCATGCTCTCAGTACACGTCCTGGTAATCCGCCTGGCCCTGCGGCCTTGTGAATGTTGACTTTTTTTAAAGGTCTTACTCACATCGGCTGTGGAGAGCGTGATCACTAGGGATGGGTACTGAAACCCGGTATTAAACGGGCCCCGGGTTAAATTATGAAAGACTGTAGTATTGATAAGCTCCGATGTTATCGGTTCTGCTTTCGGTACTGGAGAAATTAAGAAAATACATTTCCTATTTATTATTGCTACATTAACGTTATCACATTTTATCTCACCAACCGTTTCTAATTTGCAATGAGATGAAGACATTCATCTATGATGCATTTTCACTATTCCTAATCCAGAAGAGAGATCTCTTTCGCACGGAGCCGGTGTCTCACACGCTACAGCACACACACAAGAAATACCCTGCCCTGAATTAGTGATGATGGCAGAGAGAACTAAACGTTCAAAAGTGTGGTTACACTTCACCAGAGTCGATGCTGACGATGCTCCGTTGCCACAAGTGCAACAAGACTTTTGCTTGTAAGGGCGGAAACACGAGCAATCTGTCCAAACGTCTATTGAAAGTGCATCATGTACAGGCAGAGAAATGCACAGTTTTCGACTGCCTAGCTCGTAGTTCATCTCTTGTTGCCCGATCTACGTTAGGTATGTATGCTAGCAGCCTAGAGCCCACACACTGGAGTTAACTAAATAATGCAAACATTTGTTCATGATCAATAGTAACCATTAGCCAGCTGATTGTTTAGCTATGGGTGCGTTCATAAATTCAATCATCCATTTAAGATTTTGCAACTTTTTTGGTAAAGTTGCAGCTACAATGAACCAACCCACTCCTCCCTCTAATACAGCTGGTCCAAGCCAAAGACCAGCCCAAAGCCCCTTCACGCTGGCAGCTAGTGGGAGGATGACTGAGGAGAGGGTGAATGAGTGACACCTAGCTGTGACCAAGTTCATAGTGAAAGGCCTACACCCCTTTGCATCAGTGGAGTCCAAGGGCTTTAGGTAACAGTCTGTCAGTATATATTGAGTTGTATTCATGTTTAGGATATAGTAGTATAAAAGGGTTGTATGTTAGTCCCATCACTCCACAATACAATACACAACAACACAATAATTCAATAATGATAATTCACCACATGAAAACTATATTTTTTTTATCGTAGGGAGATGAGCAAGGCTGTAACGGATCCCTCCGGAACTTTCATTACGCACACCTGTCCCTTAATCCCACTGATTAGTACTGGTTTAAGTGTGCCCTTTGGTTTCCATTGGGCTGTCCATTATTGTTACAATGTCCGTTGGTTCGTGTGAGTACCTGTGCTGTGTGTTTTGGTCTTTCGTGCCCTTGTGGATTGCACAGATGATTACGGGTCTCGTCCCGTGGGTTAATCATTGTGTGCGTGTTTTATTTATTTGAGGTACTCCTCACTCTTTTTTGGGGGTTTCAACCCTGTGTTTTTGTATAGTGTTTGTTTGGTCTTCGCCTTTACACGACACGCCGTAATCGTACCTCAGTGACACTTTAACATTTCATTCCTACCTAGAAAAGGCCAATGTGATCACTGAGTTAAAGGACGTGCCAAAGATAGCCATCACATCAGGCGGGTGGACCAGCGCTCTGTCAGGACCACTATCTCACTGTTACAGTGCACTACACAAGCCAGGGCAGTGTAAAACAGAAGGTCCTTCACACCAGGGCAGTGTACAAATCGCAAACTGGCGAAGTTGTGGCAGAGGAGATCTCAGACATTCTGGAAGAGTTTGAGATCGAGCCGAGCAAGGTTGTAGCTGTGACTGTTGATAATGCTGGCAATATGGATGTTGCCATCAAGAGGCTACACATCCTAAAAATTGGATGCTTTGCAAACACATTGAATGTGGCAGCACAGAAAATCTACCAAATGACTTCCATTGATAAATGGGCAGCCCGAATCAGAGCAGTGGTCGTGTGGTTTAAGAGATGCTCGGTGTCCAGACAGAATCAGAGCAGTGGTCGTGTGGTTTAAGAGATGCTCGGTGTCCAAAACAGTCTTGAAGGAAAAGCAGCAGCTCCTTGGTAAGAAGCCAGTTCAATCTATTAAAGCATTATTTTGAAATTCCCACATTTAACAATTTAATTCAATATTCAAGTGTGCGGTATTTAAATGTATGTTGTTTTTTGTTGTTTCAGGCCTTCCACAACACTCACTCATCCTTGATGTCGAGACCAGATGGAACGCGCTCTATCTAATGACAGAGAGATTCATGGAGCCGTATCCAGCGATCCAAGCAGCAGCCCTGTCGACAGATCAAACCCATCCTCCACAAACTGGAAGAGCACTTCACTGTGAAGCATGAAGATACAACGTTTGTGGCAACCATCAAAGAGAAGGTGTGGGAGAACCTCTCCGAGCGCTATCAGGATGAGGACATTCAAGCCTTCCTGCATGAGGCCACAGCAATGGACCCCAGATTTAAAGGGAGGCCGGTGAGTGACGCCACCTGGGACAGGCTGAACAAGACAACTGTTGAGGCCAATGTGACAGAGGCAACACCAGGGCTGTCAGAGGAGCCGTAGCAGACAGACACACAGCACCAGCAACAGGAGGAAGAATCTGAAGGAGTGGGAGAGGAAATGGAGGAGACAGTCCCTCCATTGTACAAAACAAGGAGTGCCTTGGAGGAGCTGTTCTCAGAGGAGGACAGAGAGTTGAGGTTGACGATCCAACAGGACACCTCGTCCCTCACCCTCAGCGAACATGTTGACCTAGAGGTCGAGCTCTACAAAGGCCTGCCTCTCATCCCCATGGCTGAAGAGCCGCGGATTTAGTGGTGGTGGGAGAAGAGAGCTACTCTGCCCCTCCTCACAAACATTGCAACAAGCTACCTCTGTGCTCTAGCCTACACCCCTTGCAGGAGGGCATTTTCAACTGCAGGGAACACAATAAGCCAGGAGAGGTCCCGACTTCTGCCAGAGAAGGCAAATATGTTTATCTTTCTCCAGAAGAACTGCTAAGAACTGTTAGTCCTTTGCAGCCTACCTGCATGCCCCACCCGTGTTGCTCTATACCACTGGCTTATCTTCTGCAGTCTACCTGCATTCCCCACCCGTGTTGCTCTGTACCACTGTCTTTTCTTTTGCAGGAAAATATTGTTTATTTAATTTGTTTTACAATTCCATCATCACAACATTACGGTCTATAATAGTGATTTGTTCAAAACATTGCTGTTTCTTTTGCTGTAAATAAATGTTTATTTTATTTAACATTTCAGAAAATAAAACAACGTTAATTCTGTTCTTAATTTGCTTTTTGTTTTTCTCGTAAAAAATAACAAAAAGAACCGATAAGAATACCGTTAAAGTACAGATTGATAAGCAGTATCGGTAAGAGTAGCAATACCGTTAAAATCTTAATGATACCCATCCCTAGTGATCACACAGTCTTCCGGAACAGCTGGTGCTCTCATGCATGTTTCAGTGCCATTTGCCTCGAAGAGAGCATAGAAGTAGTTTAGCTCATCTAGTATTGTAGGCTCGTGTCACTGGACAGCTCTTTGCTTCCCTTTGTAGTCTGTAATGGTTTGCAAGCCCTGCCACATCCAACGAGCATCAGAGCGGTGTAGTACAATTCAATCTTAGTCCTGTATTGATGTTTTGCCTGTTTGATGGTTCGTCGGAAGGCATAGCGGGATGTGTTATAAGCTTCCGGGTTAGAGCAAACCAAGTCATGAGGTCGAAGGAATTGTCCGTACAGCTCCGAGACAAGATTGTGTCGAGGCACAGATCTAGGGAAGGGTACCAAAACATTTCTGCAGCATTGAAGATCCCCAAGAACACAGTGGTCTCCATCATTATTAAATGGAAGAAGTTTGGAACCACCAAGACACTTCCTAGAGCTGGCCATCCGGGGAGAGGGGCCTCGGTCAGGGAGGTGACCAAGAACCCGATGGTCACATTGACAGAGCTCCAGAGTTCCTCTGTGGAGATGGGAGAACCTACCAGAAGGACAACCATCTCTGCAGCACTCCACCAATCAGGCCTTTATGGTAGACTGGCCAGATGGAAGCCACTCCTCAGTAAAAGGCACATGACAGTTCACTTGGAGTTTGCCAAAAGGCACCTAAAGACTCTCAGACCATGAGAAATAAGATTCTCTAGTCTGATGAAACCAAGATTGAACTCTTTGGCCTAAATGCCAAGCGGCACATCTGGAGGAAACCTGGCACCATCTGTATGGTGAAGCATGATGGTAGCAGCATCATGCTGTGGGATGTTTTTCAGCAGCAGGGACTGGGAGACTAGTCAGGATTGAGGGAAAGATGAATGGAGCAAAGTACAGAGAGATTGTTGATGAAAACCTGCTCCAGAGCAATCAGGACCTCAGACTGGGGTGAAGGTTCACCTTCCAACAGGACAATGACCCAAACACACAGCAAAGACAACGCAGGAGTGGCTTCGGAAAACAAATCTCTGAATGTCCTTGAGTGGCCCAGCCAGAGCCCAGACTTGAACCCGATCGAACATGGAGAGACCTTAAAATAGCTGTGCAGCAACACTCCCCATAAAAACTGATAGATCTTGAGAGGATCGGCAGAGAAGAATGGGAGAAAATCACAAATACAGGTGTGCCAAGCTTGTCGTGTCATACCCAAGAAGACTCAATGCTGTAATCAGTGCTAAAGGTGCATCAACAAAGTACTGAGTAAAATATCTGAATACTTATGTAAATGTGATATATTTATGTTATTTTTTTAGTTTTTATAAATTAGCAAAAATATCTAAAAACCTGTTTTTGCTTTGTCATTATGGGGTATTGTGTGTAAAATGATGAGGGGAAAAAAACTATTTCATACATTTTAGAATAAGGCTGTAATGTAACAAAATGTGGAAAAGGTCAAGGGATCTGAATACTTGCCGAAGGCACAAAAATAAGTTGACACCCCTTGAAATTAGTGGATTTGGCTATTTCAGTAACACCCGTTGCTGACAGGTGTATAAAAATGAGCACACAGACATGCAATCTCCATAGACAAACATTGGCAGTAGAATCGCCTTACTGAAGAGCTGAGTGACTTTCAACAAGGCACCACCATAGGATGCCACCTTTCCAACAAGTCCGTTTGACAGATTTCTGTCCTGCAAGAGCTGCCCCGGTCAACTATAAGTGCTGTTATTGTGAAGTGGAAACTTCTAGGGGCAGCAATGGCTCAGCTGCGTAGTGGTATGCCACACAAGCTCACAGAAGGGAACTGCCGAGTGCTGAAGCACGCAGCTCATAAAAATTGTCTGTCCTCGGTTGCAACACTCTCAACCCCATCGCCTGGCCTAATTGCCCAACATCAGTGCCCGACCTCACTAATGCTCTTTTGGCTGAATGGAAGCAAGTCCCCGCAGCAATGTTCCAACGTCTAGTGGAAAGCCTTCCCAGAAGAGTGGAGGCTGTTATAGCAGCAATGTTCCAACATCTAGTGGAAAGCCTTCCCAGAAGAGTGGAGGCTGTTATATCAGCAAAACGGGGACCAACTCCATATTAATGCCCATGATTTTGGAATGAGATGTTCGACGAGCAGGTGTCCACATACTGTTGGTCTTGTAGTGTATGATTTACATTTTTGTGAGTGTATGGAGGCATGTTTAATTCGACATTATAAAGAAAAACTTTAATAAACAATGGCAACGCTGCCATGTTGATCTGAGCCTTGCTGTTGGAAAACCACATTAGTGTCCAACTTTCGGCTGTCGCAGATGTACCTTCCACGAATTCACTTTAGTCTACAGTCGGTTGCTTTCGCCTTACCACACAAACGCGCCCACAGACACGCAGTCTAATTAGCGATGTAGTCTTATTATTTTCATCATCACGGCAAACATTGGCTAAGCAGGAGGCAGACACTGTTGTCATGTTATTTTTCAGCAACTCTGACTAGTGGCTACATGGCAGCAACTACAAAGATTACAAAGAGACCTACATCATCACACAAAACGAAGATTGCATTGGAGCAAAAACAATGTGTAGAGACCGCGCCCTGCTTGTTTAACGGCAATATCCGTTATAGCAGACAGAGAAGGTTGTAGCCTTCAAAATGCTTGAATGTTCGTTCATATCGCTGCAGGGTTTTTATTTCAGCTGTTCAGAAATATGATTCAAATACATAGGCTAGTGGTTCAGAAGAGGGTGAGTAAAGAGAGAAATGTTTAGGGAGGTGTGGAGTGTGAGCGGCAGCTACATAGAAAAAAAAATTGGGCGTAAAATAACACATGCGCATAACTTGATCTATAGTTTTGAGAAATATATTTCTAGAGGGGCGGGACGGGGGCGAAAACGCCGTATTCCCAGCAATGACCTTAATAAAATGCTAACTCCATGACAGTGCAGTACTGCTAACCATTTTTATTTGTCAAATGTTTATTTGATCATTTTATAAACACATATCACAGACAAGGTGCAGACATAAAATCATTGAGGATGACACATAAAGATGGTGGTCAGACGTTGTTGTTAGGTGTCCTCACCTTTCAATTTATATAAACTTTCTCAATAAGACGTCAAATATTGCCAGATGTCGTGGTTGCTCCTCCAGGTTGTGTAGTCTAGAACCTGTGCATTTTGTTTCTTGGCTGTATCTCCTCAGAGCAGATGTCCTGTTTCCAGCAGGGTTAGGCCTGGCCAGAAGAAATGGACTCTGGGAGGTTTTACATTTGACATTATAATTTTAATCATTTAGCAGACCCTCTTATCCAGAGCGAGTTACAGGTGCAATTAGGGTGAAGTGCCTTGCTCAAGGGCACATCGGCAGATTTTTCACCTTGTCGGCTCGTTGATTTGAACCAGCAACCTTTCGGTTACTGGCCAAACGCGCTTAACCACTACCTGCTACCTGCCTTACCTGTGTAGAATTAGCATTATTTGGTTAATATAGTGGGGGCCTCGAGGAAAAAAATGGTCCGGTTTTGGGGGCCTTAAGGTAAAAAGGAAATTAAAAACGCCTGGGCCTATTTTTCACCCCAGTCCAGCCCTGCTGGCCAGCATAACCAGGACAGAGGCTTCTATATCTACCATACTGTTGTGACCCCCCCCATCTATCTGACGACTCACACTGAATTCTTCCTCTGCTCTATCGTTCACTACAAGCTTCAGCTTGAGACTGCCATCATTGAAGTTGTTTGTGGTGATGTCAAAATGAGGAGTGTTGTACAAAACAAAGTCATCAGCGATTGGATCATCTCTAACCAATCAGAGTATCAAAGCCAATGACGAATTTTCTAAACAGCGCTTTACCCACGTGTGTCCTGACTCTGGCCCAACCCATCAGTTTCTGGGACCAATCAGATGGTCTAGAATGGATTTCCATTCTAGAAATGGTTAGGGAGGTACTCATATCCAGATTCATTGTCATTGAAGAAACTAACTTCTGTGGCGTAGCGTTTGGCCGTAGCAAGGAGTTTGGGTAGCCAGGCAACCATCTATCACCCCTAGAGACAGAGAAACCATACTGCTGTGAACTCTCACTCTGCCAAACTCAAAGCACCGTCTACCACCCTTTAGAGACAGAGAAACCATACTGCTGTGAACTCTCACTATGCCAAACCCAAAGCACCGTCTACCACCCTTTAGAGACAGAGAAACCATACTGCTGTGAACTCTCACTCTGCCAAACCCAAAGCACCATCTACCACCCTTTAGAGACAGAGAAACCATACTGCTGTGAACTCACACTCTGCCAAACCCAAAGCACCGTCTACCACCCTTTAGAGACAGAGAAACCATACTGCTGTGAACTCACACTCTGCCAAACCCAAAGCACCGTCTACCACCCTTTAGAGACAGAGAAACCATACTGCTGTGAACTCACACTCTGCCAAACCCAAAGCACCGTCTACCACCCTTTAGAGACAGAGAAACCATACTGCTGTGAACTCTCACTCTGCCAAACCCAAAGCACCGTCTACCACCCTTTAGAGACAGAGAAACCATACTGCTGTGAACTCTCACTATGCCAAACCCAAAGCACCGTCTACCACCCTTTAGAGACAGAGAAACCATACTGCTGTGAACTCTCACTCTGCCAAACCCAAAGCACCATCTACCACCCTTTAGAGACAGAGAAACCATACTGCTGTGAACTCTCACTCTGCCAAACCCAAAGCACCATCTACCACCCTTTAGAGACAGAGAAACCATACTGCTGTGAACTCACACTCTGCCAAACCCAAAGCACCGTCTACCACCCTTTAGAGACAGAGAAACCATACTGCTGTGAACTCTCACTCTGCCAAACCCAAAGCACCGTCTACCACCCTTTAGAGACAGAGAAACCATACTGCTGTGTGAAGACAGATGAGAAAAAGCCATAAAACTGATGACTGGGTGGTTTGGGTATATGGGTATGGAACTTTAATGACAAACAACAATGTTATCTTTTCTCCTCAGAGCTTATAACAATTGCACAAATCATCAAGCTAGTTTGTTTGGTGCTGGTTCCTGAATTTGACGTCTTAATTTGCAGGGAGATATGATGTGTATGCATGGCGGTAGAGATCATTGCATTCTAAATGGCACCCTTTTCCCCTATTTAGTGCACTACTTTTGATCATGGCCCATACGGCTTTGGTTAAAAAAAAGTAGTGCACTACGTAGGGAATAGGGTGCCATTTGGGACACATTCTTGCTCTTTAGCATTTTGCTCGGGAGAGTTCTAAATTGAATACAAGGATGCCACATTAGTAGCCAGGGGCACCACAGGATCCTATAAAGATGTGATAATGAACAAAGACATTGGTTTACAAAATAAGGAATTGTGTCTGATTTGATGTCTGCTGTAGGAATGTGACCGGAGAAGTAGAGGCCATAGAGGCTTTCTCTATGAGGATGGTATATTCAGTATGGTTGTGAACAATAGTTAGACAAAAGTATCTTGTGAATAGTCAATCCAATACAAGAATAATAGGTATTCCAAAAAAATATAATTTAAGTATGGTGTAATTATCAATACATAATTAAAAAATATATATATATTTAACCTTTATTTAACTAGGCAAGTGATTTAAAAACAAATTCTTATTTACAATGACGGCCTTCTCCGGCCAAACCCGGACAACGCTGGGTCAATTGTGCGCCGCCCAGCGGGACTCCCAATCACGGCTGGTATGTAACGGTAAAAAATAATAATTACTGCCCTTTTAAGAGTACATCCATACGGTAGGCATCTACATTCTAACCCTAACCCTTTTAAGAGGATACATCCATACGGTAGGCATCTACATTGTAACCCTAACCCCTTTAAGAGGAAAAAATTATCCTCAGCAATCTACACACAATACCCATAATGACAAAGCGAAAACAGGTTTTTAGAAATTTTTGCAAATGTATTAAAAATGAAAAATAGAAATACCCTATTTACATAAGTATTCAGACCCTTTGCTACAGTATGAGACTGAAAATTTAGCTCAGGTGCATCCTGTTTCCATTGATCATCCTTGAGATGTTTCTACAACTTGATTGGAGTCAACCTGTGGTAAATTCAATTGATTGGACATGATTTGGAAAGGCACACACCTAACTATATAAGGTCCCACAGTTGACAGTGCATGTCAGAGCAAAAACCAGGCCATGCGGTCAAAGGAATTGTCCGTAGAGCTCCGAGACAGGATTATGTCAAGGCACAAATCTGGGGAAGGGTACCAAAACATTTCTGCAGCATTGAAGGTCCCCAAGAACACAGTGGCCTTCTTCATTATTAAATGGAAGAAGTTTGGAACCACCAAAACTCTTCCTAGAGCTGGCCGCCCAGCCAAACTCAGCAATCGGGGGAGAAGGGCCTCGGTCAGGGAGGTGAAGATGGGAGAACCTTCCAGAAGGACAACCATCTCTGCATCACTCCACCAATCAGGCCTTTATGGTAGTGGCTAGATGGAAGTCACTCCTCAGTAAAAGGCACATGACAGCCCGCTCTGAGTTTTCCAAAAGGCACCTAAAGACTCTCAGATCATGAGAAACAAGATTCTCTGGTCTGATGAAACTAAGATTGAACTCTTTGGCCTGAATGCCAAGCGTCATGTCTGGAGGAAATCTGGCACCATCCCTGTTGGTGGCAGCATCATGCTGTGGGGATGATTTTCAGCGGCAGGGACTGGGAGACTAGTCAGGATCGAGGCAAAGATGAATGAAGCAAAGTACAGAGAGATCCTTAATGAAAACCTGCTCCAGAGCACTCAGGACCTCAGACTGGGGCAAAGTTTCACCTTCCAACAGGACAATGACCCTAAGCACACAGCCAAGACAACACAGGAGTGGCTTCGGGACAAGTCTCTGACTGTCCTTGAGTGGACCAGCCAGAGTCCAGACTGGAACCTGATGGAACATCTCTGGAGAGACCTGAAAATAGCTGTGCAGCAACGTTCCCCATCCAAACTGACAGAGCTTGAGTGGATCTGCAAAGAAAAATGGGAGAAACTCCCCAAATACAAGAAGACTTGTGGCTGTAATCGCTGCCAAAGGTGCTTCAACAAAGTACTGAGTAAAGGGTCTGAATACTTATGTTCTGTGGCAAGACAAAGTATGTGAACCCTTTGGAATTACCTGGATTTCTACATAAATTGGTCATCAAATTTGATCTGATCTTCATCTAAGTCACAACAATAGACAAACACAGTGTGCTTAAACTAATAAATGATCGTATTTTTCTATATTGAATACATCATTTAAACATTCACAGTGTAGGTTGGAACAAGTAGGTGAACCCCTAGGCTAATGACTTCTCCAAAAGCCAGGAGTCAGGAGTCAGGTAATCTGGAGTCCAATCAATGAGACGAGACTGGAGATGTTAGTTAGAGCTGCCTTGCCCTATAAAAAACACTAACAAACTTTGAGTTTTTTATTCAAAAGAAGCATTGCCTAATGTGAACCATGCCTCCAACAAAAGAGATCTCAGAAGACCTAAGATTAAGAATTGTTGACTTGCATAAAGCTGGAAAGGGTTACAAAAGCATCGCTAAAAGCCTTGATGTTCATCAGTCCACGGTAAGACAAATTGTCTATAAATGAAGAAAGTTCAGCACTGTTGCTACTCTCCCTAGTGGCCGTCCTGCAAAGATGACTGCAAGAGCACAGCGCCGAATGCTCAATGAGGTTAAGAAGAATCCTAGAGTGTCAGCTAAAGATTTACAGAAATCTTTGGAACATGCTAACATCTCTGTTGACGAGTCTACGATACGTAAAACACTAAACAAGAATGGTGTTCATGGGAGGACACCATGGAAGAAGCCACTACTGTCCAAAAAAAACATTGCTGCATATCTGAAGTTTGCAAAAGTGCACCTGGAAGTTCCACAGCACTACTGGCAAAATATTCTGTGGTTTGATGAAACTACAGTTGAGTTGTTTGGAAGGAACACACAACACTATGTGTGGAGAAAAAAAGGCACAGCACACCAACATCAAAACCTCATCCCAACTGTAAAGTATGGTGGAGGGAGCATCATGGTTTGAGGCTGCTTTGCTGCCTCAGGCCCTGGACAGATTGCTATTGCCGGCGGAAAAATGAATTCCCATGTTTATCAAGACATTTTGCAGGAGAACGTTAGGCTATCTGTCAGCCAATTGAAGCTTAACAGAAGTTGGGTGATGAAACAGGACAATGACCCAAAACACAGAAGTTTCTGTTTTCAACAGAAGAAAATACGCCTTCTGGAGTGGCCCAGTCAGAGTCCTGACCTCAACCCAATTGAGATGCTGTGGCATGACCTTAAGAGAGCGGTTCACACCAGACATCCCAAGAATATTGCTGAACTGAAACAGTTTGGTAAAGAGGAATGGTCCAAAATTCCTCCTGACTGTTGTGCAGGTCTGATACGCAACTACAGAAAACATTTGGTTGAGGTTATTGCTGCCAAAGGAGGGTCAATCAGTTATTAAATCCAAGGGTTCACATACTTTTTCCACCCTGCACTGTGAATGTTCATACGGTGTGTTCAATAAAGACATGAACACGTACAATTGTTTGTGTGTTATTAGTTTAAGCAGACTATGTTTGTCTATTGTTGTGACCTAGATGAAGTTCAGATCAAATTTGATGACCAATTTATGCAGAAATCCAGGTATATCCAAAGGGTTCACATACATTTTCTTGCAACTGTCAATGTGAAATTTCCATTTAAAAAAATATATAAATCAGCAAACATTTCTAAAAAAATCAATTTTAGAATAAGGCTGTAACCTAACAAAATGTGAAAAAGGTCAAGAGGTCTGAATACTTGCACTTTTGCCCTCAGAACGGCCTCAATTCATCTGGGCATGGACTCTAAAAGGTGTCGAAAGCATTCCACAGGTATGCTGGCCCATGTTGACTCCAATGCTTCCCACAGTTGTGTCAAGTTGGCTCGATGTCCTTTCGGTGGTGGACCATTCTTGATACACACGGGAAACTGTTGAGCATAAAAAAACAGCAGCGTTGCAGTTCTTGACCCATCCGGTGTGCCTGCCTGGCACCTACTACCATACCCTGTTCAAAGGCACTTAAATATTGTGTCTTGTCCATTCACCCTCTGAATGGCACAGATACACAAGCCATGTCTCAGTTGTCTCAAGGCTTAAAAATCCTTCTTTAACCTGTCTCCTCCCCTTTATCTACACGGATTGAAGTGGATTTACAAGTGACATCAATAAAGGATCATAGCTTTCACCTGGATTCACCTGGTCAGTCTATGTCATGGAACGAGCAGGTGTTCTTCATATTTTTATTGTAGACTAACCCTAGACTGAAGGTGTTCTTAATGTTTTGTCTACTCAGTGTAGACCAACTTTAGACTGTAGGTGTTCTTAATGTTTTGTCCACTCAGTGTAGACCAACTTTAGACTGTAGGTGTTCTTAATGTTTTGTCCACTCAGTGTAGACCAACTTTAGACTGTAGGTGTTCTTAATGTTTTGTCCACTCAGTGTAGACCAACTTTAGACTGTAGGTGTTCTTAATGTTTTGTCCACTCAGTGTAGACCAATTTTAGACTGTAGGTGTTCTTAATGTTTTGTCCGCTCAGTGTTGACCAACTTTAGACTGTAGGTGTTCTTAATGTTTTGTCCACTCAGTGTAGACCAACTTTAGACTGTAGGTGTTCTTAATGTTTTGTCCGCTCAGTGTTGACCAACTTTAGACTGTAGGTGTTCTTAATGTTTTGTCCGCTCAGTGTTGACCAACTTTAGACTGTAGGTGTTCTTAATGTTTTGTCCACTCAGTGTAGACCAACTTTAGACTGTAGGTGTTCTTAATGTTTTGTCCGCTCAGTGTTGACCAACTTTAGACTGTAGGTGTTCTTAATGTTTTCATTTCTCTTTTTTTTCTATTCGACTTTCTTATCTTGGTTTCATTAGAAAATAAGAGATCAACTTGACTCTCCTGTAACCCCATAGAGGAAAAATAGTAGAATATTTCTGTGCTCGGTAATGAATTCAACAATTTCCTCTCGACTTCTCCTTGTGATTCCTCATTTCCTTCCCAGGCAAGGAAGGTTACATTTGTGGTGACCTGCAGGGAAAGATAATAGAGGTTGAAGAGGAGTGTTAATAAGACTGACCACAGAACAGTCATTGACATTCTCAGTGTAGATTTAACAGACTAATCCCACAACATGGATTTCACACCGAGCATGGTGTATCTGTGCCATGTTAGAATAATAGAATGTGTTTGACATGGATTTGCGTCCTAAATGGCACCCTATTACCAATATTGTGCACTACTGTGACCAGAGCCCCATTGGCCTTCGTCAAAAGTAGTGTAGCGTAATATATAGGGAATAGGGTGCCATTATAATAATTAAAACGGTTTGATACGGGACATTTGGTGGAGGAATAGAAAGGAAACCTCTGAACTTTATGATGAGTAGGATTATCACAACAGAATAGACATCTTCTATCCTATGAAGAGCTTTGATTGGATTTATTATGTTATTAAGATGATCGGAGATAGCTATTAATCCTATCCATTATGGGGTTCCGATTTTTGTGTGTGTGTGTGTGTGTGTGTGTGTGTGTGTGTGTGTGTGTGAACGCTATAATAGACAACATGCAGCGCTACAGCAAATATTAACCTCCTAATTCTACATTTCACATGTTCCTTCATTTCGATTAGAGCTCTGTTTCAATAAAATAATAATACATTTCCCGGAGAACTAAGACAGGAGTTCTTCAAGGGATTCTTCTATGGGGGAGGAGGGAATTGGCAAATTTACTTAAGCCATTTGGCTGATCTCCCCAGAAAACGCATCTATCAGTGAGCATTAACACACAGCGAGAGAACCCAAGTGATTTCCCTCAAGACAATTGAGTTTACCAATCAGTCCTCTTACTTGGTCAAATGAGTTATACCCGAGTCAGCGGGTCATTGTTTTGAAATTAGAGTCAGCACTACATACAGTAGCATAGCTTATAGAAGGCTACATACATTTATATGCTCATTCACCAGTCATTTGTTTTTGACAATATTTGTGCAAAAAAGCCGACTTCTCTTTGAAAGTTCATATGAAATACTGAATTTAATTCATTAATTCATGGTTTATTTGTTTTCTATTACGCGCGCGGCCAGTGTGTTTCTATATTAGTCTGAGTGGCTGTAGTGAGCTGCCAAATCTCCAGCTGGGTGGATTAGACTCCTGTTATCCTCTTAGCTCTAAATGTCCCCACGTTTCGGCTCTCCTCTGCCATTTCGCAAACTTCTAAATCACAAGACGAATGACAAGAAGCAGAGTGTCGCGCGTAAAATTAGTACCCACTCGGAAATCCAGATTGTGTTTTTTTTTAACGTTTACGCAGCACACATTTGCGCGTCGACAATGTCACAGTAACTCGTGGTGCGTTCAACTGATCTTAATAGCTTGCAATCTTATCCGTGTCAAACCTCAGTTGCCTTCCAAACATAATTTCCTTTTCATTTGCGTTCTTTGAGAGCAGGTTGTGAGGAACTTTGAATGACTAGTTGTCTTTGTCATCAGAAACTTTGATCACTTGCGTCTCTCGTCAATTCTTATAATTAAGCGGAGTTTTTGTTGTTGTTGCATGTAGCCTAAAATGACCATTTGACCTTTTTAACTTTAGACAAAGATATGGAGTTTACCAGTAAACAGAGGAGCGTTTTTTATATATTGTTTTTTTCAATATGCATGATCAACGTTTCTTTTTCTGCGAAAAGGACCAACGTTCGAAGATCGGGTAAGTTGACTATTGATCATATTCTCGATTGATATGTAGGCCTAGGTCAAGAGATATTTCTCCTGATTTTAATAAACAGCAAAGATAAATTCATACATATTATAATGTTGTGAATATTCATTGGGCCTACATAATTTACTGCAGAATCAATAGGAATTATGACCAATTTTCTGATTGTCATTTCCACATACTACATGAATTGTTACATGTTTTTTGAATACAGTAGGACAATTAGCCACATTACTATATGGTAATAAACTCATAATAACGCTAATCTGAAACAAGTCTGTCATCATACTAGGTGACAGACACATTATCATACTAGGTGACAGACACATTATCATACTAGGTGACAGACACATTATCATACTAGGTGACAGACACATTATCATACTAGGTGACAGACACATTCTCATACTAGGTGACAGACACATTCTCATACTAGGTGACAGACACATTATCATACTAGGTGACAGACACATTCTCATACTAGGTGACAGACACATTATCATACTAGGTGACAGACACATTATCATACTAGGTGACAGACACATTATCATACTAGGTGACAGACACATTATCATACTAGGTGACAGACACATTATCATACTAGTTGACAGACACATTATCATACTAGGTGACAGACATTATCATACTAGGTGCCAAGTGCCAGACACATGTCAGTGTTGTTTCTGTCAGTGAGGAAGGGGATTTGCAGAAGTACACAATTTATACTGAGTAGTAGTGGAGGAGAGAATAGGAGAGAGCTTGTATAGAGGAACATGGTATATATGGTGTACATGATGTTGTATGACTTGATGAGGACCTTTGGATACCCATAGATTCCTGTGCTGAGTACACATGCTGCATTTGTTATTAAATGGGCACACACAGAGGCGTTACACCTCCCTTCCTCCATTTTACACATCCCTTACCAGCTACAGTTTGTCTAACCACTGTATTACATGCATCATAAAAAATGCACACTTAAAAATCATAAAAATGCACAGCCCTTGAAACGTAAAACATAAAATGTGCCCTCTTGTACTTATTAACAAAGTGGTATGATTGCAGAGTGATGGTTATTACTCTGGTAAAAAAATGTGTCTACAAGAGTCTGGTAGCCGAAACCTACTGCACTAGACCTACTGTATAATGTAATGTAAACCTACTGCACCAGATCTACTGTATAATGTAGTGTAAATCTACTGCACCAGACTTACTGTATAATGTAATGTAAACCTACTGCACCAGACATACTGTATAATGTAATGTAAACCTACTGCACCAGATCTACTGTATAATGTAGTGTAAACCTACTGCACCAGACCTACTGTATAATGTAATGTAAACCTACTGCACCAGACCTACTGTATAATGTAATGTAAACCTACTGCACCAAATCTACTGTATAATGTAGTGTAAACTTACTGCACCAGACCTACTGTATAATGTAATGTAAATCTACTGCACCAGACCTACTGTATAATGTAATGTAAACCTACTGCACCAAATCTACTGTATAATGTAGTGTAAACTTACTGCACCAGACCTACTGTATAATGTAATGTAAACCTACTGCACCAGGCCTACTGTATAATGTAATGTAAACCTACTGCACCAGACCTACTGTATAATGTAATGTAAACCTACTGCACCAAATCTACTGTATAATGTAGTGTAAACTTACTGCACCAGACCTACTGTATAATGTGATGTAAACTTACTGCACCAGACCTACTGTATAATGTGATGTAAACTTACTGCACCAGACCTACTGTATAATGTAATGTAAACCTACTGCACCAAATCTACTGTATAATGTGATGTAAACTTACTGCACCAGGCCTACTGTATAATGAGTTCCAAGTTAAAATGTCTCTCTTGCTGTAATAGTAGTAGTCAAAGAACGACATCCTTGGATGTGCCTTACTCTGTTGTCAAATCAATCAATCAATCAATCAATCAATCAATCAATCAATCAAAGTGCTTATACAGAAACCCAGCCTACTTTTATAACACCTCACAGGTGTTATTTAAGTCAGTTGTTCATTTGACATTTATCTCAATTAGTAACGTTAACTTGTGGTCTGCTCACTGGCCATCAATGATCATTATCACTACAGATGAGCATTCAGAATGTTGCAGTGTGTTCATTTTACTGCAGCTTGGTGGCCTGATGTTGGTCAGCAGGAGTATATCAGAGCATACCCTCATCAACAACAACAAAAAATATGTCTTTCATGGATATTAAGTGCTACAATGTTTGGGTTCTAGTCTACGGTGTCTTTCTCTATTTCCTGTGATAGTGTGTTGCTCTGTCCGCCTGACCTCTAAGCCTTTTGGATTGAGACTATTATATCTCCCCTGTAGTGTAGACTGAACTCAGAGCAGTTGTTTCTGACACACGGCTTGTATCCTGATCTCTTTCCTGCAGCGACGGCTGTATGTCTTTGTATTCTGCGGTGTGTTTCCAGTCATTCTGATCACATTCTACGAGGAGATTGGCAGGGACGTGTCCACATGAATCACATCCCCTCTAAAACACAAGACTGGGGCAGCGTCCCAAATCGCACCCTTTTTCCTACATAGTGCTACATAGGGAATAGTGTGCCATTTTAGACACAGTCGACACTCTTAGAAGAAAAAGGTGCTATCTAGAACCTAAAATGATTATTTTGGCTTTCCCCATAGGAGAAGCCCTCGAAGAATCCTTTTTGATTCCAGGTAGAACCATTTTGCACAGCGGGTTCTACATGAACCCAAAATGATTCTACCTGGAGCCAAAAATAGTTCTAACTGGAACCAAAAAGGGTTCTCCTATGGGGACAGCTGAAGAACACTTTTGGAACCCTTTTATCTAAGAGTGTAGGAGTACTGCGGCATCTAAAAAAATGACTGACTCCTCCTAATTTAGCCTTAAAGCAGGGATCATCAACTAGATTCAGCCGATCAACTAGATTTTTGCCCGATTTTTATTTGAGCGGCTGGTCAGTGAACCGGAACATAATTACAAATAGTTTGTCGACTTCAAATTGACCGCAAGAAGCCCAAACAGATATAATATTTGATTGAAACATAATAATTTCAAACATTGCTTACATTTGCATGGTCACGTATATATCTCTATTATGCGTGGGAATACTTTGGAACAGATTTCTAAAATGAAGATTTGATTGATGATTTGCTGGTGTTTTTACGGTCTTTTATGTCCAACAACAACAACAACAACCCTGCCTTAAAAGGCCAGTTGGGGAACCCTGCCTTAAAAGGCCAGTTGGGGAACCCTGCCTTAAAAGGCCAGTTGGGGAACCCTGCCTTAAAAGGCCAGTTGGGGAACCCTGCCTTAAAAGGCCAGTTGGGGAACCCTGCCTTAAAAGGCCAGTTGGGGAACCCTGCCTTAAAAGGCCAGTTGGGGAACCCTGCCTTAAAAGGCCAGTTGAGGAACCCTGCCTTAAAAGGCCAGTTGGGGAACCCTGCCTTAAAAGCCAGTTGGGGAACCCTGCCTTAAAAGGCCAGTTGGGGAACCCTGCCTTAAAAGGCCAGTTGGGGAACCCTGCCTTAAAAGGCCAGTTGGGGAACCCTGCCTTAAAAGGCCAGTTGGGGAACCCTGCCTTAAAAGGCCAGTTGGGGAACCCTGCCTTAAAAGCCAGTTGGGGAACCCTGCCTTAAAAGGCCAGTTGGGAAATCCTGTATTATTTTATATTTACATTTTAAAAAAATATTTTTGTATATATTTTTTTATTGAATATCCGAAACATACAATATGTTTGCAGTGAAGCAGCTCAACAACTACATCATACCAGTCATCCAACAGACTCCCATTCAGAGCAACAGACAGAAGCATCCAGGGTCAATGCCCTGCTCAAGGGCACGTTGACAGATCTCCCACCAGGCCAAAAAACATGAACCCGAACCCTCCAAGATCCCCCCACAGTTCCCCGATAGCTGTCCCTCAACCATTCGAGACCCCTCCCACAGTCCCCCCATGAAGAAAAAAAAACAAAAAACAATTAATTCCATTCCCCACCCCCAAGAACCCCCCAATGCTCCAACAACCAAGAGAATGAACTAAAGAGAAAAAAGGAAAAGACAGAAGAAAACAGCAAACAACAATGCAAAACAAAGGACATCAAGGACAACTAAAATCATAACAGCGATGCCAACTGTATATGTTTGTGTGCATGTCTGGCACTATTACATGTATGTGTGTGTTCTTGTATGTGTTTATTTGGATGAGAGTGTGTATATATCCATATGTACAAACTCCTCCACCGCGTCAGTCTCAGGCAAACCGACATTAGCTGTAAAAACACAGTGTCATTCAAACATACTTTTTCTTATGTTTTATTTTGACAGTTGAGGGACCCTTCCTTAAAGGCCAATTGGGGAACCCTGCCTTAAAAGGCCAATTGGGGACCCCTGCCTTAAAAGGCTGGTTGGGGAACCCTGCCTTAAATGCTGGTCGGGGAACCCTGCTTAAAGGCTGGTTGGGGAACCCTGTCTTAAATGCTGGTCGGGGAACCCTGCTTAAAGGCTGGTTGGGGAATCCTGCCTTAAAAGGCTGGTTGGGGAATCCTGCCTTAAATGCTGGTCGGGGAACCCTGCTTAAAGGCTGGTCGGGGAACCTGGCCTTAAAGGCCAGTTGGGGAACCCTGCCTTAAAGGCTGGTTGGGAAACCCTGCCTTAAAGGCTGGCAAAGTTGCCTTTTTGTCTTCTTCAGAAAGACATAGTAGCTTGAGGAAAGGGAAACCAAATGATGATTGACAAACTCTTGTGTGACAACAAGGGGCTTTTTTATCCTAGACGCTGCACAGTCTTGGTGTAACGGACCGGGAAGTGCTTTGTAACATCCTAAAAACTATCCTAAACCACTACATCTTACTGCAGACCCCTACATTATCACGTCATGTACTGTCTGCTTGGAGATCCATGAGCATTGTGTTCTATTCTATCATTTCTATTCTATTAAATTTGATTCTAAGAATCAGTTCTACATGACCTACTCAAGTGCACCTGGGGACAGGAACAAGTCAACTTCACATACTGCATTATCTGCTCAGAGAGCAGTGCAGGCTCCCTACATGTCCTTTCCATTTGGCCATGGAGGTCTGCTCCCTATCAGACATTTACCCCAGTGGAAATATGTCCTTGCTTGGCCCTCTTCTCCTCTCCCCTCCCCTCCTCTCCTCTCACTGCTCTGGAAAGGTCTGTTCTAAGTGCAGTGCTGACATTAGGTTCCAGCAAGTGAGTCATAGTGGAAGTTTTGGTACATGTATCTACTATGTAGTGTTTTATTCTGGCTGCCTGGGTCTGTCTGTATCCCAAATGGCACCCTATTCCCTACATAGTGCACTACCCATGGGTAATGGTCAAAAGTAGTGCACTATATAGGGAATAGGATGCCATTTCAGCGCTCAGAGATCCATTCAGACAGAAAGGGTACCAAGTTATGTGTCCTCTTCAGGAGCCATACTGATGACACAAGTGCTAACTCTCCACACATTCACATCAGGGAAAATAATTAGGCAAAGACCAATGAGACCATCAGCATCACAAGGAATTTACCATGAAGAATGGGGCTGATTGTGATTATTAGCCATGTCAGAACAAATGCATCTTTTGTGTCATCATTCAATAAGCCTTATTAAAGGTGCTGTCTGAAATATAAATTAAATCACCTCGGAAGTCTGGGGTGTGGAATGACACCATTATTGTGGTCCCTTCCACATCCCAGACTTGCATCAGAGCTTTATTCTATGGGTGTTTACTCAGAAGGGCACTATATGTACAAAAAAAAAGAAAAATAAATGCGTGAAATGAAATGTATGCATTCACTACTGTAAGTCGCTCTGGATAAGAGCGTCTGCTAAATGACTAAAATGTAAAAAAAAAAAAAAGTTAAATATGAAGAGATTCATTAGGTCTTCTGAAAGTTCTGGTAGTCTGCAGATGCATTGTCATGTCAAATATTAGCAGTTTATCTGTTGCGGCAGTCAAACACATCATTTTATAACAGCATGTGTGTGTTTTGACTCTTGAACTCGTTCACAGAGGGACAGTATTTGTACTGTATTTAGGATTACATATTGGTTGTAGATCACTCTTACTTGTTTGTTGTTGCTTCTTGGATTGTGATTGACCTGTAACCTCTAATGAGTGCCACTGCCTTTTCACTTTGACCCATTGTGATGACATAATTTCCTGGCCCATACAGAGCGCCTCAGCCCTCCATTGGACATCCAGTTGGAGATGGTGAACTGCACAGCCTTCAGTGTGCGATGGAAGATGCCCCGGCGTCATGTTAGCACCATCACAGGCTACAAGGTAACAATTGGCTTACATACACCAACACACTTCGGTACCGGTACGATATGTATTGTGATTCGATACTGTGATTTTATTGCGATTTGATGTTTCAAACATATTGCTCACTATATGTACCGGGAAGAGGCAATTAACCGGGCGCCGAAAACATGGATGTCGATTAAGGCAGCCCCCCGCACCTCTCTGATTCAGAGGGGTTGGGTTAAATGTGGAAGACACATTTCAGTTCAATGCATTCAGTTATACAACTGACTAGGTATCTCCCTTTCCATAATAAGCACGGTGGTGGATGTCTGCTGCAGAGAGACCATGAGAACATGAGTTTTGATTAGTCATGGAGCAGTCATGGAAATAAAAGACATATTGGCCCACTATTTAAAAATAAGATGGAAAACATGCTACAGGATCAAAAATATAGTTTAGGTGTAGGTACAGCCTACTAGCACTTGCTGACGCTACCTAGCAAAACATGTATATATACAGTGCCTTTGGGAAAGTCATCAGACCCCTTAACTTTTTATTATTCTAAAATTGATTAAATAAATACAAATTCCTCAGCAATCTACACACAATACCCCATAATGACAAAGCAAAAACAAGTTTTGAGAAATTTTAGCAAATTTACTAAATATAAAAAACAGAAATAACTTATTTACATAAGTAGTTAGACCCTAAGACTCAAATTCAGCTCAGGTACATCCTGTTTCCATTGGTCATACTTGAGATTTTTCTACAACCTGATGGAAGTGCACCTGTGGTAAATTATATTGATTGGACATGATTTGGAAAGGCACACATCTGTTTATATAAGGTCCCACAGTTGGCAGTGCATGTCAGAGCAAAAACCAAGCCATGAGGTCAAAGAAATTGTCCGTAGAGCTCCGAGACAGGATTCTTTTGAGGCACAGATCTGGGGAAGGGTACCAAAACATGTCTGCAGCAGGTTCCCAAGAACACAGTGGCAGAAGTTTGGAACAACTAAGACTCATCCTAGAGTTGGCCGCCCGGCCGAACTGAGCAATCAGGGGAGAAGGGCCTTGGTCAGGGAGGTGACCAAGAACCCGATGGTCACACTGACAGAGCTCTAGAGTTCCTCTGTGAAGATGGGAGACCCTTCCAGAAGGACAACCATCTCTGCAGCACTCCACCAATCAGGCCTTTATGGTAGACTGGACAGACGGAAGCCACTCCTCAGTAAAAGGCCCATGACAGTCCGCTTGGAGTTTGCCAAAAGGCACCTAAAGACTCTCAGACCATGAGGAACAAGACTCTCTGGTCTGATGAAACAAAGATTGAACTCTTTGTCCTGAATGCCAAGCGTCACGTCTGGAGGAAACCTGGCACCATCCCTATGGAGAAGCACGGTGGTGGCAGCATCATGCTGTGGGGTGTTTTTCAGTGGCAGGGACTGGGAGACTAGTCAGGATCAAGGGAAAGATGAACGGAGCAAAGTACAGAGAGATCCTTGATGAAAACCTGCTCCAGAGTGCTCAGGACCTCAGACTGGGGTGAAGGTTCACCTTCCAACAGGACAATGACCCTAAACACAAAGCCAAGACAATGCAGGAGAGGCTTCGGTACAAGTCTGAATGTCCCTGAGTGGCCCAGCCAGAGCCTGGACTTGAACCTGATAGAACATCTCTGGAGAGACCTGAAAATAGCTGTGCAGCAACGCTCCCCACCCAACCTGACAGAGCTTGGGAGGATCTGCAGAGGAGAATGGGAGAAACTCCAGGTCTGTCAAGCTTGTAGCGTCATACCCAAGAAGATTCGAGGCTGTAATCGCTGCCAAAGGTGCTTCAACAAAGTACGAGTAAAGGATCTGAATTTTTATGTAAATGTAATTTTTCAGTTTTTTATAAATTAGCAAACATTTCTAAAAACCTGTTTTTGCTTTGTCATTATGGGGTATTGTGTGTAGATTGATGAGGGAAAAAACTATTTAATACATTTTAGAATAAGGCTGTAATGTAACAAAATGTGGAAAAAGTCAAGGGGTCTGAATACTTTACGAATTAACTGTATATACGCTGAACAAAAATATAAACCAACATGCAACAATTTCAAAGATTTTACTGAGTTACAGTTCATATAAGGGATTCAGTCAATTAAAATAAATTCATTAGGCCATAATCTATGGATCAGTGTGTTCAGTGTGTATTAATCTATGGGTCAGTGTGTTCAGTGTGTATATATATTTTTTTACAAATCAACACTTAACATTGCGAAATGTAACTGTATCGATGTTTCCCCCCATCACTACTCAAAGTAATACACTAAGTAGGTAATAGTGTGCCATTTGGGAGGAACTGTGTCTCTTATTTGACAGCAGTCTGATGACCTTGTGGTGAACGTCAGCTAAGGCCTCATTACCATCGTGGATCAAGAAGCATTGATGCTCCTGTTTCTCATCTCAAACTGACATAAAGAGAAGAGAGGATACCATTTCTGCTCCTCATTCACATAAAGGGAAGCTTATTGTACTGGACCCAGGCTTTAGCTGTGAAACATGTACACACACACAAACAAACTCACACACACACACACACACACACACACACACACACACACACACACACACACACACACACACACACACACACACACACACACACACACACACACACACACACACACACACACACCTGTACACACACAAGCACATGCACACCCACAAACACACACACACCTGCATACATGCCATTCGTGCGCACACACACACACACACACACACACACACACACACACACACACACACACACACATACACACACATACACACACACACACACACACACACACACACACACACCTGTACACACACAAGCACATGCACACCCACAAACACACACACACCTGCATACATGCCATTCGTGCGCACACACACACACACACACACACACACACACACACACACACACACACACACACACACACACACACACACACACACACACACCTGTACACACACAAGCACATGCACACCCACAAACACACACACACCTGCATACATGCCATTCGTGCGCACACACACACACACACACACACACACACACACACACACACACACACACACACACACACACACACACACACACACACACACACACACACTGCCATACACTATCCCACTTACCATTCTCTCCACTTCACAGAAGGGCACTTCACCTTGTTGCCACCATGTACATTTTCTAAGCCTGACGATAGTATACTGCACAATCTTGAACCCAGGCTGTGTGTGCGTGTGTGTGTGTGCGTTCGTGTGTATGTGTGTGTTTGTCAGGTGTTCTACACAGAGATGAGGAACAGTCGGCCAGTGAGTACTGCCGTGACGCTGGAGGTGCCTCTCAGTCTGGACATGCTGACCACCGTAAGTAACGTGTCCTCTCCTCAGAGTGATGCCAGTGATACTGTTAGCTGTATATGTATGGACGTGTCCTTACAGTAACCATAACAGTATGGACGTGTCCTTACAGTAACCATAACAGTATGGATGTGTCCTTACAGTAACCATAACAGTATGGATGTGTCCTTACAGTAACCATAACAGTATGGATGTGTCCTTACAGTAACTCTAACAGTATGGATGTGTCCTTACAGTAACCATAACAGTATGGATGTGTCCTTACAGTAACCATAACAGTATGGATGTGTCCTTACAGTAACTCTAACAGTATGGATGTGTCCTTACAGTAACCATAACAGTATGGATGTGTCCTTACAGTAACCATAACAGTATGGATGTGTCCTTACAGTAACCATAACAGTATGGATGTGTCCTTACAGTAACCATAACAGTATGGACATGCCCTTACAGTTACCATAACAGTATGGACGTGTACTTACAGTAACCATAACAGTATGGATGTGTCCTTACAGTAACCATGACAGTATGGACATGCCCTTACAGTAACTCTAACAGTATGGATGTGTCCTTACAGTAACCTTAATGGTATGGACTTGTCCTCACAGTAACTGTAACAGTATGGATGTGTCCTTACAGTAACCATAACAGTATGGACATGGCCTTACAGTAACTCTAACAGTATGGACGTGTCCTTACAGTAACCTTAATGGTATGGACATGTACTTACAGTAACAGTATGGATGTGTCCTTACAGTTACCATAACAGTATGGCTGTGTCCTTACAGTTACCATAACAGTATGGACATGCCCTTATAATAACTCTAACAGTATGGACTTAATGGTATGGACTTGTCCTCACTGTAACTGTAACAGTATGGACGTGTCCTTAAAGTAAATCTAACAGTATGGACGTGTCCTTCACAGTAATTGAACAAATAAATGGGTGATAGAAGTAGATGATTAGGCATCTGGTGGAATTCTTTTAAAAGTATACGTTTTTTATCCGTTTTGAGGAGGTCACATAGTGTTTCTTGGAAAACAAATAGTTGACTGTTTTATCCTACTTAATCCAACATAATTACTTATTTATTATTTTGGCTCTTATTCTCTCTTAGGGGCAATTGGATGGACAAGCAAGTTTTGTAAGTAGTATTCAGACAGAACTGTGCTACTTGTGCCAAACATATTTGAGTGTAAAACCTTAAAGTTACATAATTGTTGTCTAATGTAATCTTATCCACAGCCTTTGTATGTACAGTACCAGTAAAAAGTTTGGACACACCTACTCATTCAAGTGTTTTTCTTTATTTTTACTATTTTCTACATTGTAGAATAATAGTGAAGACATCAAAGCTATGAAATAGCACATATGGAATCATGTAGTAACCCAAAAAGTATTAAACAAATGAAAATATATTTCATATTTGAGATTCTTCAAAGTAGCCACCCTTTGCCTTGATGACAGCTTTGCACACTCTTGGCATTCTCTCAAACAGCTTCATGAGGTAGTCACCTGGAATGGATTTCAATTAACAGGTGTGTCTTGTTAAAAGTTCATTTGTGAAATTTCTTTCCTTAATGCATTTGATCCAATCAGTTGCATTGTGACAAGGTAGGGTTGGTATACAGAAGATAGCCCTATTTGGTAAAAGACCAAGTCCATATTATGGCAAGAACAGCTCAAATAAGCAAAGAGAAACTACAGTCCATCATTACTTTAAGACATGAAGGTCAGCCAATCGGGGAAATTTCAAGAACATTTAAAGTTTCTTCAAGTGCAATCGCAAAAACCATCAAGCATTATGATGAAACTGGCTCTCATGAGGACCACCACAGGAAAGGAAGACCCAGAGTTACCTCTGCTGCAGAGGATAAGCTCATTAGAGTTACCAGCCTCAGAAATTGCAGCCCAAATAAATGCTTCACAGAGTTCAAGTAACAGACACATCTCAACATCAACTGTTCAGAGGACACTGCATTAATCAGGCCTTCATGGTCAAATTGCTGCAAAGAAACCACTACTAAATAACCCCAAAAATAAGAAGAGACTTGCTTGGGCCAAGAAACACAAGCAATGGACATTGGAAATCTGTCCTTTGGTCTGATGAGTCCAAATTGGAGACTTTGGTTCCAACCGCTGTGTCTTTGTGAGACGCAGAGTAGGTGAACGGATGATCTCCGAATGTGTGGTTCCCACCGTGAAGCATGGAGGAGGAGGTGTGATGGTCCTTTGCTGGTGACTCTGTCAGTGATTTATTTACAATTCAAGGCACACTTAACCAGCATGGCTACCACAGCATTCTGCAGTGATACGCCATCCCATCTGGTTTGCGCTTAGTGGGACTATAATTTGTTTTTCAATAGGACAATGACCCAACACACCTCCAGGCTGTGTAAGGGCTATTTGACCAAGAAGGAGAGTGATGGAGTGCTGCATCAGATGACCTGGCCTCCACAATCACCGGACCTCAACCCAATTGAGATGGTTTGGGATGAGTTGGACCACAGAGTAAAGGAAAAGAAGCCAATAAGTACTAAGCATATGTGGGAACTCCTTCAAGACATTTGGAAAAGCATTCCAGGTGAAGCTGGTTGAGAGAATGCCAAGAGTGCCACATGGAATGACGCTGGAGAGACGAAGCAGGTATGGGGAGTAAAACATGTAATAAATAAT
Organism: Salmo trutta; assembly: GCF_901001165.1. NCBI lineage: Eukaryota > Metazoa > Chordata > Actinopteri > Salmoniformes > Salmonidae > Salmo > Salmo trutta. The sequence continues at coordinate 38,221,126 of NC_042983.1, read as the reverse complement.
GGACATGGAACAAGACAGGAACAGCGTCAGCAAACTAATACTAAAGACAAAAACAATACAATGCAACAGCGGGGAACAGAGCTGGGGAACTGACAAATATAGGGGAGGAAATAAACAGGTGATAAGTGAGTCCAATATCGCTGATGCTCATGACGAGGAAAGGCAGGTGTGCGTAATGGATGGAAGGAGTGCGTGATGCAGGGCAGCCTGGCACCCTCAAGCACCAGGGAAGAGGGAAGAGCGGGAGCAGAGGTGACAGTATCCACCCCTCTTGGGGCCCACCTGGGCGAACCGGCCGAGACATGGGCGCTGGGAAAGCCGGTTGGGGCGTGGGAGCCCAGCAAACTGGCAGGAGCGTGAGAGCCTGGCGAGCCGGCTGAGGCATGGAAGCCAGACAATCCGGCTGAGGCAAGACGCCTGTCAATCCCGCTGCAGCGAGGGAGGCGGGATGCAGGGCAACCTGACGCCCTCGAGCACCGGGGGGGGGGGGGGGGGGAGAGCGGGAGCAGATGTGACAAAGAGTACGCATTCTACTTTGAAGAATCTAAAATATATTTGTATTTGTTTAACACTTTTTTGGTTACTAAATGATTCCATATGTGTTATTTCATAGTTTATGTCTTCACTATTATTCTACAATGTAGAAAATAGTAAAAATAAAGAAAAACCCTTGAATGAGTAGGTGTGTCCAAACTTTTGACTGGTGCTGTATGTGAATGGAAGTTTCAGAGCAGACAAGCTTACTATGCACTCTCTCACTCTCTCTCACCCTTTCTCCTAGGATGTGGACATTGGTAACCTTAAAGTTGCCACCCAGTACAGAGTTAGTGTTGGTGCGTATGGATGGGCAGGCGAGGGCCGACCTAGCATGCCCAGGGACATCAGCACTTCTTCACAAGGTAATCAAGGGTGACAGCAGAGGTGACAGCAAAGGTGACCACAATACAGTGCTATATTTTTTTCTCTTTTTTTTACTCTACAAGCTAGACCTGTCTGAGGTGTGCTGTCACTGCTTATCCATATATTTTATACTTATATATTCTTATCCCATTCCTTTATTAGATTGTGTGTATTAGGTTTTGTTGTGGAATTTGTTAGATATTAGGTTTTGTTGTAGAATTGTTAGATATTACCTGTTAGATACTGCTGCACTGTCGGATCTAGAAGCATAAGCATTTCACTACACTCACAATAACATCTGCTAACCATGTGTATGTGACCAATAAAATCTGATTTGATTTGATGTGTATGTGTTAATGCATTGGATCCCAAACGTGGGGTCTGAAACTCAAATGAGGTCCCTTGAGAAAATCTGCAATCTTATCAAACAAATTAAGAACTTATTTTAGAACACTACCTTTTAGTGTCAACTAAGAACCTTTTACACCTTCTACATCATTGTGTGTAAGGATAACCAGCGAGACCTACAATTTTGTGAATAATGAACACACAGCGGTAATTAAGGAATATACATTTTCCAAGTTGGATCCCCTGAATTTTCTAGTGTCAATTTTTTTGTTGTGTGCAGACAAAGTACAAGAAACCCTGTGTTAATGTCATGTATGGTATAAAGTATGTTTACATTTACATTTTAGTCATTTAGCAGACGCTCTTATCCAGAGCGACTTACAGCAGTGAATGCATACATTTCATACATTTTTTTCTCCGTACTGGTCCCCTCCATTTCTCCATACTGGTGGTATATTAATATCATCTATGGTATACAGTATGTGGTGGTATATTAATATCATGTATGGTATACAGTATGTTGTGGTATATTAATATCATGTATGGTATACAGTATGTTGTGGTATATTAATATCATGTATGGTATACAGTATGTTGTGGTATATTAATATCATGTATGGTATACAGTATGTTGTGGTATATTAATATCATGTATGGTATACAGTATGTTGTGGTATATTAATTGTCTTCCTGTTGTCATGTTGTTGTTTATTGTTTCCTTCCTTGTAATTCCCCCTCTAGGATGAATTTATTTGACTTTGTAAATCGAGCATGATCTTACATTGAGTTCAGCGGGACATTTAAATGTCACATGACAGGGTTGTTCTTTCCCATCCGCAGAGATGTGTATGCCTCCGTCCCCTCCCACTCAGCCCACTGTCGTGGCCGTATCGGACACAGAGCTTGCGTTGTCGTGGACACAGGGTGAGAGTGAGGGAAGTGCACCAGTTCTACACTTTCTTGTTGCTTACATCAGGTACGTTTATACAGTGACTATTTAGCTTACGCTAGCGGTAAACAATTCTAGTCAGTCTTGTACTTTTTTCTTTAACCTTTATTTAACTAGGCAAGTCAGTAAAGATCAAATTCTTATTTACAATGATGGCCTACCCCAGACAACGGGACTCCCAATCACGGCCGGAGGTGATACAGCCTGGATTCGAACCAGGGACTGTAGGGACGCCTATCGCACTGAGATGCAGTGCCTTAGACCGATGCGTCACTCGGGAGCCCAGATGTGCCTAGATGTGGTCTGTTTTAGTGTACATCCAAGTAAATATGTTAAGAATATCCAAAATGACAATAAGGTTTATTTATGTCAGTACCCGAAATGTAAAGGTTATTGAGATTCCTTGCCACTACTGTGTCGACCTCTGAGTGGCGCAGTGGTCTAAGGCACTGCATCAGTGCTAGCTGTGCCACTAGAGAGTCTGGTTTCGAGTCCAGGCTTTGTCGCAGCCGGCTGCAACCGGGAGTCCCATGGGGCGGCGCACAATTGGCCCAGCGTTGTCCGGGTTATTTTTATTTTATTTTTATTTCACCGTTATTTAACCAGGTAAGCTAGTTGAGAACAAGTTCTCATTTACAACTGCGACCTGGCCAAGATAAAGCAAAGCAGTGCGACAGAAACAACAACACAGAGTTACATGGAATAAACAAGCGTACAGTCAATAACACAATAGAAAAAAAACTAAGTCTATATACAGTGTGTGCAAATGGCATGAGGAGGTATGGCAATAAATAGGCCATAGTTGCAAAGTAATTACAATTTAGCAGATTAACACAGGAGTGATAGATGAGCAGATGATGATGATCAGATGATGGTGTGTAAGTAGTGATACTGGTGTGCAAAAGAGTAAATGAAAGTAAATAAAAACAATATGGGGATGAGGTAGGTAGATTGGGTGGGCTATTTACAGATGGACTATGTACAGCTGCAGTGATCGGTTAGCTGCTCAGATAGCTGATGTTTAAAGTTAGTGAGGGAAATGTAAGTCTCCAGCTTCAGCGATTTTTGCAATTCGTTCCAGTCACTGGCAGCAGAGAACTGGAAGGAAAGGCGGCCAAAGGAGGTGTTGGCTTTGGGGATGACCAGTGAGATATACCTGCTGGAGCGCGTGCTACGAGTGGGTGTTGTTATCGTGACCAGTGAGCTGCGATAAGGCGGAGCTTTACCTAGCATAGACTTGTAGATGACCTGGAGCCAGTGGGTCTGGTGACGAATATGTAGCGAGGGCCAGCCGACTAAAGAATACAGGTCGCAGTGGTGGGTAGTATAAGGTGATTTGGTAACAAAACGGATGGCACTGTGATAGACTGCATCCAGTTTACTGAGTAGAGTATTGGAAGCTGTTTTGTAGATGACATCGCTGAAGTCGAGGATCGGTAGGATAGTCAGTTTTACGAGGGTAAGTTTGGCGGTGTGAGTGAAGGAGGCTTTGTTGCGAAATAGAAAGCCGATTCTAGATTTCATTTTGGATTGGAGATGTTTGATATGAGTCTGGAAGGAGAGTTTACAGTCTAGCCAGACACCTAGGTATTTGTAGTTGTCCACATATTCTAAGTCAGAACCGTCCAGAGTAGTGATGCTAGTCGGGCAGGCGGGTGCAGGCAGCGAACGGTTGAAAAGCATGCATTTGGTTTTGCTAGCGTTTAAGAGCAGTTGTAGGCCACGGAAGGAGTGATAAGGGGAGGGTTCCATCGCGCACTAGCGACTCCTGTGGCGGGTCGGGCGCCGTGCACGCTGACACGGTCGCCAGGTGTATGGTGTTTTCCTCCGACACATTGGTGCGGCTGTCTTCTGGGGTTAAGTGGGCATTGTGTCAAGAAGCAGTGCGACTTGGTTGGGTTGTGTTTCGGAGGACGCACAGCTCTCAACCTTCGCCTCTCCTGACTCCGTAGGGGAGTTGCAGCGACGGGACAAGACTGTAACTACCAATTGGATACCATGAAATTGGGGAGAAAAAGAAGAAAGAAAAGAAAAGCCCTCTGAAGACAGTAATGTTTTTATACCTTTTTGCAGATTTGTTCCAGTCTAGAATGCATGTTTCAGTTTGAATTCTCAACTCTACCAAACCACAGTGGTTCTATTTGAACAGCTGTTTTCTTCACACAGTCCATTTAAAATGAGAAGTATTGATTTAAAAAATAACATTGACTGAGGAAAGCGAGATGGACAGTATTAAAAGTACCAGCTGTACATGTTCAACTCTGATGACTTCACCCTGCCAAGCTTCTGACAGACAATTGTCTGATTTGTAATATCCTCATGTTCCCAGCCAATAGAGTAAGATACTGTTTCACGCCTGTTAGAACAAGCAAGTACTTGGATTTGGGTTGATCCGTTGCCCGATTCTAATTCCAAATGGCAACTGAAAAAAGGTAGAAAGGGTTGTTTAAATGGAGCTACATCAATATATCTCTTATATTTCTAGACCTCAGCATATATTCAATTTCACATCAACATTTGCTGAAAACACTATCCCGGTGTTGGCTGCCAATCAGTTGAGAATGAGTTGTGTTTCTGTGTTAAGACGAGTGTGTTAAGACTCAACTTTGACCTGTGAACCGTGTTGGGACTGGAAGTGTGCAGGACAGGTGTGCAGTATGGGGTGAGAACCCTGTAAGCTAACCTGGAAGTTATGCAGTCAGTGGCCCTCTAGTTAAGTAGAGCATGAAGCTGGAGAAACACACCTGTTAACAAGCTGCAGACTAACGCAGACCATGAATTAAGTTGCACACTCCATATTCCTCCCAGTTAAAAAAAATAAATAAATGCATTATTTTATGAGATATAAACATTTTTCTCTCAGTGTTTTATATTCTGAATAGTGTTTTAGTCAGTGCACCAGTGTAATTCCTATATGAATGGTCTCCTCTATACAGGCCTGAGATGGACACAGAGTGGACCTACATCAGGGAGCCCATTGAAGCCAACTCCATGGTACTGAAAGGGTTAAGCCCCGACACGGAATACCAGTTTGTGGTCCGAGCCGCCAACGTCCATGGAGTGAGCCCTCCCAGCGCCATCAACAACCCCATCCGCACCCCTGGTAACTGCCCCGCCACTGTGTGTGTGTGTGTGTGTGTGTGTGTGTGTGTGTGTGTGTGTGTGTGTGTGTGTGTGTGTGTGTGTGTGTGTGTGTGTGTTGTGCATGCATAGAGAGCGTATGTGTTTTCTGTCCATTTCTTTAAGTCCATGGAGATAAAGCGATAGACTTAGACCAGGTCCAGAGAATTGTATTTTCCTATTATTATAATGTAAATTACAATTGGTGTGGTGGGGGGAAGGGAGGTTTATGGGCTGATTGATATTGACATGAGAGAGAAAGAGGTGTGTGTCACAAATGGCACACTATTCCCTACATAGTGCACTACTTTTGACAGATCCCTATGGGCCCTGGTCAAATGCAGTGCACTATATAGAGAATTGAATGCCTTTTAGGAGGCTACCAGAGATAACCCTGAGGCTCCGGATCAGTACTGTCTTTGTTGGGGAGAGAGGGGCCATGGTAGACTGGCAGTCTATGGACAAACATTAGCAAGTAAGCTTTACTCTGGTGTGTGTGTACGTGTGCAAGTATGGAAGTGTCTTTATTTGTTTTATTTATTTGTTTGCACACACACTGTATTAGGTAAACATAAGGTTATAAATACAGGTTGGAGGTAAGACTCCCATTAGGTACTGGATACAAGTTTAACCCTTTACAGAACAGAGAGAGGTTCCTGATGCCATGTTGTGAGGAAGACTGTGGGAGCTGTTGTCCTGTCAATCCAACTCCTAGAGCCATGTGGGTGGGCGGCTGGCGCGCAGACACATGGTGGCAATCACAGGGTTAAACTGGACTGAATGAAGCATCTGAAGTCCTGTTGGTTTGGACTGAGAGGCTGTCCCAACACACTGCGTCACAAGCTTGCCCCCCCCCCTCACAGGGCGAAAATCGGGTTACGCCCTGGCCTCATCAGACAGGATTAAGAGCAGGGGGATGGGGGAGGTTTCCCCCCCCCCGCGGGGAAGGGCGGGTTTGTACAGGACTTGACTAGCACCCATATCTCCAAATGAACTCCCTGCATGACCAAAAACATGGGGCACCTGAGGGGAGGGGGGCGTGACACATCCCCACTGTCTTATTTGTAGTTCCCTCCCACAAAACAAAGAATAAATGGACAGGATCATTTTAATGCCAATCTTCTTTACCATAACACATTGAGGACTCATACTGTTTTCACTCTGATTGAAAAAGTTTTCTCCTTACTAAACACAACCCATTTTATTCCCACTCCTACATTATGGTCAATAGTAACCTTACCCCACTCCTACATTATGGTCAGCAGTAACCTTACCCCACTCCTACATTATGGTCAGCAGTAACCTTACCCCACTCCTACATTATGGTCAGCAGTAACCTTACCTCACTCCTACATTATGGTCAATAGTAACCTTATCTCACTCCTACATTATGGTCAGCAGTAACCTTATCTCACTCCTACATTATGGTCAGTAGTAACCTTACCCCACTCCTACATTATGGTCAGTAGTAACCTTACCCCACTCCTACATTATGGTCAGTAATAACCTTACCCCACTCCTACATTATGGTCAGTAGTAACCTTACCCCACTCCTACATTATGGTCAATAGTAACCTTATCTCACTCCTACATTATGGTCAGTAGTAACCTTACCCCACTCCTACATTATGGTCAGTAGTAACCTTACCCCACTCCTACATTATGGTCAGCAGTAACCTTACCCCACTCCTACATTATGGTCAGCAGTAACCTTACCCCACTCCTACATTATGGTCAGTAGTAACCTTACACCACTCCTACATTATGGTCAGTAGTAACCTTACCCCACTCCTACATTATGGTCAGTAGTAACCTTACCCCACTCCTACATTATGGTCAGTAGTAACCTTACCTCACTCCTACATTATGGTCAGTAGTAACCTTACCTCACTCCTACATTATGGTCAGCAGTAACCTTACCCCACTCCTACATTATGGTCAGCAGTAACCTTACCCCACTCCTACATTATGGTCAGCAGTAACCTTACCTCACTCCTACATTATGGTCAATAGTAACCTTATCTCACTCCTACATTATGGTCAGCAGTAACCTTATCTCACTCCTACATTATGGTCAGTAGTAACCTTACCCCACTCCTACATTATGGTCAGTAGTAACCTTACCCCACTCCTACATTATGGTCAGTAGTAACCTTACCCCACTCCTACATTATGGTCAGTAGTAACCTTACCCCACTCCTACATTATGGTCAATAGTAACCTTATCTCACTCCTACATTATGGTCAGTAGTAACCTTACCCCACTCCTACATTATGGTCAGTAGTAACCTTACCCCACTCCTACATTATGGTCAGCAGTAACCTTACCCCACTCCTACATTATGGTCAGCAGTAACCTTACCCCACTCCTACATTATGGTCAGTAGTAACCTTACCCCACTCCTACATTATGGTCAGTAGTAACCTTATCTCACTACTACATTATGGTCAGCATTAACCTTACCTCACTCCTACATTATGGTTAGGAGTAATTATTTTGAGTTTGTTCTGCACACACACACACACAGAGACACACAGCATTATATGTGAAATAAAACATTTAGGTTGGGGATTCTAAACATCATGGTGTTTTTGTTTCCTACTGTCTGGTCGGACTCAGCCTGGTCTCTGTCTGCATGGTCAGTCGTATATCTGGGGGACAGGTTCCAGTATGTGGTGAAACAAGCTCTCTACACTGTGACAGGTAGACCTGGGACAACTACTGTATTAGCCTGGTCCCAGATCTGTTTGTGCTATTATGTCAACTCCTTGTCATGACTTTGACACGGCAGCACAAGCTGATCTATCTAGGATCAGGCTACTACTGTATATCATCCATCCCTATAAAGGGGATCATCCACCAACATTTATCAGCTAATCATCATCATCCTCAGCACCATGGGCTCCCTGTGTGTTTGCTGCCCACTCGACCAAGGCCCCACCATAGAGTTGGATAGAGTACTTGCCACAAGGCCTGTGTTAGCATGGGCAGCTATTTCCAACTCTATGTTCCCCACCTGTCCATCTGTCTGGAGAGTCAGACTAAGTGTGACATTGTGACTCACTGTGCTCTTGTCATACTCTCATGATGCTGATATTGTACTTGTACTGTACACTGTATCTATTTAATTCTATACATAATAGTGTCCATATCCATAGGCACAGCAGAGGTTGGCAGCAGCGGCTATGGCCAGCGATACATCACAGACGGCAAGATCAAAGATGAAGACGGATTTGACATAGACGACTCTGACTACGATGTCTTCATTGAGGAGGTGGGTCATCATGTACATCAGGGCTCTGGGGTTAAGTTTTTTCCAGGAAAAACTGTCCCAAGATCAGTGTCTAGGGGAAAATTCACCCTAGACCGGTCACAGTGGCCTTAGAAACCCAGGAAAGCCACCCTACCAATCTTATCCTTATCTCAGTCATATCCCAGTCCGGAATCTATTCTCAGGGCAAATATTTAACAACTCTGGTGTTCTGGTTTCCTTGTTCAAAAAGCACTTTTAATGCAGATTATCCATTGAGATTGATCTTTGGTCCAGGAATAGGGTCCATTTGGGTCCAGGAATAGGGTTCATTTTGGTCCAGAAATAGGGTTCATTTGGGTCCAGGAATAGGGTTCATTTGGGTCCAGGAATAGGGTTCATTTGGGTCCAGGAATAGGGTTCATTTGGTTCCAGGAATAGGGTTCATTTGGGTCCAGGAATAGGGTTCATTTGGGTCCAGGAATAGGCTTCATTTGGGTCCAGGAATAGGGTTCATTTGGGTTCAGGAATAGGGTTCATTTGGGTCCAGGAATAGGGTTCATTTGGGTCCAGGAATAGGGTTCATTTGGGTCCAGGAATAGGGTTCATTTGGGTCCAGGAATAGGGTTCATTTGGGTCCAGGAATAGGGTTCATTTGGGTCCAGGAATAGGGTTCATTTGGGTCCAGGAATAGGGTTCATTTGGGTCCAGGAATAGGGTTCATTTGGGTCCAGAAATAGGGTTCATTTGGGTTCAGGAATAGGGTTCATTTTGGTCCAGGAAAGCAGCTCTATAAGTATAACTATAGATTTGGCAACACTGTTTGTTTTAGGCATGCACCCAGTCTGTCCAATAACTAATCCAGCAAACTAAAGTAACCGTGGCAGTGGCACCCCTCTTAATCCATCTTGCCGTTTCGAAGCTGAAGCCGTTCCCTGCCATTCCCAACGGTGACAACCAGAGATCCCAGCTCCGTTCCCGGTCTGGAACGCCGTCCTCTCAGCCAGGCGGGAACGTCATCTACAGGATGGGCACGGTCGCACCCAACACCATCCTCCTCCCCTCACCCCCCTCTGACCCAGAGCTGGGCTCCCCACTTACCCCCGTCACCCCTGAGCTGATCACCATGAGCCCTACCACCGACAGCCCTTCCCCCACCACCCTGCCTCCCATTACCCCCACGCCCCCCATGACCCAGTGGATGGGCCCCGTGCCCAGACTCTACGACCTAGCCTGTGAGGACACGGTGTGCCCCCCTGACAGCTTCTGCCTCAGTGACTACGACAGCGGAGGCTCCCGTTGCCACTGCAACCTGGGCCGCAGTGGTGACATCTGCTCCTACGGTGAGTCAGTCCAGGTCAGGTCAGGTCAGGGGGAGTTAACCCTGTGATGACAGGACTTGGACCTTGGATTAGGACAGGGACTTGCTAGCGTTCTCCTCCCCCTGCTCCTCTTCCTCCTGCTTTTCATGCTTCTCCTCCTCTTGCTCCTCCTCCTCCTGCTCTTCCTCCTGCTCTTCCTCCTGCTCTTCCTCCTGCTCTTCCTCTTCTTCTGCTCCTCTTGCTCCTGCTCCTCTTACTCCTGCTCCTCTTCCTGCTCCTCCTCCTGCTCCTCCTTCTGCTCTTTCTCTACTTCTGCTCATCCTCCTCCTGCTCCTCTTCCTGCTCTTCCTCCTGTTTTTCCTCTGCTCCTGCTCCTCCTCTTTCTCCCCTTCCTCCTCTCCTCTTCCTGCTCCTCCTCAGAAATATACTCAAACTTATCTCCTGAGTCTTATAAACCCTGACAATAATTTGACTGACTTTATTGAGTGTTTTTAACCCCTCTCCTCGTGGGAGAATGGATCAACCCTGTGCAATCGGAGCGTTCTATCCACTGTAATTGGTGGGAGGGGGGGGGGGGGTACCCCAGAGACAGTGGCTGAGTTTAGGTCTATAGACATCCTTCTGGAAATGATCTGTGTCCTCTCTTTCTCTGAAAATGTCTCTCTAGTGGAGATAGGGTCTCTGGATAGGGTGTCTCTGGTGTAGGCCTTATTCTGTGTCATGAACACAAATTGATCATGTGGAGCACAGGGAGAAAGGGAGGGGGTAGAGTTTCGAATATGTTTGTGTTTCACCTAAATTCAACTGGGTCGTATTCATTATTCACCAAACAGAAGAAGCAAACTAAAACAAAGATGGACTATACCTGAGCTTGTCCAATAACCAACGCTTGTTTTCGCTTTCCGTTGCAAAACCTTTTGCCATAGTGTGCCCTAATGAATACCATCATGATCTTCCACCTGGTTCTGCCTTGCACTCCTACGTTTTTGAGCCCCAGTATTTGAATTCAGTTGAGTGTGTTGCGTGTTCACACTGACTTGATCGATGCCATTGTAAAACACAGTGATGAACTGGTGTTTCCTGCTCTGTGTTTGCCAGGAGTGACGGTGCAGTTCCCAAGGTTCTATGGCCACTCCCACATGACCTTTGAACCTCTGAAGAACTCTTACCAGACCATTCAGATGACCCTTGAATTCAAGGTACAGTACTATACCACTGGTTGTGTGTCAGTGTGTGTGGTCTGTGCATGTGCGTGTGTATTTCTGTCTGTATCTGTGTGTGTGTTGTGTGTTAGGCAGACTCGGAGGATGGCTTGTTGCTGTACTGTGGGGAGAATGAGCATGGCCGTGGAGACTTCACCTCTCTGGCTCTTGTACGAGGCAAGCTGCATTACAGGTGTGTGACCAGTGTGGTTGTGGCGGGTTTGTCAGGGTGTAGGGTGAATTTGCCCCTTGATGCTGATCTTGTGTCAGTCTTGCATTTTCCCCACTAATAATTAAGGTTAGTATTGGGGAGGAGAAGCTGATCCTAGATCTGCACTTAGGGGAAATTCATCCCAGACTGTGTGACAGAGATTAGGCATGCTGTGATAGGGTCAGTGTGGTTGCGGCGGGGGAGACAGACGATGTGTTGGGGTTTTGCAGGTTTAATTGTGGCACTGGGGCAGCTCAGATAGTCAGCGAGACTCGCATGGTGCCGGGACAGTGGCACACAGTCACCGTATTCAGGGACGGCATGAGTGGCTGGCTGAGAATGGACAACGATACGCCCATTTCAGGACGCTCACAGGTGAGGGCAGAACACACCAGCGGAGCCAGCAACATTTTAGATTGGGTCGATATTTCACTGAGATAGAAGTATGATCTATAATGGTCTGTGTATCTAATGGCACCTGATTTCCTACATAGTGCACTGCTTTTGACCAGACCCCGATGGGCTTCCTTATGGACTCTGGTCAAAAGTAGCGCACAATATAGGGAATAGTGTGTCATTTGAGATGCGTACATCCATGATTGACAGGTGATAATCCCTCTCATTACAGAGCTTTGGCGCATCGCTTTTTCTATTTCTCTTTTTCTGTTTTGCCAGGATTAGCTATAGATTTGCTTGACTGTAATGGTTGACCCTCTCATTCTCCCCCACAGGGACAGTACACCAAGATCACATTCCGAAGCCCGTTGTACGTGGGAGGGGCTCCCAGTGCCTATTGGTTGGTCAGGGCCACAGGGAGCAACCGGGGCTTCCAGGGCTGCATCCAGAGCCTGACCATCAACAACAAGGCCACGGATCTCAGACCCTGGCCCCTAGGCAGTGCTCTGAGCGGGGCAGACATCGGTAAGGGAGGGGGTCCGATCCATACACGTCTGGATGTCTAGCTAGCTTATATCCTCTTCATTCCCAATGGTTTCTGATGTTTCTTTATGTTTTTCATTCAAGTCTTATAATTGTAGTCTTCTACCTCTAGTTTTAGTTCTAGCACTTCTAACAGAATGTCACTTTGTCCAATTTCCATGAATATTCTGATGTACTGTAGTCCATCATCCCATGTCTTTGGCCATGTCTGTGGAATGAATCTGTCCCCAGGTCAGATTTGAGCTGGAGAGTTGTCTGGCTTTCTGTAGGTCAACAGTCAGACACCATATTGATTAGTGCATTTATACTGGGTGTGGAGTTGAATGGACAGTCAATGTTGATGAGAGTCGACAGAACGAGGGAGATGCACTGCTGGTTCTCACTCTGTGTCAAAGTGGTAACTCTCACTGTAGCACCACATAGGTGAAATCAATGAGGTGATTCGTTCAAAGAAAGATGATATGAAATACACATCTCATCCCATAATGATGATATGTAGAATAGGGATAGACAGCAGTGAAAAAATAGACTTTACTTACGCTTGGCTCTTCGTCTGTGGTAGTGTCATCCATATTCCATCTATTGGTCAAGTCTGGCTGTATAAGTAAATTAATTTAGAGTTAGAGGGCAGTTAAAGGGATAGTTCATTTAGAGTTAAAGGGCAGTTAAAGGGATAGTTCATTTAGAGTTAAAGGGCAGTTAAAGGGATAGTTCATTTAGAGTTAGAGGGCAGTTAAAGGGATAGTTAATTTAGAGTTAGGGGGCAGTTAAAGGGATAGTTAATTTAGAGTTAAAGGGCAGTTAAAGGGATAGTTCATTTAGAGTTAGAGGGCATTTAAAGGGATAGTTCATTTAGAGTTAGAGGGCAGTTAAAGGGATAGTTCATTTAGAGTTAGAGGGCAGTTAAAGGGATAGTTCATTTAGAGTTAGAGGGCAGTTAAAGGGATAGTTCATTTAGAGTTAAAGGGCAGTTAAAGGGATAGTTAATTTAGAGTTGGGGGCAGTTAAAGAGAGAGTTCATCATCATCATCATAAAACACAAAACACATCATCACAAATGTAGCTTTGTTCTGAAAGTGAAAACTTGACTGCACAATTTCATGGGATTGTATTAACAGTGGACGCCTTTTTTGTTGTTGTTAACTGTTTATTTAAACCCTACAGCGTCTGTGTGTATCCTTTCCATTTGTTCTCCAGGTGAGTGCAGTGACAGTGTGTGTGAGATGATCACCTGCGACAACAAAGGGATCTGCTTTGCCAACCGAGCGGACGGGTACATCTGTCTGTGCCCTCTGGGCTTCAGAGGCATGCTCTGTGAAGAGAGTGAGTCATCTTTCTGTCCTCTAGTCTGCGTCACAAATGGCCCATAGGGCTCTGTTCAAAAGTAGTGCTCTGTGTAGGGAATAGGGTGCTATTTGGGATGTATAATACTGTACTTCTCTACAACACTAACTGTATAATGCCAATTGTGAATAAATTGTATTGATTGTTTTAGATATCATTGTTTTTCTATGGATTGACATGGCATAGCCCCTTTTATCAGGCAGATTTTGCTATAATAATATGATGTTATTAGAGGCAAATTAATTATTAGATTAATACATTTGGGTATTAAATACTGACTTCTGCCCATTCAATCATACTTGTACAGTTGTGACATCAGACATAGACATGTTTCTTTCTTGTGCTACACACCCTGTATGCTACGTAGAAAGATCAGCCACACTGTATTCTACTTAGAAAGATCAACTTTTCGATTTTGAAACATTTTCCAACTCATCTCCCCTAACCCTATCCCAAACCTGTCACTCTATCCCAAACCTGTCACTCTATCCCAAACCTGTCACTCTATCCCAAACCTGTCACTCTATCCCAAACCTGTCACTCTATCCCAAACCTGTCACCCTATCCCAAACCTGTCACTCTATCCCAAACCTGTCACTCTATCCCAAACCTGTCACTCTATCCCAAACCTGTCACTCTATCCCAAACCTGTCACCCTATCCCAAACCTGTCACCCTATCCCAAACCTGTCACCCTATCCCAAACCTGTCACTCTATCCCAAACCTGTCACTCTATCCCAAACCTGTCACTCTATCCCAAACCTGTCACTCTATCCCAAACCTGTCACTCTATCCCAAACCTGTCACTCTATCCCAAACCTGTCACTCTATCCCAAACCTGTCACTCTATCCCAAACCTGTCACTCTATCCCAAACCTGTCACCCTATCCCAAACCTGTCACCCTATCCCAAACCTGTCACCCTATCCCAAACCTGTCACCCTATCCCAAACCTGTCACTCTATCCCAAACCTGTCACCCTATCCCAAACCTGTCACCCTATCCCAAACCTGTCACCCTATCCCAAACCTGTCACCCTATCCCAAACCTGTCACCCTATCCCAAACCTGTCACTCTATCCCAAACCTGTCACCCTATCCCAAACCTGTCACTCTATCCCAAACCTGTCACTCTATCCCAAACCTGTCACTCTATCCCAAACCTGTCACTCTATCCCAAACCTGTCACTCTATCCCAAACCTGTCACTCTATCCCAAACCTGTCACTCTATCCCCAACCTGTCACCCTATCCCAACCTGTCACTCTATCCCAAACCTGTCACCTATCCCAAACATGTCAATCTATCCCAAACCTGTCACTCTATCCCAAACCTGTCACTCTATCCCAAACCTGTCACTCTATCCCAAACCTGTCACTATCCCAAACCTGTCACCCCATCCAAACCTGTCACTCTATCCCAAACCTGTCACCCTATCCCAAACCTGTCACCCTATCCCAAACCTGTCACTCTATCCTAAACCTGTCACTCTATCCCAAACCTGTCACCCTATCCCAAACCTGTCACCCTATCCCAACCTGTCACCCTATCCCAAACCTGTCACCCTATCCCAAACCTGTCACCCTATCCCAAACCTGTCACTCTATCCCAAACCTGTCACCCTATCCCAAACCTGTCACTCTATCCCAAACCTGTCACCCTATCCCAAACCTGTCACTCTATCCCAAACCTGTCACCCTATCCCAAACCTGTCACCCTATCCCAAACCTGTCACTCTATCCCAAACCTGTCACTCTATCCCAAACCTGTCACCCTATCCCAAACCTGTCACTCTATCCCAAACCTGTCACTCTATCCCAAACCTGTCACCCTATCCCAAACCTGTCACCCTATCCCAAACCTGTCACTCTATCCCAAACCTGTCACCCTATCCCAAACCTGTCACCATATCCCAAACCTGTCACCCTATCGCAAACCTGTCACCCTATCCCAAACCTGTCACCCTATCCCAAACCTGTCACCCTATCCCAAACCTGTCACCCTATCCCAAACATGTCAATCTATCCCAAACCTGTCACTCTATCCCAAACCTGTCACCCTATCCCAAACCTGTCACCCTATCCCAAACATGTCAATCTATCCCAAACCTGTCACCCTATCCCAAACCTGTCACTCTATCCCAAACCTGTCACTCTATCCCAAACCTGTCACTCTATCCCAAACCTGTCACCCTATCCCAAACCTGTCACTCTATCCCAAACCACTGCCAGGTTTCCTGCTGTCTCTTCCGCTCTTCAACGAGACCATGTTTTCGTACGCCAGCGCCCCTTGGCCCCAGTCCCTCCTCAGTTACCTGTCCTTCATGGAGTTTGAGATCACCTTTCAGCCGGCCAGTCCTGACGGCACGCTGCTCTACAGCGACGACGCCAGCAGCCGGGACTTCTTGGCCATCAACCTGGTGGAAGGATACGTGGAGTTCCGCTTTGACTGTGGCTCTGGAGGGTCTGTCATTAGGTACAGGCTTCATTGAAAGATCTGTTTAGAAGATATGACTTTGTTACGACTGTTTTGTAGTGTTTGTAGACTTGTGCTGGCAACTCTTTGTTCATGTGTATAGGAAATGATGACTGTTTGACCCATGCTTTAACTGTCTGTGTGTGTCTGTGTCTGTGTGCGTATGTGTGTCTATGTCTGTTTATGTGTGTGCGTATGTGTGTCTCTGCGTGCGTGCGTGTGTGCGCATGTGTGTGTAGGAGTGAGGAGCAGGTCAGTATAGGTACATGGCATGAGCTGCGGGTCTCTCGTACAGCCAAGAGTGGCATCCTGCAGGTGGACAACCAGAGGCCCATGGAGGGCATAGCTGAGGTACAGGACTGGACTAGGATTTGACATTTCCAATAACTTTCCCAAAATTCCCAGGTTTTCCAGAAATCCTGGTCGGAGAATTACAGATGTCCTACCTTTTCTATCCTGATTCTGGGAATTTCCAGAAAACATTTTGTCAACTGGTTATTGTCATGCAAAAGACTGTCTGTTTCACGGTAATTGACCGTTAATTAACATAAACACGTTTAGCATCTCCATGCCTCCACACATACAAGCCACTGATGCACGCCTTTGGAACATCTACATTTAAAAAGTCAAACAAATTAATTTAATATACACCATCACAATAAATACATGATTTATTTTAGGCAGGTCTAAAGAAACATAATGATATGAAGAAAATGTATTTCAGAAAAACAGAATATGAGTTGGCCCATTGTATGTTATCTGGCTATGTGCTCTGCCTAGGCTGTAGGCTTATTCATTTAGCAACAAGATATGCTTAAGTCCTGTGCCATTATTTTATATTATATGATTTAATAGTTAGAAGAATATAATTCAATATTTTTCCCATTCTGGAACAAGTGTACATATGAAGGGACTATGTTGAGCATTAAAGTGATCATTTAAAACAGGTCCTCAACACTGGATTTAGAGTTCTTTGGCAACATTAGTTGTGAATGATACAAACCTTAGAATGTCTTAGAAATCATACCTATATGGGCCGCATGATGCGACTATAGACTATTGATGATTTGAGAAAGTTGAAAAAACATTGTTGCCGCCCATGGCATTGAATGGAAGGAAAGCCAGCGAGCATTTGGCCTCCCTTGATAAAGAAATATATAAAATAATAGCCAATCAGCGTTGAGCTAAATTGAGTGAGCTCAGCTGTGAATGGTCCTGGTGCACACAAAAAAAAGTGTCAAGGGAAGCCAGTATGGATTTGTCTTCAGACCAATCACATCACGAGCCAAACGTCATTATTGACAGAAAAAAATGGAATTGTTGCATCTCGTTGTGTTGTTGTCCTCCGGTGGCTAGCTAGCTAAAATCGTCCCTTTCCTAAATTAGCCATTACATTTGGAGACAGGGATTTGAACTTGTGGTTGTACTTAATTCTCCGTACTGGCCAACAATTATAACGGCGATTCTGATTCAACCATTAATTCATACATTGTTGTTCCCCTGGCCTGAGAGGATGGAAGTTCAATATGTAGCTAGACTTAGTATGCTAACGTTAACTAGCTGGCCTGGCGCGCCTTTGCCCATGAAGTTAAGCTAGCGAGCAAGTATTTTAGCCAGGTAACCTAGGACAACAAAAGATAATAGCGTGTACTGTATGGAAGAGTCATATACTGTTTAGGCAACATGAAAGAGGAGGATGGCATTGGCGTTTCTCTACAAGTAGAATAAATCCACATGTTTTCACACATACATGCACACACACACAAACACACACAGAAATCAATAGCATGGACAGCCACATAATATTTAGCTTACATGGATTGGACTAATTAGTTTTTGTTATCTTTTAGTTGTCACTGTATTAGACTAAGCAGAGGTGATTAGATGATGTTGAAATGGTGCTGGAATAGTGGAGGCAGATCCTGTTTTCTTTGTGACTTGTGGTAACTCTCTGTGGTTCTAAACCAATAGTTGTTTTTAATAGTCCGAAAATGCAGGGAAACATTACCTTGCTTGACCATGCTGTAAGTCATGTAACTGTTTGTTACATGCAATATGTTTTGTTGACTTCGCCAGACAGATGTTGCTCTCCGGTTTTGTAATGAAACAAATGTGTGGTTGAATTTATTCTGCCACTGTGTCCAGAGTGCATAAAAGGAGATTACCGTGACTCAATGCTCATGTGGAATTTTACTGCGTTTCTTTTTGTCCAATTTGTACTGAATTTGACATTTCTCATAACTGCCTGTAATATGGTAACCACAACATCCCTACAGTTGACCATGTAACCTGACCAGGTAGAAACTCTAGGTGTTTTCCTAGGTCAGGTGGCATGGTAAGGAACAATTTTACTGTGACTCTACTGTGACTCTACTCTACTGTGACTCCACTCTACTGTGACTCCACTGTAACTCTACTGTGACTCTACTCTACTCTACTGTAACTCTACTTTAACTGTACTCTACTCTACTGTGACTCTACTCTACTGTGACTCTACTCTACTGTGACTCTACTCTACTCTACTGTGACTCTACTCTACCGTGACTCCACTCTACTGTGACTCCACTGTAACTCTACTGTGACTCTACTCTACTGTGACTCTACTCTACTCTACTGTAACTCTACTGTGACTCTACTCTACTCTACTGTAACTCTACTGTGACTCCACTGTAACTCTACTCTACTGTGACTCTACTCTACTGTGACTCCACTGTAACTCTACTGTGACTACTCTACTGTGACTCTACTCTACTCTACTGTAACTCTACTTTAACTCTACTCTACTCTACTGTGACTCTACTGTAACTCTACTCTACTGTGACTCTACTCTACTATGACTCCACTGTAACTCTACTGTGACTAATCTACTGTGACTCTACTCTACTGTAACTCTACTTTAACTCTACTCTAATCTACTGTGTCTCTACTGTGACTCTACTGTAACTCTACTCTACTGTGACTCTACTCTACTGTAACTCTACTCTACTGTGACTCTACTCTACTGTGACTCTACTGTGACTCTACTCTACTGTAACTCTACTCTACTGTGACTCTACTCTACTGTGACTCTACTGTAACTCTACTCTACTGTGACTCTACTCTACTGTGACTATACTCTACTGTAACTCTACTCTACTGTGACTCTAATCTAATGTGACTGTACTCTACTGTAACTCTACTCTACTGTGACTCTACTGTGACTCTACTGTAACTCTACTCTACTGTAACTCTACTCTACTGTGACTCTAATCTAATGTGACTGTACTCTACTGTAACTCTACTGTGACTCTACTGTGACTCTACTGTAACTCTACTCTACTGTAACTCTACTCTACTGTGACTCTACTCTACTGTGACTCTACTGTAACTCTACTCTACTGTAACTCTACTCTACTGTAACTCTACTCTACTGTGACTCTACTCTACTGTGACTACTGTGACTCTACTCTACTGTGTCTCTACTGTGACTCTACTCTACTGTGTCTCTACTGTGACTCTACTCTACTGTGACTCCTCCTCCTCCAGGGAGCCTTCACTCAGATCAAGTGCAGCTCTCCTCTGTACATCGGCGGAGTGCCACAATATGACAAAACCAAGAGCGCCGCGGCCGTGCTCCGCCCCTTCAGCGGCACCATCCAGAAGGTACTGTTACTGTATAGATGACTCAGGTTGAGGTGCTGAAACAGCCGTACCTCCTGCTCTGGTCAAAGATAGTGCGCTATGTAGGGGAATAGGGTGCCACAGTCTCTCCGGGGGTCCGTTCAGTTCGATTACATGTTTGCTACATTGTGTAACGTCTTGTACTGAACGACACGTTTCTTGAACATTCTTGACTTTGAGGTACGTTTGCTCCGTTTGGTGGGTGAGGCGAGGTGTTGCTTGAAGCAGTGAGTGAACGTATTTAAAGGGCAGGGGCTATTCCGACAGCGTTCCCTAAGCCACAACCCAACCCCTCCCCGTTTTTTTCCAACTGGTCGTTCAGAACATCAACTGTTTCTGTTTTTAATTGAACGTTGCATTATGTGTTTTCGTACTGAACACAGCCCAGTTGTTAGGTTCTTACTGCATGTGTCCCAGAGTTCCTAGTAAATAATGAGTCAGATAAAGAGCCAGATAAAGAGTCAGATGAAGAGTCAGATAAAGAGTCAGATAAAGAGTCAGATAAAGAGTCAGATAAAGAGTCAGATGAAGAGCCAGATAAAGAGTCAGATAAAGAGCCAGATAAAGAGCCAGATAAAGAGCCAGATGAAGAGTCAGATGAAGAGCCAGATAAAGAGTCAGATGAAGAGTCAGATGAAGAGCCAGATAAAGAGTCAGATGAAGAGCCAGATGAAGAGTCAGATGAAGAGTCAGATAAAGAGTCAGATAAAGAGTCAGATGAAGAGTCAGATGAAGAGTCAGATAAAGAGTCAGATAAAGAGTCAGATAAAGAGTCAGATGAAGAGCCAGATGAAGAGTCAGATGAAGAGTCAGATGAAGAGCCAGATAAAGAGCCAGATAAAGAGCCAGATAAAGAGCCAGATGAAGAGTCAGATGAAGAGCCAGATGAAGAGTCAGATGAAGAGTCAGATGAAGAGCCAGATGAAGAGTCAGATGAAGAGTCAGATGAAGAGTCAGATGAAGAGTCAGATGAAGAGCCAGATAAAGAGTCAGATATCCCACAAACACAACTGATTTGGCTTTTCAAATACATGTTAAAGTCTTGGGATGGCCCATCTGACCACAGTATTTTGACTTTTGTGTATATTTCTCATCGATTGTTGTTAATGTGTGTACTGTGGCAAGTTGACATATATTTTACAATGGTCAACTCAATTCATTAATTTATTCATTCATTTGTTAATTCATTCAGTACTTCATTCATTCATTTGTTTGTATAGGAGAAGGAAACAATACAATGATTGTTCATTTAACGTTCTCCTCATCTACCTGCCCTCCCCACCCTCCCCTCTACATTTAACGTTCTCCTCATCTACCTGCCCCCCCACCCTCCCCTCTACTTGTTGTGTCAGCTGGTTCTAAATGACCGCAGCATCCCACTGACCAAGGACTTTGCTCTGGGGGTGAATGTGGAGAACGCAGCCCACCCATGTGTGCAGAGTCCCTGTGCCAACGGCGGCACCTGCAGGCCCAAATGGGATGGCTACGAGTGTGACTGCCCTCTCGGCTACGATGGCCGGCACTGCCAGAAGGGTGAGAGAAGGAAAATAAATTGTTCCCACGTCCACATTTTCCACAAGTTATACTCTGTAGGCTACATTCCGTATGACAAGGTAGATTTTCAACATTTTGGTGGAAAATATTCTGCATTTAAATGTACATTTTAATGTATGTAATATATTTAAACAACATAATCTCTCCTAAGCCGTTGTCTTATCTGTTTTATGCTTTCGCTGTGCAGAATGTGGGAATTACTGTTTAAACAGTAAGTTTTCTATCACCATCATGTTCGTAAAAACTAGGCTACCTCTGTTCATCTACCATATCAGACTTTAATAACGCTGTTTGTACACTTTTTTTGTTTACCTAGGGTGTATTTACTAGGAACCACACAGAACAAACAGGCAAAAACCAGGAAGGAACTCTCATGAATTTGTAAATCAGAAACTCTCAAATTCGTTGCAAAACGTGTTCAGTTGCAAAATATTTTGCTACCGTGTGCACTAATGAATACACCCCTGTTCATTATCCTGTGTAGAGTTGTCTGTGTCCTGGTTCCCCTCAGTTAGTACCATGCTTAGGAGGACATCTAGTGGCCACATTGTGTAAATGTTATTTTCTTTTCAGCTGTCACAGATGCCATTGAGATTCCACAATTCATTGGCCGCAGCTACCTCACATACGACAATCGTGAAATCCTGAAAAGGTTTGTCTACGTGTGTGTGGGTGTGTGTGCGTGTGTGTGTGTATGCATGTACGTGTGCTTTAGAGTGAAAACACTACCACTGAAATAGTATTTTCTGAAGCATTAGGTTCAGACAAAAATACTATGGCTTCAGCAGTAGTTGAGTTATACCGCATCACATAGTTTCTGTATATTAGCTTTAGTCAGATGATGTACACTACACAGTCAGCCAATGTGAGAATAACATAGTCAACTAGAAAGCCCTCTGGGTTTGTGGGATTTTAAGGAAAGTGTTGTGTGCCACTCTGTGCTGACATATCCTGTGTTTCCCACCCCAGGGTTTCGGGCGTCAGGACCAACATGTTTATGCGCTTTAAGAGCACGGCGAAGGATGGTCTGTTGCTATGGCGAGGCGACAGTCAAGTGAGGCTCAACAGTGACTTCCTGTCTTTAGGACTGCAGGATGGAGCACTCATTTTTAGGTGAACCCCTGATCTCACACACCCCTCGACCACACCTTCCCTTTTCCCTAATGGTGAACCTCTGACATCACACACCCCTCGACCACACCTTCCCTTTTCCCTAATGGTGAACCTCTGACATCACTCTGGTCCACACCTTCCCTTTTCCCTAATGGTGAACCTCTGACATCACTCTAGTCCACACCTTCCCTTTTCCCTAATGGTGAACCTCTGACATCACTCTAGTCCACACCTTCCCTTTTCCCTAATGGTGAACCTCTGACATCACTCTAGTCCACACCTTCCCTTTTCCCTAATGGTGAACCTCTGACATCACTCTAGTCCACACCTTCCCTTTTCCCTAATGGTGAACCTCTGACATCACTCTAGTCCACACCTTCCCTTTTCCCTAATGGTGAACCTCTGACATCACTCTAGTCCACACCTTCCCTTTTCCCTAATGGTGAACCTCTGACATCACTCTAGTCCACACCTTCCCTTTTCCCTAATGGTGAACCTCTGACATCACACATCACTCTAGTCCACACTAGAGGTTGACCGGTTAATCGGCACAGTCGCGAAAAAAGCACTGTTGTTGCACCAATGTACCTAATCATAAACATCAATACCTTTCTTAAAATCAATACACAAGTATATATTTTTAAACCTGCATATTTAGTTAAAATAAATTCATGTTAGCAGGCAATATTAACTAGGGAAATTGTGTCACTTCTCTTGCGTTCTGTGCAAGCAGAGTCAGGGTATATGCAGCAGTTTGGGCCGCCTGGCTCGTTGCGAACTGTGTGAAGACCATTACTTCCTAACAAAGAGCGTAATTAATTTGCCAGATTTTTCCATAATTATGACATAACATTGAAGGTTGTGCAATGTAACAGGAATATTTAGACTTATGGATGCCACCCGTTCGATAAAATATGGAACGGTTCCATATTTCACTGAAAGAATAAACATTTTCTTTTCGAAATGATAGTTTCAGGATTTGACCATATTAATGACCAAAGGCTCATATTTCTGTGTGTTTATTATATTATAATTAAGTCTAGGATTTGATATTTGATAGAGCAGTCTGACTGAGCGGTGGTAGGCAGCAGCAGGCTCGTAAGCATTCATTCAAACAGTACTTTCCTGCGTTTTCCAGCAGCTCTTCGCAATGCTTGAAGCACAGCGCTGTTTATGACTTCAAGCCTGTCAACTCCCGAGATTAGGCTGGCAATACTATAGTGCCTATAAGAACATCCAATCGTCAAAGGTATATGAAATACAAATGGTTATAGAGAGAAATAGTCCTATAATTCCTATAATAACTACAACCTATAACTTGTTAACTGGGAATATTGAAGACTCCTGTTAAAAGGAACCACCAGCTTTCATATGTTCTCATGTTCTGAGCAAGGAACTTAAACGTTAGCTTTTTTACATGGTACATATTGCACTTTTACTTTCTTCTCCAACACTGTTTTTGCATTATTTAAACCAAATTGAACATGTTTCATTATTTATTTGAGACAACATTTATTTTTATTTATGTATTATATTAAGTTAAAATAAGTGTTAATTCAGTATTGTTGTAATTGTCATTATTACAAATATATATATAAATAAAAATCGGCCGATTAATCGGCATCTGGTTTTTTTTGGTCCTCCAATAATCGGTATCGGCGTTGAAAAATCAGAATCGGTCAACCTCTAGTCCACACCTTCCCTTTCCCTAATGCTTCCTGCAGAAGAAACTCCTCTGGTCATGCTGTGGTAAGACAGCACAAACAGGTCTGGGACCAGGCTGGTAAAAACATTGCCCAGCCTTTTCTTTCCGTATCTTTGGGACAGTTTCCTGGATACAGATTAAGGCCAGGATTTATTGCGATTCGCGTTAAATCCGCAATATAGCGCAATTTGCACTTAAAGGTAATTTCCGATTGAGATTGACATATGCAGTGTTTACCGTGAATG
This sequence comes from Salmo trutta, assembly GCF_901001165.1. Lineage (NCBI taxonomy): Eukaryota > Metazoa > Chordata > Actinopteri > Salmoniformes > Salmonidae > Salmo > Salmo trutta. The sequence goes on along the minus strand of NC_042983.1, from coordinate 38,196,791 downwards.
CGTTCTCCACAAATGCGGGAACATTGCCTTTAAAAGGTGCATAGCCCGAAAAGGATGAATCTACTCTTAGACTAAAAAGTAGGCTCCATACACCATTTTGTTGGTCCAGGACTAGGCATAATCGGCATCTGGGAAACCAACCCTTTGAGTTGAGCCTTGTCGAATGTGCATTGTTTCATTCCTGGCTGTGGGATGATTGTAGCAGTAGTTAATTCCAATGTTGTCTTCCTGTGTCTGTAGCTATAACCTGGGCAGTGGTGTGGCCAATGTGATCGTCAACGGAACCTTCAGCGATGGAAGGTGGCACAGAGTAAAGGCTGTCAGGTGCTTTTCAATGCCTTCTCACTTGGAAATTAAAAGAAGAAAAATGCATTACATTCTACTAGGGTTTCTGGGAATACAACATAATGTGTCTTATTGCAGGTGGCAAACTTGTATGACATTGTAGATTAATCTCCCATTTGATCTAGTATCCGTTGTAACATTTTGTGCATATGGAATCAGGCAGTGTCTAAGACATTTGGGAAGAATTTGGAGGTCTGTCTCATTGCTTCAATTGGACTTCTTTAGACAAGTCTGGGAAATAGACATAAAACTGTATGTGTATTTATGTTTAACCCTGCGTGTGTGTGTGATTCTCTGCCTTGATGTGTGTGCATATCTCACTGTAGTCTCTAGGCCAGTGTTGGGTATGTTGCAGCGTACAGCGGCATTATGGGCCACAAAAAAGACTTGAGGAATGACAGTAAATGACAGGAATGACAGTAAATGTACATGTATTGTACACCAAGACCCCATCAATGGACAGCTCTTACTTAATGTAGAATACGGCCATATTTGGGGTCCAAGTGGATTGATTCTCTCATGACCTGCTTAGCTCCATTTTATTGAGCTAGCATCCATAACATGATTCGAAAGATGAAAGACGTAATTACTCTCTTCCTATCTGGAACCTCTCATCCATTCATTTCTCTCTCTCTACTCCCCCCCCTTCGTTGTGTGTCATTCTGCTGCGCATCCTTCCTGTTGTTGTGTGTTCTTCAGGGATGGCCAGACTGGGAAGCTGACGGTGGATGACTATGGGGTCCAGACTGGCAGGTCACCTGGGAAGATGAGACAGCTGAACGTCAACGGGGTCTTGTATGTCGGTATGTCACCACCACAGCTATTTAGTCACCTATATTATTCCTGGGGTTGCACATTGAGTCACTCCACCTCTGAAAGTTCTGTGACTCCCGGCTGACAGTTCCACTAACTCCATTCTCAATTGCCGCTGATTAAGATTTCATCCAAAAGTGCAATGTCATCGTATTTTTAAGAAACTAGTGTGTAGTTTACACTAAATCATCATTAGTCCCCGTTAAAAGTGACTGGGCAGTGAAGTAGGTGCAGCCGTGGCAGGTAGCCTGGCGGGTAGGAGCGTTGGGCCAGTAACCCAAAGGTTACTATATCGAATCCCCGAGCTGACAAGGTAAAAATCTGTCGTTCTACCCATGAGCAAGGCAGTTAACCTACTGTTCCCTGGGCGCCGATGACGTGGATGTCGATTTAAGGCAGCCTTCCGCACCTCTCTGATTTAGAGGGGTTGGGTTAAATGCGGAAGACAGATTTCAGTTGAATGCATTCAGTTGTACAAATGACTAGGTATCCCCCTTTCCCTTCCATGGATAGTCTCCTGGATTCTCACTGCATCCTCCGTTCCAATGTCTGTCTGGTGGTTCCTCAGTTCCTCTGTCTGTCTGTCTGTCTGTCTGGGGGTGGTTCCTCAGTTCCTCTGTCTGTCTGTCTGTCTGTCTGTCTATCTGTCTGGCGGTTCATCAGTTGCAATGTCTGTCTGTCTGTCTGGCGGTTCCTCAGTTCCAATTTCTGTCTGTCTGTCTGTCTGTCTGTCTGTCTGTCTGTCTGTCTGTCTGTCTGTCTGTCTGTCTGTCTGTCTGTCTGTCTGTCTGTCTGTCTGGCGGTTCCTTAGTTCCAATGTCTGTCTGTCTGTCTGTCTGTCTGGCGGTTCCTCAGTTCCAATGTCTGTCTGTCTGTCTGTCTGGCGCTTCCTCAGTTCCAATGTCTGTCTGTCTGGCGGTTCCACTGTCTGTCTGATGGTTGGAAGACTAAATGTAAGCTAGTACAACCTGTGTTGATCATGATATGATGATGATGATGGTTAAGATAGCAATAACAGCAATGATAATAGTTATGACTGTGATGATAATGGTTATGATGGTGATGATAATTGTTATGATGGTGATGAAGCTCAGTTGGTAGAGCATGGTGTTTGCAACACCAGGGGTGTGGGTTCGATTCCCACGGGGGGCCAAGTACGAAGAAAATAAAATGTATGAAATGAAAATGAAATGTATGCATTCACTACTGTAAGTCGCTCTGGATAAGAGCGTCTGCTAAATGACTAAAATGTAAAATGTAAATGTAATGATGTTGACAAAGAAAATGATCATGATGATAGTGATGGCAATTTGGGTGATGGTGATGATAATGGTTATGATGGTGATGATAAGGGTGGTCATGGTCAGAAATGTCATATTGTAATTATGGTGATGATGAAGATGAGTAGGATTACAACTTGAATACCTGATGTCTCTGCTCTGCCTAGGGGGGATGAAGGAGATTGCTCTGCACACTAACCGGCAGTACAGTGGAGGTCTGGTGGGCTGCGTCTCCCACTTCACCCTGTCCACCGACTACCACCTCTCCCTAGTGGAGGACGCTGCCGATGGCAAGAACATCAACACTTGTACCAACTAAAAGTCCTGTGTGTCCAGGGCCCGTAGTCATTAAGCATCTCAGAGTAGGAGTGCTGATCTAGAATCAGTTTTGCCTTTTAGATGAGAAAGCATGGACAGGGAGACCTGATCCTATATCAGCACTTCTACTCTGAGATGCTTTGTGAATACGGGCCTTGGGCTTTCTGTCCACTCAGCAGCAAGACACGTTCACCAAAGGACCCAATAACACAAGTGCAACGAGACTGGAGTGGAGAGACCTCGCTAGAACTTCCTGAAATGTAAGGTTGCAATTTTGACATCCGAAGGACAATTTCATGGGATGGTTTCGAAGATATCCATATATTTTTTTCTACATCCTTATTGGATGATTTGGAGAACCAAAAGATGTAGTAATGAAGGATGTTTTTGATAAAGTGACATGATGTTTGTAGAAAAATAACCTTTTTTTAGTTGTATTTTTTAAGCCTGCTCTTGGGTCACAGAGTCATGTGATTGTTGTGTTGTGGTGTCTGTATCAATCAGTCCATAGACTACAGTGTTTTTGACTTCAATTCATGTGAGTTGTTTGCAGGTTGCTAGTGTTTGGTGGCACCTTATTTGGGGAGAACGGGCTTGTGGTAATGACTGGAGCGGAAACAGTGGAATGGTATCAAATACACCAAACACATGGTTTCCAGGTGTTTGATGCCATTCCATTTACTCCGTTCCGGCCATTATTATGAGCTGTCCTCCCCTCAGCAGCCTCCACTGCTGGAAGGTATGAAGATCAGCCGTGAGTGTCTAGGTGTTTCTTTCTTTCCCCCTGTCTGGATATCAGGACATTTTCCTCTTTGAGTATCCATGTCTCTCTGCTTTTTCTCTACAACAAAGAAATATGCCAGATGGACACTATCATTATTGCACAGAAAAATATACAAGTCCCCAGCGTTTCACAAACTTGGTCCTCGGGACCCCAAGAGGTGCACGTTTAGTGTTTTGCCCTAACACTACACAGCTGATTCAAATGATCAAAGCTTGATGATTAGCTGATTATTTGAATCAGCTGTGTAGTGCTAGGGCCAAAAACCAAAACGTGCACCTCTTGGGGTTCCGAGGTCCGAGTTTTGGGAAACCCTGATATAAGTCAACCAAAGTAATGTGTGGAAAACACCATCACCCTCTTAATGTGATATGATGTACTGCACATGTCAGCCTTTTAGTTGTGTTGTCGCTCCTGTTTTGAACCTAATGAATTTCCCCAGTTGTGTGTATTTCAAACCACAAATACTAACAGAACATTTAGTTACCAAGTCATCTCAGGCCTAGGCTTACTGCAATAAGAAGTTCACCACCAAGGACATTCTGACAATGTTCTGTGTTGATATTTTGTCTGATTTTGTTGCTAAAATGTTAATGTTTGATTTAAAACAGAAAATAATACTCAATGTTCAGAGAACATTGCTAATGATAGATATTTGGAATAAAAAATGTGATTGATTTCAATGAAGTTCAAACAGGCAGCTGTTATCTAGCTAATATGTTACCATTTGATTTGGACTGTGCTATGGTAACTACTGCATTCCACAGAAATCAATCAAGACATTGCCACAGCTTTTAAGTTCCCTCTTTTGTGAAGATGACGTTTTTTGCCGTGTTCCTTTTGATGTTCCTTTGATGTCATTATATATATTTTGTCATCATATATTTTGTCTATGGCCTACTGCAAATCTTTGAATAATGACTCCCCTTCTGACTGCTCCGAATAAAATGACTGGCTGAAGTGGACTATTTTACAAAATTGCCTCCACAAATAGTCAGTGAAAGAAAATGTTGGTTTGACACAAACACATTTTGTTCTTCTATCCTCGTGGGAACCTAAAATGTATTTCCATTCCAAATCCTATTTTCCTTAACCCATACCCTAACCTAACTCCTGAACCTCTTACCCTAACCCTAATTCTAACCCTAACCATTAAGGTTAAAATAGCCTTTGTCCTCATGGGGAATGTGGGAAATGTCCGTACAAGGGAGAATTTTCTTTGTTCTTCTATCCTTGTGGGGACTTTTGGAGATTTTATGTCCCCTCAAGGATAGAAGAACAACCCCCCCACCACACACACACACACACACTTTTCTGTTGACAAACTTGAAGCTGCTTGAGTCTCACCTCGTCCTTCACCTCTTGACCGCTCCTTCTGTGAAAGAGAAGAACAGTACAAGAATCACAGCAGGAACGGCCTCCGTTGGGTAATTTCTTGACGTATTGATGGCTTGGAAAAATCTGACTGTTTATTACTTTGGATGTTTGTTATGAGTTGTTTATTTGAATTCCCTTTGGATGAGTCTTTTGACATCCCTGTGATGAATGACACTTGAGCATCCCCCTACAGTTTGTTGTCGTGCACTGTGACTTCACTTGTTTCTATTGGGTTGCAAAAATATATATATTTTTTTTCCAGAGAGCTTTGTTGACATGCCAGGATGGATCTCCAATTCAAATCTGGCTTTATACCTGCGGTTTGAACAGGTATAAAGTCAAGGTTGGTGATTTACTGCCACCTGGAGTTATGGAATGTTTGCTCTTTGATCCTTCCTTAACCCATAGAAAGTCCCATCCAGATTACTATTTCAAAATGGTGAAAGACCTCAATGGCGCTGCCCATGCAAAAAACAGGCTTTGGGCCAAGTGCGCCCTCTATCCAACTATGGAGCCGGGTGCACATCACACGCATGTCCATTAACAGATTACAGCAGCTACTTTCTTGAATGAGATCAAAAGGGCACTCCAGCAGAGAACGGAGCATGATTTCACATCCCAAAATGCCATTGAATAGTAGACATAGAGGTTACATTTGATTTGAATCAATAGCTGGGAGATTATTTTGTGAATCTGCAATGTCACGCCACATCAAATCCTGCTGGGTGTTACCAATAATATCAGTGCTACAAATCAATGGCGTTCCTCCATGCCCTGGGCCAGACGGGCCAGTTAGCTGTTCATGCGGGGATCCACAATCTAGTCTCATTTCCACTGCATCTGTGACCTAATTCTCCACCCTTCTTCCAAATTGTGCACTTGACCACTTTATCGCTTGAATTTAACAACAGTAGAAACTCCCTTCATTCCAATGCGCCTTACACCAAATCCTATATGCATTTAAATCCATGACAGGGAGTATGCAAATGCAGTCTTCTGGAAGAGGAGATCTGGGACGCTAGCTAAAGATAGGAGCAGACATGTATCCCCAAAACCCAGAAAGATGTTCAGACATTCAATAAAAAGGCTTTGCCATTAGAGTGATGAAATAATGTGTATTGGCTTTTCCAGGTAACTGAAGTTTATATGCTGATAAACACTGATGATAAGCCAAACCCTTTATGATGGTTGAATGATCTCCAATGAAACAGTGTGATTTTGACCCTGGTTTAGCTGAAACTGCAGGACACTACAGTACATTCTGTGACTCTGTAATAATGTGTTAGTTAATTAATAAATGATGAATGAACAATTCTAGTCAGGTTGTGCTGCCTGTAGCCACTTAGAAATGTCCAAATTGAGATGATTACATTATTCAATAATATACAATAATATAACATAATTTACTTTGAATTGCTGTCACTAAGCATATGACACACACATTTTTAAATAGCTGCCTTGTGCTCGCTACTGGTGTATTTTAGAATATGTATAAATTATGCAGCATGTTCAGAGACACACTGTTCTTGGTGAGGCTGTGAGGGAATCTGATTGTCATTGTGCTCAGAGTATTCCTGTAACATTGACATAAAATAATCTTTGTAAAATTGTCCTAAGAGTATTTCTGTAACACTGACCTGAGAATATTTTTGTAACATTGACCTGAGAGTATTTCTGTAACAATGACATAAGAGTATCTATGTAACTCACAGTAACATTATTAATTGTTCAAGTACTGTTCCCATGCTACCCCTTCTGAGGGGAAATGGCAAAAAACTGGTCATACTTGAATGAACTACAATTTAAAAAGGCTGTATATGTCATTCATGAAGTCTTTATGAGCACTACATAAGTGCTTCACATGATGTTGTAAAAAAGCAAAGCCAAACTGCATAAAAGGTGATATCATTACAAAGGGTGCTTTGCCACCCTTCATACAGCATGACATGCTTATGATTTCTGAAGAATTTATGCCTTATAAAGTGTTTATGAAGGCTTCAATTAAAGCATAGTATTATGTAGTATGTACTGTAGTAGTAGTATGCAGTATTATGTAGTAGTATGTAGTAGTGTAATATTATGTAGTAGTAGTATTATGTAGTAGTATGTAGTATTATGTAGTAGTATTATGTAGTAGTACAGCATGTAATAGTATGTAGTAGTATGTAGTAATAGTAGTATTATGTAGTTGTATTTAGTAGTATGTAGTAGGAGGTGTGTAGTAGTAGTATGCAGTAGTGTGTAGTATTAGTATCTAATAGCATGTAGTAGTATTATGTAGTAGTAGTAAATTCAGCAAAAAAAGAAACGTCCTCTCACTGTCAACTGTGTTTATTTTCAGCAAACTTAGCATGTGAAAATATTTGTATGAACATAACAAGATTCAACAACTAAGACATAAACTAAACAAGTTTACATAAACTGAACAAGTGACAAACAGAAATGGAATAATGTGTCCCTGAACAAAGGGGGGGTCAAAATCAAAAGTAACAGTCAGCATCTGGTGTGGCCACCAGCTGCATTAAGTATGGTAGTGCATCTTCTCATGTACTGTACCAGATTTGCCAGTTATTGCTGTGAGATGTTCTTCCACCAAGGCACCTGCAAGTTCCCGGACATTTCTGGGGGGAATGGCCCTAGCCCTCACCTTCCGATCCAACAGGTCCCAGACGTGCTCAATGGGATTGAGATCCGGGCTCTTCGCTGGCCGTGGCAGAACACTGACATTCCTGTCTTGCAGGAAATCACGCACAGAACGAGCAGTATGGCTTGTGGCATTGTCATGCTGGAGGGTCATGTCAGGATGAGCCTGCAGGAAGGGTACCACATGAGGGAGGAGGATGTCTTCCCTGTAACACACAGCATTGAGATTGTCTGCAATGACAACAGGCTCAGTTCGATGATGCTGTGACGCACCTCCCCAGACCATGACGGACCCTCCACTTCCAAATCGATCCCGCTCCAGAGTACAGGCCTCGGTGTAACGCTCATTCCCTCGACGATAAACGCGAATCCGACCATCACCCCTGGTGAGACAAAACCGTGACTCGTCAGTGAAGAGCACTTTTTGCCAGTCCTGTCTGGTCCAGCAACGGTGGGTTTGTGCCCATAGGCGACGTTGTTGCCGGTGATGTCTGGTGAGGACCTGCCTTACAACAGGCCTACAAGCCCTCAGTCCAGCCTCTCTCAGCCTATTGCGGACAGTCAGCGCTGATGGAGCGATTGTGCATTCCTGGTGTAACTCGGGCAGTTGTTGCCATCCTGTACCTGCCCCACAGGTGTGATGTTCAGATGTACCGATCCTGTACAGGTGTTGTTACACGTGGTCTGCCACTGCGAGGACGATCAGCTGTCCGTCCTGTCTCCCTGTAGCACCGTCTTAGGCGTCTCACAGTACGGACATTGCAATGTATTGCCCTGGCCACATCTGCAGTCCGCATGCCTCCTTGAAGCATGTCTAAGGCACGTTCACGCAGATGAGCATGGACCCTGGGCATCTTTCTTTTGTTTTTTTCAGAGTCAGTAGAAAGGCTTCTTTAGTGTCTTAGGTTTTCATAACTGTGACCTTAATTGCCTACCGTCTGTAAGCTGTTAGTGTCTTAATAACCGTTCTACAGGTGCATGTTCATTCATTGTTGATGGTTCATTGAAAAAGCATGGGAAACAGTGTTTAAACCCTTTACAATGAAGATCTGTGAAGTTATTTTGATTTTTACAAATTATCTTTCAAAGACAGGGTCCTGAAAAAGGGACGTTTCTTTTTTTGCTGAGTTTATTATGTAGTAGTGTGTAATAGTATTATGTAATAGTATCTAGTAGTATGTAGTAGTAAAATCTAATAGTATGTAGTAGTAGTAGTATGTAGTAGTATCATGTAATAGTATGTAGTAGTATTTAGTAGTATGTAGTAGAGGTGTGTTGTAATAGTGTGTAGTAGTGTGTAGTAGTATGCAGTAGTGTGTAGTAGTAGTATCTAAGTATGTAGTAGTATGTAGTAGCATTATGTAGTAGTATTATGTAGTAGTAGTATCTAATAGTATGTTGTAGTAGTATCTAATAGTATGTAGTAGTATGTAGTAGTATTATGTGGTAGTATGCAGTAGTGTGTAGTAGTATTATGTAGTAGTATCTAATAGTATGTAGTAGTATTATGTAGTAGTATGTAGTGATAGTATGTAGTAGTATGTAGTAGTAGTATGGAGTAGTACCATTATGTAGTATTATGTAGAAGTAGTAGTAGTATGTGGTAAATTACCATAACCAAACAAATATTGCAGATTTACATTTACATTTACGTCATTTAGCAGACGGTCTTATCCAGAGCGACTTACAAATTGGTGCATTCACCTTATGATATCCAGTGGAACAACCACTTTACAATAGTACATCTATATCTTTTTTTGGGGGGGGGGGAGGGTTAGAAGGATTACTTTATCCTATCCCAGGTATTCCTTAGAGGTGGGGTTTCAGGTGTCTCCGGAAGGTGGTGATTGACTCCGCTGTCCTGGCGTCGTGAGGGAGCTTGTTCCACCATTGGGGTGCCAGAGCAGCGAACAGTTTTGACTGGGCTGAGCGGGTACTGTGCTTCCGCAGAGGTAGGGAGGCGAGCAGGTTAGAGGTGGATGAACGCAGTGCCCTTCTTTGGGTGTAGGGACTGATCAGAACCTGAAGGTACGGAGGTGCCGTTCCCCTCACAGCTCCGTAGGCAAGCACCATGGTCTTGTAGCAGATGCGAGCTTCAACTGGAAGCCAGTGGAGTGTGCGGAGGAACTGGGTGACGTGAGAGAACTTGGGAAGGTTGAACACCAGACGGGCTGCGGCGTTCTGGATGAGTTGTAGGGGTTTAATGGCAGTAATCCAGATGGGAGATGACAAGTGCCTGGATTAGGACCTGCGCCACTTCCTGTGTAAGGCAGGGTCGTACTCTGCGAATGTTGTAGAGCATGAACCTACAGGATCGGGTCACCGCCTTGATGTTAGCGGAGAACGACAGGGTGTTGTCCAGGGTCACGCCAAGGCTCTTAGCACTCTGGGAGGAGGACACAATGGAGTTGTCAACCGTGATGGCGAGATCATGGAACGGGCAGTCCTTCCCCGTGAGGAAGAGCAGCTCCGTCTTGCCGAGGTTCAGCTTGAGGTGGTGATCCGTCATCCACACTGATATGTCTGCCAGACATGCAGAGATGCGATTCGCCACCTGGTTATCAGAAGGGGGGAAAGGAGAAGATTAATTGTGTGTCGTCTGCATAGCAATGATAGGAGAGACCATGTAAGGATATGACAGAGCCAAGTGACTTGGTGTATAGCGAGAATAGGAGAGGGCCTAGAACTGAGCCCTGGGGACACCAGTGGTGAGAGCACGTGGTGCGGAGACGGATTCTCGCCTCGCCACCTGGTAGGAGCGACCTGTCAAGTAGGACACAATCCAAGAGTGAGCCGTGCCGGAGATGCCCAACTCGGAGAGGGTGGAGAGGAGGATCTGATGGTTCACAGTATCAAAGGCAGCAGATAGGTCTAGAAGGATGAGAGCAGAGGAGAGAGAGTTAGCTTTAGCAGTGAGGAGAGCCTCCGTGACACAGAGAAGAGCAGTCTCAGTTGAATGACCAGTCTTGAAACCTGACTGATTTGGATCAAGAAGGTCATTCTGAGAGAGATAGCAAGAGAGCTGGCCAAGGACGGCACGCTCAAGAGTTTTGGAGAGAAAAGAAAGAAGGGATACTGGTCTGTAGTTGTTGACATCGGAGGGATCGAGTGTAGGTTTTTTGAGAAGGGGTGCAACTCTCGCTCTCTTGAAGACGTAAGGGACGTAGCCAGCGGTCAAGGATGAGTTGATGAGCGAGGTGAGGTAAGGGAGAAGGTCTCCGGAAATGGTCTGGAGAAGAGAGGAGGGGATAGGGTCAAGTGGGCAGGTTGTTGGGCGGCCGGCCGTCACAAGTCGCAAGATTTCATCTGGAGAGAGAGGGGAGAAAGAGGTCAATGCATAGGGTAGGGCAATGTGAGCAAGACCAGCGGTGTCGTTTGACTTAACAAACGAGGATCGGATGTCGTCAATCTTCTTTTCAAAATGGTTGACGAAGTCATCCGCAGAGAGGGAGGAGGGGGGGAGGAGGATTCAGGAGGGAGGAGAAGGTGGCAAAGAGCTTCCATGGGTTAGAGGCAGATGCTTGGAATTTAGAGTGGTAGAAAGTGGCTTTAGCGCAGAAACAGAGGAAGAAAATGTGGAGAGGAGGGAGTGAAAAGATGCCATGGAGGCTAGTTTACCTCCATTTCCGCTCGGCTGCCCGGAGCCCTGTTCTGTGAGCTCACAATGAGTCGTCAAGCCACGGAGCAGGAGGGGAGGACCGAGTCGGCCGGGAGGATAGGGGACATAGTGAGTCAAAGGATGCAGAAAGGGAGGAGAGGAGGGTTGAGGAGGCAGAATCAGGAGATTGGTTGGAGAAGGATTGAGCACAGGGAAGACATGAAAGGATGGAAGAGGAGAGAGTAGCAGGAGAGAGAGAGCGAAGGTTGCAACGGCGCAATACCATCTGAGTAGGGGCAGAGTGAGTAGTGTTGGAGGAGAGCGAGAGGGAAAAGGATACAAGGTAGAGGTCGGAGACTTGGAGGGGAGTTGGTGAGGTCAAAAGAGGAGAGGAGTGGAAAGAAGGAGGCAGAGAGAAATGAGTCAAAGGTAGGCAGATGATAAAGGATGGGTATTAACGGTAAATGTAGGCTTCTACTGGTGATGTAAGTAATGGGGAATTGATAGACACAACAAACAATGCACACAATGAAGTTATGAAACACTGAATACCCACAAAATGGCAGGAAAGAGCGCATTCTGGAGAGACGTGCCTTGTGCGTCACAATGCCCATATTCTTGGACCGTGGCATCCCTGCTTCTTCCTCAATGGATTAGTCCACTGAGACAGGCACAAATTACACAGGTGTCTTGTGTGCTATGAAAAAAACTATAGATTTGCGATTGCTCTAAAAAAAAAAAAGATTTCAATACAGACCTCTTTTGTCAAGCAGTAGGCTGTTCCATATAAGGCACCCAGACTTTAAGAAAGTTTTACAGTATACCCTTAATCTTGTAATAAATCAAATCTATTGATACATAACTTGACATTTCTGCCATCCATTGTGACATTGTATGGAGGATAACCAACCTTCTAACCAACCTAGCTGCTATAAATGCTAGGTTACACCGTTTCTAGTATCCGTTACACCGTTTGTAACAGTCTCTAGTATCAACACTTACAAACAAACCAAAACAGGGTGAAGGGAGAATCTGTAGACATGCTGAGATAAATGATCATACTCTTTGCAAGAATTCAGCCAGCCTTCACAAGATCATAACATATGCAAATATGTCCCCTTTTGTGTTTTACACTTCCAGCAGAGGAATTACATTTCTGAGTGCATGACGTTCAGTTTCACTGGCACATAGTATGTTATATGGATGGTCTTACCTCGTATCCTTTTTTTCAATTTTCGCCTAAAAAGACATACCCAAATCTAACTGCCTGTAGCTTAGGACCTGAAGCAAGGATAGGCATATTCTTGATACCATTTGAAAGGAAACACTTTGAAGTTTGTGTAAATGTGAAATTAATGTAGGAGAATATAACACATTAGATCTGGTAAAAGATACTACAAAGAAAAAAACATGCGTTTTAATTTTTCTTATTTTCATCATCTTTGAAATGCAAGAGAAAGGCCACAATGTATTATTGCAGTTCAGGCGCAATTTAGATTATGGCCACTAGATGGCAGCAGTGTAAAGTTTTAGACTGATCCAATGAACCATTGCATTACTGTTCAAAATGTTGTATCAAGTCTGCCCAAATGTGCCTAATTGGTTTATTGATACATTTTCAAGTACATAACTGTGCACTCTCCTCAAACAATAGCATTGTATTATTTCACTGTAATAGCTACTGTACATTGGACAGTGCAGTTAGATTACAGTTTTTTTTAACAATCGCTAGGACCCATTTCTCAATACTTAGGTCACTTTTTCAAAACCTCTTCACACAGTGAGCACAACAGCAGTCTATGTGGGCTAAACTGTGGATCATTTTTCATTGCTTTGGCACAAAATGCATTCAATGACTACATCTTTTAAATTTCGTGAATTCTTTTCTCACTCAGACACAACCACCACCAAAACTCTACGTACCTACAGGCCAATTTGCACATGTTCACATACTCTTTTCAAAACTGTTAAACTTAAGTTCAAAACCTAACATAACACAAAATTGAATAAGACATAAATATATATTCCAAATCTAAAAAATTAAATACTATCAAAACAATTAGACCAACCACAGCTGATTCCCATTGTAGCTGAACACCTACCCAGGTGTTAGTCTTTCAATTACATTACCATCTATACAAAAGGGGGCATTTTAGGAATAATGCTGTACTGTAATGTAAACATGGATCCAGCCAGAGAGAGAAGTGGCTGACAGAGGAAGAAGAGTGGCTGGGAGAGGGAGAGGAGTACGTATGCGTGGTGGAAGAAGACTGAGAGGAAGATCAAGAGCTGTAGTCTCAGATGAGATTAGGGCTACTATAATTGATCATGTAATAAATCATGATCTATCAAGAGAGATGCTGGTCTGAGAGTGCAGCCAAATCTGCAACGCTCAACAGTGGCATCTATTCTGAGAAATGTCTAGCAAAACAACAGGTAAGATGTGCATTCTGCAAGGGCATCTGACTGAAACATTACAGAAGTAGATTGCAAAGCCTCTAAACCTACTTGTGTAATTGTAATTGTTTTTGTATTTCCGCTTAGGACCCAACGGTACCTCCTATAGGCGGGAGAGGAAGTATTTTCACGGCTGTGCAGGAAACTGCAATCGTTGATATGGTCATCAGAAACAATGGCATAAAACTCACAGAGATTTGGGACAAGTGTTGGCAGACAATGTAAGCATAACAAATATTTCTAGAGTCCTGAAACAACATCAAGTCAGGGTGAAGCAGTTGTACACTGTCCCCTTTGAGAGGAAATCTGAACGAGTCAAGCAACTCAGGAACCAATATGTCCAGGTAAGAGGACTATAAAATGCAGAACTGGTCTTGAACAAAACCAAACAGGGCAGGGCACACAATGGCATGTTTTAAGGTATAATGTAAACTACCGTAATAGCCTAACTAGAGAGAGAGTCATGGAGAGTCATGGAAATAGAAGCCAGGCAAACACCCCACATATTCATCTTTGTGGATGAGGCTGGTTTCAACTTGGCCAAAACACGGCGGTGAGGAAGGAATGTGATTGGGAAAAGAGCCACAGTGGATGTCCCGGGCCAGAGGGGTGCCAACATCACAATGTCTGCAGCAATATCCTCTGATGGATTGCTGTTACACAAACCACTAATTGGGCCACACAACACCGAGCATCTCATTTCATTCCTGGATGACCTCTATGGAAGGGTTGTGCCAGGTGAGGAAAGGGTTGCAGTGAGGCGTAATCAGCCAACGTTTGTAATTATATGGGACAATGTGGAATTTCACCAGTCCCGTGCAGTCACAGAAGGGTTTGCAGCCCATCCCAGGATGGTGTCACTTTTCCTCCTTCCTTACTCTCCATTCCTCAACCCCATAGAGGAATTATTTTCCTCATGGAGGTAGAAGGTTTATGACCACCATCCACATGATCAAATGTCCCTCCTGGACGCAATGAATGCTGGATGTCTGGACATATCTGCAGAAGATTGACAGGGATGGACCAGGCATGCCAAAAGATTCCTAGGTGTATTGCCCAAGATGACATTTTTACATTTTACATTTTAGTCATTTAGCAGACGCTCTTATCCAGAGCGACTTACAGTAGTGAATGCATACATTTTTTTCTCCGTACTGGTCCCCCGTGGGGACCAGTACATAAGATGTGACGTGGATGAGAACCTGTGGCCAAATGCATATGACAGGGTTGACTAGTATTGCTACTGTATCTGTATCGGTAGATGGTGTATGTACAAATTGTTGTATTTTGGAATCACTCAATGCCAAAAAATGCCCTAAAACATATTGAAGCATATTGCATCATGTCTGATTCATTCCTGTAACATATACTGCAGTGAATTCTAAACAGTAGAGAGGTGTCATTCTTGTTTTGTAAAGAAATTTGACAAAAGAAAACATTGTGTAATGCTACCTGTTGTTAGTGTTTTTTAGGTGGTTGTTTTATGAGTGACAACGTGTGCTTGTTGAGTGACAACCTTTGCTAGTGTTATGGAATAATGAGTTGATTTGAGACATGTTGTAACGGCTGTCGTCTGAAGAAGTGGACCAAGGTGCAGCGGAGTTAGTGTTCATTATTAGAATTTAATGTAAACAACATGAACACTATACAAAACAAGAAAAGAGTAAACCGACAGCAAACAGTCCTGTCTGGTACAAAAACACTGACAGAAACAATTACCCACAAACCCAAAGGAAAAACATGCTCCTTATGTGTGACTCCCAATCAGCAGCAACGAGCTTCAGCTGTGCCTGATTGGGAGCCACACACACACACGGCCCAAAACAAAGAAATACAAAAACATAGAAAAAGGAACATAGAACGCCCACCCAATGTAACACCCTGGCCTAACCAAAATAAAGAACAAAAACCCCTCTCTATGGCCAGGGCGTTACACATGTATGAAGTGTTTTGGTAGTTTTAGGGCATTTTGAATGTGAAATGAACTGCTGTGCCAAGCTGAAAGTTGGTTAGGAGAACTGTGTGAAGAGTTTTGAAAAAGTGACCTAAGTATTGAGAAATAGGTCCTAGCGATTGTAAAAAACTGTAACAAGAATTTAAGCTTTCTGCCCATATAAGACATGTCCATGTCCTGGGAAATGTTCTTGTTACTTACCACGTAATGCTAATCACATTAGCGCGCGTTAGCTCAACCGTCCCGCAGGGGGAGGGGGGGGAGACACTGATCCTGTAGAGGTTTTAAACTGCAGTATTTTATGTCTGAGATTATGTGAACATGTCAGGGCATTCAAACATATACATTTACATTTACGTCATTTAGCAGACGCTCTTATCCAGAGCGACTTACAAATATACGTATCCATTCATCATCAACATCTTCAATATTGTGTTGTGTACTGACTGTGCACCATGACAGTGTAGTCTGTAGAGCTGTTAATACCGTGTCAGTGTGAAAAGTAGGGAATTAGCTAGGGAAACTGACAGATCAATAACATACACTGCTATACTGACTCGGATGAGCAAAGTCGGAGAGGCATAGACTCAATTCAGTAGAATAGAATATAGTATATACATATGAGATGAGTAAAGCAAAAATATGTAAACATTATTAAAGCGACTAGTGTTCCATTATTAAAGTGGCCAGTGATTCCAAGTATATGTATATAGGGCAGCAGACTCTAAGGTGCAGGGTTACGTAACCAGGTGGAAGCCGCCTAGTGATGGCTATTTAACAGTCTGATGGCCTTGAGATAGAAGCTGTTTGTCAGTCCTGGTCCCAGCTTTGATGCACCTGTACTGACCCCACCTTCTGGATGATAGCGAGGTGAACAGGCAGTGGCTTCGGTGTTTGTTGTCCTTGATGATCTTTTTGGCCTTCTTGTGACATCGGGTGCTGTAGGTGTCCTGAAGGGCAGGTAGTATGCCCCCGGTGATGCGTTGGGCAGACCGTATCACCCTCTGGGGAACCTGTGGTTGCGGGCGGTGCAGTTTCCATACCAGGCGGTGATACAGCCCGACAGGAAGCTCTCAATTGTGCATCTGTAAAAGTTTGTGAGGGTTTTAGGTGCCAAGTCAAATTTCTTCAACCTCCTGAGGTTGAGGAGGCGCTATTGCACGAGAAAGCGTTGTTGCATCTTCTTCACCACACTGTCTGTGTGGATGGACCATTACAGATTGTCAGTGATGTGTATGCCAAGGAACTTGAAGCTTTCCAGCTGCTCCATTGCGGTCCCGTCGATGTGGATAAGGGCGTGCTCCCTCTGCTCTTTCCTGAAGTCCATGATCAGCTCCTTTGTTTTGTCGACATTGAGTGAGAGGTTATTTTCCTGCCACCACACTCCCAGGGCCCTCACCTCCTCACTGTAGGCTGTCTCGTCATTGTTGGTAATCAGGCCTACTACTGTTGTGTCGTCTGCAAACTTGATGATTGAGTTGGAGGTGTGCGTAGCCACTCAGTCATGGGTGAACAAGGAGTACAGGAGGTGGCTGAGCACGCACCCTTGTGGGGCCCCTGTGTTGAGGATCAGCGAAGTGGAGGTGTTTTTTCCTACCTGCACCACCTGGGGGCGGCAGTGCATTGGCGATTGAAACGTCTGTGAATCTATTGGGGCGGTAAGCAATTGTAAAAAAATATATATATATATATATTTCCCCTTTATTTAACTAGGTATGCCAGTTGAGAACAAGTTCTCATTTACAACTGCGACCTGGCCAAGATAAAGCAAAGCAGTGCGACACAAACAACAACACAGAGTAACACATGGAATAAACAAACGTACAGTCAATAACACAATAGAAAAGTCTATATACAGTGTGTGCAAATGAGGTAAGATCAAAAAATTGAAGTGGGTCTAGGGTGTCAGGTAAGGTAGATTGTGATATGATCCTTAACTAGCCTCTCAAAGCACTTCATGATGACAGAGGTGAGTGCTACGGGCCGATAGTCATTTAGTTCAGTTACCTTCGCTTTCTTGGGTACAGGAACAATGGTGGACATCTTGAAGCAAGTGGGGACAGCAACCTGGGATAGGGACCGATTTAATATTTCCGTAAACACTCCAGCCAGCTGGTCTGCGCATTGTGTGTAGATTGATGTGAACAAAATGTAATTGAATGAATTTTAGAATAAAGCAGTAACGTAACAAAATGTGGAAAAAGTAAAGCGGTCTTTCCGAATGCACTGTATAGTCTTGTGAGTGTGCATAGAGTCCGTGGAAGATAGGGTCAATGCAGATCGTCCAGGTATCGTCCAGGTATGCTCCGGGTCTGTTTGCTGTATGGTAGCTTTAAGGACACCTCTTTCCATGACATGGACAGACCAGGTGAATCCAGGAACCTCTTTCCATGACACAGACTGACCAGGTGAATCCAGGAACCTCTTTCCATGACATTGACTGACCAGGTGAATCCAGGACACCTCTTTCCATGACATTGACTGACCAGGTGAATCCAGGACACCTCTTTCCATGACACAGACTGACCAGGTGAATCCAGGCACCTCTTTCCATGACAGACTGACCAGGTGAATCCAGTCACTTCTTTCCATGACACACTGACCAGGTGAATCCAGGAACCTCTTTCCATGACACAGACTGACCAGGTGAATCCAGGCACAGATGTCCATGATATAGACTGACCAGGTGAATCCAGGCATCTCTTTGCATGACACAGAGTGACCAGGTGAAACCAGGCACCTCTTTCCATGACACAGACTGACCAGGTGAAACCAGGCACCTCTTTCCATGACATAGACTGACCAGGTGAATCCAGGTGAAAGCTATGATCCCTTGTTGTTGTCACTTGTTAAATCCACTTCAATCAGTGTAGATGAAGGGGAAATAAAAGGAAGGATTTTTAAGCCTTGAGACAATTGAGACATGGATTGTGTATGTGTGCCATTCAGAGGGTGAATGGGCAAGACAAAAGTGCTTTTGAACGGGGTATGGTGGTTTAAGTCAAGAACTGCAATGCTGCTGGGTTTTTCACGCTCAACAGTTCCCATGTGTATCAATAATGGTCCACCACCCAAAGGACATCCAGACAACTTGAACCAACTGTGGGAAGCATTGGAGTCAACATTGGTCAGCATCCCTGTGGAACGCTTTCGACACCTCGTAGAGTCCATGCCCCGACTAATTGAGGCTGTTCTGAGGGCAAAAGATGGGTGCACCTGAATATTAGGAAGGTGTTCTTAATGTTTTGTACACTCAGTGTACAGGGTGGCTGGAGTCTTTGGACATTTTTCAGGCCTTTCTCTGACATCACCCGATATAGAGATCCTGGATGGCAGGGAAGGAGGTCAGCCCTGTGATGTACTGAGCTGTCCGCACCTCCCTCTGTAGTACTTTCTTGGGACATCTGCAGAATTCACGAGAGATTAAAAATAGAAAGGATCAGCTCATCATTTATTTGAGCTGAAAATGTGAAAATACTTCTTGACCTAAAATGAGAGTAATCCGAAGAAAACAGACGTGAAGCTCCAGGGAATAGACTTCCATGCAACCAGCTCAATCCAGAAATATCATGAGTTCCTACAGTATTACAATTGAGGAGTCCTTCAAACTACCAAAGACTTGAATAATGTATGTTAACAACTGTTAGCTTGGATTGAGAGTAAGAAGTTATGTTCCTTACATGCTTCTATGCGTTCCATTTTATTGCTGATGAAACCAGGGATGGCTCTGCCAATGCTCTCCACTACAATGTGCTTTCATCTCGGCTCTTAATCCAAAAGAGACAATGGATAATCCTTAATTTATGGACTGATTTTAGGGCCAATAGAAATGGAATCTGAATTTAATTGTTAACATTTTATCATACCAATGTTTACAGTAGGTGTGACTGTTGTTAGAAAATCTTAAACTGCACTAAGTCAACCTCTGGATCTCTTACATAGTAACATTCCCTTAATGGAATACAGATGCTGCTTGTCCTGCGCTGCTTTGAATAAAGAAAAATGTGTGTAAATCATTGCACTCAACAAGTCTGCTTTTTATAGTCTATTTTTTTCTTACCCGTTTAATCTGTTTTTATTAATATTGGTTAATCCCCTCATAATCAAGCACATTCATTTTATTATGACATAATTCCATTCCCCATGTAATTCATTATGACATAATTTCATTCCCCATAGAATAGAACCATCAGTACAAAAGATCCAGTCCAGGTTTTAGAACAATAGACCCATCAGTATGGTCCAGGTTTTAGTAGAATAGACCCATCATTATGGTCCAGGTTTTAGTAGAATAGACCCATCATTATAGTCCAGGTTTTAGTAGAATAGACCCATCATTATAGTCCAGGTTTTAGTAGAATAGACCCATCATTATAGTCCAGGTTTTAGTAGAATAGACCCATAAGTATGGTCCATGTTTTAGTAGAAAAGACCCATCATTATAGTCCAGGTTTCAGTAGACCAGACCCATCCTTATAGTCCAGGTTTTAGTAGAATAGACCCATCAGTATGGTCCAGGTTTTAGTAGAATAGACCCATCATTATGGTCCAGGTTTTAGTAGAATAGACCCATCAGTATGGTCCAGGTTTTAGTAGAATAGACCCATCATTATAGTCCAGGTTTTAGTAGAATAGACCCATCATTATAGTCCAGGTTTTAGTAGAATAGACCCATCAGTATGGTCCAGGTTTTAGTAGAATAGACCCATCATTATAGTCCAGGTTTTAGTAGAATAGACCCATTATTATAGTCCAGGTTTTAATAGAACAGACCCATCAGTATGGTCCAGGTTTTAGTAGAGTCGACCCATCAGTATGGTCCAGGTTTTAGTAGAATAGACCCATCATTATGGTCCAGGTATTAGTAGAGTAGACCCATCATTATAGTCCAGGTTTCAGTAGAGTAGACCCATCAGTATGGTCCAGGTTTTAGTAGAGTCGACCCATCAGTATGGTCCAGGTTTTAGTAGAATAGACCCATCATTATGGTCCAGGTTTTAGTAGAGTAGACCCATCATTATAGTCCAGGTTTCAGTAGAGTAGACCCATCAGTATGGTCCAGGTTTCAGTAGAATAGACCCATCAGTATGGTCCAGGTTTCAGTAGAATAGACCCATCAGTATGGTCCATGTTTCAGTAGAATAGACCCATCATTATGGTACAGGTTTTAGTAGAGTAGACCCATCATTATAGTCCAGGTTTTAGTAGAGTAGACCCATCAGTATGGTCCAGGTTTCAGTAGAATAGACCCATCAGTATGGTCCAGGTTTCAGTAGAATAGACCCATCAGTATGGTCCAGGTTTCAGTAGAATAGACCCATCAGTATGGTCCAGGTTTCAGTAGAATAGACCCATCATTATGGTACAGGTTTCAGTAGAATAGACCCATCATTATGGTCCAGGTTTTAGTAGAGTCGACCCATCATTATGGTCCAGGTTTCAGTAGAATAGACCCATCATTATGGTCCAGGTTTCAGTAGAATAGACCCATCATTATGGTACAGGTTTCAGTAGAATAGACCCATCATTATGGTCCAGGTTTCAGTAGAATAGACCCATCAGTATGGTCCAGGTTTCAGTAGAATAGACCCATCATTATAGTCCAGGTTTCAGTAGAATAGACCCATTATTATGGTCCAGGTTTTGGTGTTCTAGACCCATCAGTATAGTCCAGGTTTTAGTAGAACAGACCCATTATTATGGTCCAGATTTTGGTGTTCTAGATCCATCAGTATGGTCCAGGTTTTAGTAGAATAGACCCATCATTATGGTCCAGGTTTTAGTAGAGTAGACCCATCAGTATGGTCCAGGTTTCAGTAGAATAGACCCATCAGTATGGTCCAGGTTTCAGTAGAATAGACCCATCAGTATGGTCCAGGTTTCAGTAGAATAGACCCATCATTATGGTACAGGTTTTAGTAGAGTAGACCCATCATTATAGTCCAGGTTTTAGTAGAGTAGACCCATCAGTATGGTCCAGGTTTCAGTAGAATAGACCCATCAGTATGGTCCAGGTTTCAGTAGAATAGACCCATCAGTATGGTCCAGGTTTCAGTAGAATAGACCCATCAGTATGGTCCAGGTTTCAGTAGAATAGACCCATCATTATGGTACAGGTTTCAGTAGAATAGACCCATCATTATGGTCCAGGTTTTAGTAGAGTCGACCCATCATTATGGTCCAGGTTTCAGTAGAATAGACCCATCATTATGGTCCAGGTTTCAGTAGAATAGACCCATCATTATGGTCCAGGTTTCAGTAGAATAGACCCATCAGTATGGTCCAGGTTTCAGTAGAATAGACCCATCATTATAGTCCAGGTTTCAGTAGAATAGACCCATTATTATGGTCCAGGTTTTGGTGTTCTAGACCCATCAGTATAGTCCAGGTTTTAGTAGAACAGACCCATTATTATGGTCCAGGTTTTGGTGTTCTAGATCCATCAGTATGGTCCAGGTTTTGGTGTTCTAGATCCATCAGTATGGTCCAGGTTTTGGTGTTCTAGATCCATCAGTATGGTCCAGGTTTTGGTGTTCTAGATCCATCATTATAGTCCAGGTTTTAGTAGAACAGACCCATTATTATAGTCCAGGTTTTAATAGAACAGACCCATTATTATGGTCCAGGTTTTGGTGTTCTAGATCCATCAGTATGGTCTAGGTTTTGGTGTTCTAGATCCATCAATATGGTCTAGGTTTTGGTGTTCTAGACCCATCAGTATGGTCCAGGTTTTGGTGTTCTAGACCCATCAGTATGGTCCAGGTTTTGGTGTTCTAGACCCATCAGTATGGTCTAGGTTTTGGTGTTCTAGACCCATCAGTATGGTCCAGGTTTTGGTGTTCTAGACCCATCAGTATGGTCCAGGTTTTGGTGTTCTAGACCCATCAGTATGGTCTAGGTTTTAGACATGGCAACTAAATCGTATTAATCAAAGCACATTTCTTGTCCATCATGTTTTTCACATAGCACTCATGATCTAACCTAAGTGCTGTCCGAAATGGCACCCTATTCCCTAAATAGTGCACTACTTTTAACCAGAGCCCTAAAGGTATTGGTCAAAAGTAGTGCATTATAAAAGGCAATAGGGTGCCGTTTGGATCGTAAGCCTAGATTCCCCATTTTAAGAGAAAGCCAGGCACGCTTAAGAGGCTTAGATAGAATTACATGTCACTGAAATTTCACTGATGATGCTCTGTAAATGAGGGAATAAGGGATGGGATCCTCATGCTGGTATTAAATGAGTGTTTTTACTTACAGTAGCCTTCCCCACGCACAAATCAAATCTCCTTGTTCAGAAGGAACAGACGGCCGTCAAGATTGACGAAACTGCGCGTTCTCATCAAATGCAAACGACGGCTCATCAAATGGAAGTCTGTGACTTTCGAGACTCAAGCCTTGATTGATTCGCCGAGAGTCATATAATGGATGTGAGGGGGGTGGATTACACGTATAAATAAGATTGCGAATTCTATTCCCCTTTACCCAATGTGAAATGCGCTAAATGTGTGTTTAATGAGGTTTAACTGTGTACAGTTGCATGAGGTTATCTTAATACATCGTACATTTACACAGTACAACAAGGGATTAGGGTTTGGAGAGTTAGTCATAATCATTCACATTTAGATCTCAAATTCATCCACGCAATAACAGCAGCAGGCTGTCGACAGCAGATTCGCCGGCCCGCCAGGAAATTACTGCAGCCCATATAGAGATGGACTGGAATGCTATTTTCAGGCTTCCCAACACAATTCAGCACAGAGGATATCCATTCTACTACATTGATTTAATTTGTAGTCTATGTTAGGTGCAGTAATAGCCAGGCAGGGGTTTCGAAGTAAGGGATAATCAACGAGGGGCTAAGCGTTCTATGGAAAATAATGAAAGACATACCTGCACAATGCCGTTCGGGGTACGCCAAATAAAAATGTGATTTTGTTTACATTTTCAAACAGTACATTTACCTTTTTCCAACGGGGCTATACATTTGGGTGAGGTTTTTTTCCTCGCCTGAGTAGCCTCGTTTCACTGCCAAAAATAAAATTAAACCGTCTAGTGTTCAGCGAAAAAACAACACAATGTCAAATACAGGTAGCCTAGTCAATGTCAAAATACAGGTAGCCTAGTCAATGTCAAAATACAGGTAGCCTAGTCAATGTCAAAATACAGGTAGCCTAGTCAATGTCAAATACAGGTAGGCTATTCAATGTCAAATACAGGTAGGCTATTCAATGTCAAATACAGGTAGGCTATTCAATGTCAAATACAGGTAGGCTATTCAATGTCAAATACAGGTAGGCTATTCAATGTCAAATACAGGTAGGCTATTCAATGTCAAATACAGGTAGGCTATTCAATGTCAAATACAGATAGGCTATTCAATGTCAAATACAGGTAGGCTATTCAATGTCAAATACAGGTAGGCTATTCAATGTCAAATACAGGTAGGCTATTCAATGTCAAATACAGGTAGGCTATTCAATGTCAAATACAGATAGGCTATTCAATGTCAAATACAGGTAGGCTAGTCAATGTCAAATACAGGTAGGCTAGTCAATGTCAAATACAGGTAGCCTAGTCAATGTCAAAATACAGGTAGCCTAGTCAATATCAAAATACAGGTAGCCTAGTCAATGTCAAATACAGGTAGGCTATTCAATGTCAAATACGGGTAGGCTATTCAATGTCAAATACGGGTAGGCTATTCAATGTCAAATACGGGTAGGCTATTCAATGTCAAATACAGGTAGGCTATTCAATGTCAAATACAGGTAGCCTAGTCAATGTCAAATACAGGTAGCCTAGACAATGTCAAATACAGGTAGCCTAGACAATGTCAAATACAGGTAGGCTATTCAATGTCAAATACAGGTAGCCTAGTCAAATAATTAACATCCAATCACATTAACCGTTACTCTCTCGCGGGAAACCTTCACTTTTGCGCAGACAATTAGAAACGAAACATGACACTTTGAAAAATAAGCCGCGGGAGTTTTTTGAGCGAGAATAAAGACGACTTTCGAGTAGTAAAACATGTATAAACGCAACAGATACCATTAATAAGAAGGGGCTGGACGCGTCTTATATGTTGAGCTACTGAGTGGCTAGGACAGGCAAGCCCCATACTATTGTGGAGGATTTAAGTCTACCTGCTACCGCGGATATGGCTGGGACAATGCTGGGGGAAAAGGCCAAACAACCTATACAGACAATGCATTCATCAAACAACACTGTTTCACGGTGTATCAGTGACATGGCAGAAGATGTTTTGAAACAGTTACTGCTTAGGATACAAGCCAGTGAATTATATGCGTTAATCTGGATGAGTCAACAGACGTGGCGGGCCTGGCACAGCTCCTGGTATATGTCTGTTACGTTTATGGGGGGGTCAATTAAGGAAGACATCCTCTTCTGCAAACCACTGGAAACCAGGACAACATGAGTGGATATTTTTAAAGTACTGGACAGCTTTGTGACATCAAATTGACTCTGGTGGTCAAGACGTGTTGGTATCTGTACTGATGGCGCAAAAGCCATGACAGGGAGATATAGTGGAGTGGTAAGGCGCATGCGAGCAGTTGCTCCCAACGCCACCTGGGTCCACTGCAGCAATCACCGAGAGGCGCTTGCTGCCAAGGGAATGCCTGACAGCTTGAAAGATGTTTTGGACACTAAAGTGAAAACGGTTAACTTTGTTAAAGCAAGGCCACTGAACTCTGGTGTATTTTCTGCACTATGCAATGATATGGCAGCGACCATGTAACGCTTTTACAACATACAGAAGTGCGCTGGTTATCAAGGGCCAAAGTATTGACACGTTTAAAAAAAATTATTGAGATGAGCTTAAAGTTTTCTTTACTGACCGTCATTTTTACTTGTCTGACCGCTTGCATGATGACGAGTATCTCACACGACTGGCCTATCTAGGTGATGTTTTTTCTCGCCTGAATGATCTGAATCTAGGATTACAGGGACTCGCTGCAACTATATTCAATGTGCGGGACAAAATTGAGGCTATGATTAAGAAGTTGGAGCTCTTCTCTGTCTGCATTAACAAGGACAACACACAGGTCTTTCCATCATTGTATGATTTTGTGTTTGCAAATGAACTCAAGCTTACGGACATGTCAAATGTGATATAGCGAAGCATCTGAGTGAGCTGGATGCGCATTTACACAGGTACTTTCCCGAAACGGATGACACAAACAAATGGATTCGTTATCCTTTTCACGCCCTGCCTCCAGTCCACTTACCGATATCTGAACAAGAGAGCCTCATCGAAATGGGAACAAGCGGTTCTGTGAAAATTGAATTTAATCAGAAGCCACTGTAACGATCGTCGTGCAGGAAGGAAGAAGTGGACCAAGGCGCAGCTGGGAGCGAACACATGTTATTTATTACAGACTGAAATAACACGGTCAAAACAGAGAATAAAACGTATCGTTACTGCTCAAAGACCAAGAGACAACAACCCACAAACATCGTGGGGGGAAAAGGAACTTAAATATGATTCCCCAATCAGAGGCAACTAGCGACAGCTGTCTCTGATTGGGAATCGACAGAACCCAACATAGAAATACGCCCCAAAGCAAGGCTATACCCAAAACATAGAAAATAAACTATAGAAATGCCACACCCTGACCAAAATAGAAGAGTTCACCTGGTCAGGGCGTGACAGCCACTGCCAGATTTCTGGATAGGGCTGCGCTCAGAGTTTCTTGCAGATGCCCTTTGCAACCCCATACCTACTGTACGTGAGAGTGGATTCTCGGCCCTCACTAGCATGAAAACTAAATACAGGCACAGACTGTGTGTGGAAAATGATTTAAGACTGAGACTTTCTCCAATACAACCCAACATTGCAGAGTTATGTGCATCCTTTCAAGCACACCCAACTCATTAACCTGTGGTGAGATATTCACAATTTTTGATGAACAAATAAGGTTTTATATGTAAGATGGCTAAATAAAGAGCTAAATTATTGATTATTATTATATTATTATTTGTGCCCTGGTCCTATAAGAGCTCTTTGTCACTTCCCACATTTACATTTACATTTACGTCATTTAGCAGACGGTCTTATCCAGAGCGACTTACAAATCGGTGCATTCACCTTATGATATCCAGTGGAACAACCACTTTACAATAGTACACCTATATCTTTTTTGGGGGGGAGGGTTAGAAGGATTCGGGTTGTGACAAAAACTCACACTCATTCTTATGTTTAATAAATGTATCGTATAGTGTGTGTGTGGCAGGCTTACAATGATGGCAAAAAACAACATTTGAGAGTGCGCTGACTCTGGTGCTAGAGGAGGTACGCAGCTGGAGGTTGAATGTTTGAAGGGGTACGCTGACCCTGGTGCTAGAGGGGGTACAGCTGGAGGTTGAATGTTTGAAGAGGTACAGCTGGAGGTTGAATGTTTGAAGGGGTACAGCTGGAGGTTGAATGTTTGAAGGGGTACGGGACTATAACAAGTTCGGGAACCTCTGGCGTACTAGAACCAACCTTCCACCGAGTTGCATTATTTTCCAGAGAACCCATAAAGCACTGAGTTGATTATCCCTTTTATACCATGGCTATAATATAACACATTTGCCGGTAGAAATGTGTTAATTTCCCGGTAGAAATGTGACAACATCTACTGAAGTAGCTAGCAAGTTTACTAGATAGCTACAGTAGTTGTCTTGGTGACCAAACAAACATACTTGCTAGTTTAGAAAAGTAAACCATCAGTCCTAGCTTGCTATTATGAAAACCTAATTCAACAATACCAATAATGTTTTCAATTCGACTTTTGCTTTAAAAAGCAGCTCAAACTAAATATGTAAGAATGAACTATAGCCATTGAATTCTACCATGCTGATATACGGTGCGTTATTCAAGTGATAATGCCAGAGAAGCTGGTGTTTGGAGGATATATTGGCACGTGTGTTAGGCCCGAGAAGAAGTCGAGGGTCTGCAGACTGTTCCAATATATCCTACAAACACCGGCTTCGAGGGCATTATCACTTTTAAGCAACGGGTTACCAACATATTCAAATAATGATTGACATATTTTCATTAAAAAAACATTTTGATAAATTTAGCCCGGACACAAATCTAGGATTGCTACCCACGTCGACTGGTCATTCATTCTATCGGTTTGGTTGCTAGAGACGCGACCCAGTGTTTCAGTCTTTTTGTTCTGTATCTATGGACACGACCCAGTCGTTCAGTCTTTTTGTTCTGTATCTATGGACGCGACCCAGTCGTTCAGTCTTTTTGTTCTGTATCTATGGACGCGACCCAGTCGTTCAGTCTTTTTGTTCTGTATCTATGGACGCGATCCAGTTGTTCGTTCTAAAAGTTCCATTGCCATACTGGCTGGCAACATTCTTATCCCTTGCTTGCTAGCTAACCAACTACTGCTAACTTACAGTCACATCAAAAAGCCAGAATAACAGCAAAGTAGCAGCATTTGCATTTGTTTAAACTGTTTTCTAGTGATATTTATTTGGATACATCCATAACAATGAGCTAATGAGGTGCGATTGCGCCTGGCGTAGAAAATGTGCTCCCTCATCAGGCCACTGTTGTTCAGAGGAGCTAGCCAACAACACAGCTAACACAATCACTTCAAACTGAAGCTGGAAAGAATGCAAACTAGCTGCACTTCGTCTCGTTTTACCTTTTCGAGAAGCTGAGAGCCGCTGCCTGCCGTCTGTCTCGTCCCGACTCCCGACACGTTCATTACTATGGGACAGTTGGAAATCGAATTTGAATATTGAATCAATGTTGCAAATGTTGGAGAGACAGACAGTAAGGTTTATACAAATCTCTGCTGTTGAAAACTAAATGTTAGTCTAAAAGAATTGTGAGATAATGTCTAGATGCTTTTTATAGTGGAGATCAAGTGTTTTAATTGCTTGGCTGGGCTGATGAGACAGTGGATTGCGCAGTCAGACGGAACAGAGTAAAAAGGCATTTTAATTTGTGGAATAGACACTGGCTGGAATGCGGTTTAAACCAATCAGCATTCAGGGTTAGACCCACCCGTTGTATAATCTGTATTATAAACTGGGTGGTTCGAGCCCTGAATGCTGATTGGCTGAAAGTCGTGGTATATCAGATGGTATTACAAAACATTTATTTTTACTGTTCTAATTACATACGAAAAAGAAAAAAAATGTATGAAATGAAATGTATGCATTCACTACTGTAAGTCGCTCTGGATAAGAGCATCTGCTAAATGACTAAAATGTAATGTAAATGATGTAAATGTACGTTGGTAACCAGTTTATAATACACCTCTGGGGTTTGTGGTATATGGCAAATATACCATGGCTAAGGGCTGTATCTAGGCACTGCGTGTTGCGTCATGCTTAAGAACAGCTCTTAGCAGTGGAATATTGGCCATATGCCACACCCCCTCAAGCCTTGTTGCGTAAATATCTATTTCCATCTCACCTTGTGGTACAGATCTAGAGATTCATCCATGGTTTTACCAAACTGCTGAACCATCCAAAATAGCAATCTATCCACCTTGATGATGTGAACAATGAAATTATGCCATCCTAACCTTGAAGAATCCTAATTGTTTTTGTCGTTTAAGTCTCTAATATATCAGTTTAAAGGATTTTTCTTTTTTGCTGTTTCTATTTCAACGTGTTCAGAAAAAAACTTGAATAAAACCTGTTTGAAGGATGATGCTTTTGTAGAACACATTTGGCCACCATAGAGCTCCACGGTGGAGTTGATTTATTCCATATATCTGTAGCTACTATGTACGGCCTGGGGCATGTGGGTCATAGGACTGAACCCAGTCAATGCTAATTTGTACTTCATGCAGTGTTCCCCACAAGTATTCCATGAATTCCATCAATGGCTAATGTTCTTTCCACACTGCAGATTGTGCTTGGATCACTAGACAAAAGGAAGCAAACTGCTCATCATGGGCCTGTGGTTTGTGTGTGTATTTATGTTTAACCATGCGTGTGTGTGTGTATTTCTCTGCCTTGATGTGTGTGCGTATCTCACTAATCTCTAAGCCAGCGTACATTGGCATCATGGGCCACAAAAAATGACAATAAATGACAGGAATGACAGTATCAATGTACAGTCCTTCCTCTGTGTAGAATACATCCAGGTCCAAATGGATTGATTCTCTCATGATCTGCTTAGCTCCATTTTATTGAGCTAGCATCCATTATATGAGTGTCAGGGGCGGATTCAAAAGATGAAAGAAGTAATTACACTCCTCCTATCTGGAACCTCTCATCCACCCCCCCTCTCTCAATTCAATTCAATTCAATTCAATTTAAGGGCTTTATTGGCATGGGAAACATATGTTGATATTGCCAAAGCAAGTGAGGTAGATAATATACAAAAGTGAAATAAACAATGAAAATGAACAGTAAACATTACGCTCACAGAAGTTTCAAAAGAATAAAGACATTTCAAATGTCATATTATGTATTTATACAGTGTTGTAATGCTGTGCAAATTGTTCAAGTGCAAAAGGGAAAATAAATAAACATAAATATGGGCTGTATTTAAAATGGTGTTTGTTCTTCACTGGTTGCCCTTTTCTTGTGTTAACAGGTCACAAATCTTGCTGCTGTGATGGCACACTGTGGTATTTCACCCAGTAGATATGGGAGTTTGTCAAAATTGGGTTTGTTTTTGAATTCTTTGTGGATCTATGTAATCGTAGGGAAATATGTGTCTCTAATATGGTCATTTATTTGGCAGGAGGTTAGGAAGTGCCGCTCAGTTTCCACCCCGTTTTGTGGGGAGTGTCTTCTCTTGAGAGCCAGGTCTGCCTACGGCGGTCTGCCTACTTTCTCAATAGCAATGTTCACTGAGTCTGTACATAGTCAAAGCTTTCCTTAAGTTTGGGTCAGTCACAGTGGTCAGGTATTCTGCCACTGTGTACTCTCTGTTTAGGGCCAAATAGCATTCTAGTTTGCTCTGTTTTCTTTGTTAATTCTTTCCAATGTGTCAAGTAATTATCTTTTTATTTTCTCCTGATTTGGTTGGGTCTAATTGTGTTGCTTTACTGGGGTTCTGTGGGGTCTGTTTGTGTTTGTGAACAGAGCCCCAGAATCAGCTTGCTTAGGGGACTCTTCTCCAGGTTCATCTCTCTGTAGGTGATGGCTTTGTTATGGAAGGTTTGGGAATCGCTTCCTTTTAGGTGGTTGTAGAATTTAACGGCTCTTTACTGGATTTTGATAATTAGCAGGTATTGGCCTAATTCTGCTCTGCATGCATTATTTGGTGTTTTACGTTGTACACAGAGGATAATTTTTTGCAGAATTCTGCATGCAGAGTCTCAATTTGGTGTTTGTCCCATTTTGTGAATTCTTGGTTGGTGAGCAGACCCCAGACCTCACAACCATAAAGGGCAATGGGTTCTATAACTGATTCAAGTATGTTTAGCCAGATCCTAAATGATATGTCGAATTTGATCTTCCTTTTGATGGCATAGAAGGCCCTTCTTGCCTTGTCTCTCAGCTCGTTCACAGAAAAGCGATTACTCACCGCGGACTGGTAGAAACTTTTTCCTTTAACGAGTCCGACGAGAAGGATATCCTGCTTTCACTGGAACAGGCCCAGATCCACGCCTTTTGCATGAAGAAAAGACGCCGAAAGAGGCAGCAGATCGGGCACCCTTCTGAGAATCCGGAGGCCAGCGAGTAAACTCCCAAGCCTTCCATTCTTCTTGCTAACATGCAATCATTGGAAAATAAAATTGGTTAGCTTTGAATTAATCGTGAATAAGGATGACAGAAAGTTCCAGATGCACAAATATCATACCCCCAAGACATGCTAACCTCTCTCCATTATAATAACAGGGGAGGTTAGCATTTCATATCACACCCGCAAGACATGCTAACCTCTCACCATTACAATAACAGGGGAAGTTAGCATTTTTTGGGGGTATGATATTTATGCCCTTGTAACTTTCTCACTCATCATTATTCATGATTCATTCAGGATTATCTGTAATCATGGTAGCATCCACATTAATGTGGAAGTGTTTAGAAACATATTCTATTCTTATTTACAATACATTTGACTCCAAAATGACAAAATACATTATTTACCAATTAATTTCTATTGGGCCCAAAGAAATCTGAAACACAACCATAACAAACAGAAAATGCATCCAACAAATGTGGAGTCACAAGCTTGATGTAGATTTAGCGTGATATGAATATGGGACCAAATACTAAACTTTTGACTACTTTAATAGACATAATTGAATTTGTCCCAATACTTTTGGTCCCCTAAAATGGGGGGACTATGTACAAAAACTGATGTAATTTCAAATCCAAAGTGCCGGAGTACAGAGCCAAAACAAAACAAAACATTGTCACCTCCCCAATACTTTTTGAGCTCACTGTATATTGGAGGCGTGGCTTAGTGGGGGTGTGAATCAAATCTGGTTCCCCTACAGCAGGGGTTCCCAAACCTTTTTGCGCACGACCCCATTTTGATGTCTCAAAATTCTCGCGACCCCAACCATGTGAAAAAAATTATGTAATTAACAACCAATGTTTACTTTATTATTTGGTGCAATGGCAGTCATTTCAAAAACATTCTAACAGTATTTCTGATTGTCTTCTCATCTCACCATCACATCATTTTAATGTCGGGCAAATTAGAAATTACAAATTAGTCTGACATAATGTCTCTTATCTCACCACCACTAATGAGATGGGTGTGCTGGATGCATGTCGTGTCGGAGCTTCTCAAAATCATGGGGCGTGGTCTACAATGCGCACCTAATCTCTGCTGTGACATCCAACGTGGATATTTGGATGTAATGCCGACGAGAGCACTGATGGTGCTTTCAAGACAACTGGGAACTCTGAAAAATACGAGGTCAAATGATGACGTCAGTGATCTTCAGGTCGGAAAGTCGGAGCTCTAGAAAGAGGCCTGAATTTCCGAGTTGGATAACCGTTCAAAACTATTTTTCCCAGTTGGAGCTCGTTTTTTCAGAGTTCCCAGTTGTGTTGAATGCACTGAAGTCAGAGATTTGAGAGAAAGAGATACAGAGAGGTCATGAGTAGATGAGCTTCTGCATTTTTCAGCATGTTCTTAAAAAAATATAGATTTAGAGTTAGATAAACTTTGATTGTTCGGCAAGGACTTATAAAGGATGCTACCCTCTACAACATAACCTTCACTCCAAATCAAACCTCAAAACCTACAACCTGATTTTGGATGGAATTATGGAATTACCTGGAAGGCTTACAACTACCAAAGATTATTATTCCCAAGCTATACAGCAAATGCTCTGGAAAACAACAGAAACCTGAAAATACCATCCTGCCTGGAACTGAGTGAGTAATGTTTAGTCTGAAGCTATATTTTATTTCAAAAAGCCAAGAAGAAAAATACATTACAATGATATATTTTACTTTATAAGGCTTGAATGCTAAATTAAGGCTACCAAGCTTGATACAACTTCAATTAGCACTGGCGTGTCAAGTGAGAGGTGTCAAAACCCTTGAGCCCAACGATGGCAGGAGAGCCCCAACCAAATGGAGAGGCCTTAGAAGCACCCTCCCACTGTTCAGATGTAATTAAAATACATTACCCTCGTATGTAAAGAATGATAAAACACGAAACGAGCACAAAATGAAGCTCCTTATTACCATTCCCTGGCATGGCACAGTGCTATATTAACCAGACCATCCCCTACAAGAAACATGGCATAGAGGAGAGGGACCCAATGGTTGCCCTCTAGGTTACAGAGAGCTGGTAGTCCCATCCACCAAACTACCAGGTGTGAAACAGGGAAGGGACTCAGGGTGTATGCAGACCTAAAACAGGAACATTTTACATTTGGCTAGAAATTCAAAAGGAAATTATCTTAACAGAGAAAAATGTCCTCCTGTGTGCTACCTATATCCCCCCACTAGAATCCCCATACTTTAATGAAGACAGCTTCTCCATCCTGGAGGGGGAAATCAATCATTTCCAGGCCCAGGGACATGTACTAGTCTGTGGCAACCTAAATGCCAGAACCGGACAAGAACCTGACACCCTCAGCACACAGGGGGACAAACACCTGCCTGGAGGTGACAGCATTCCCTCCCCCATATGCCCACCTTGGCACAACTATGACAAAATAACCAACAAAAACAGGTCACAACTCCTGCAGCTATGTCGCACGCTGGGTATGTACACAGTCAATGGTAGGCTTCGAGGGGACTCCTATGATAGGTACACCTATAGCTCATCTCTTGGCAGTAGTACCGTAGACTATTTTATCACTGACCTCAACCCAGTCTCTCTCAGAGAGTTCACAGTCAGCCCTCTGACACCCCTATCAGACCACAGAAAAATCACAGTCTACTTGAACAGAGTAATACTCAATCATGAGGCATCAAAGCCAAAGGAACTGAGTAATAGAAATACTATAGATGGAAGGAAAGTAGTGTAGAAACCTACCAAAAAACAATTAGGCAACAACAAATTAAATCCCTTTTAGACAACATCCTGGACAAAACGTTCCGATGTCATAGTGAAGGTGTAAACTTGGCAGTAGAAAACCAAAACAGTATATTTGACCCTATCAAATCTAAACATTTCAAACAGAAAAACAAAGAAAATTAATAACAATGACAAATGGTTTGATGAAGAATGCAAAAACCTAAGAAAGAAATTGAGAAACCTATCCAACCAAAAACATAGAGACACAGAAAACCTGAGCCTACGCCTTTACCATGGTGAATCCCTAGAACAATACAGAAATACACTACGGATAAAGAAGGAACAGCACGTCAGAAATCCGCTCAATGTAATTGAAGAATCCATAGACTCTAACCACTTCTGGGAAAATTGGAAAATGCTAAAGAAACAACACAAAGAATTATCTATCCAAAATGGAGATGTATGGGTAAACCACTTCTCCAATCTTTTTGGTGGAAACTGAGCTGCACTTCCTAACCTCCTGCCAAATGTATGACCATATTAGAGACACATATTTCCCTCAGATTACACAGATCCACAAAGAATTAGAAACAAACCCGATTTTGATAAACTCCAATATCTACTGGGTGAAATACCACAGTGTGCCATCACAGCAGCAAGATTTGTTACCTGTTGCCACAAGAAAAGGGCAACCAGTGAAGAACAAACACCATTGTAAATTCAACCCATATTTATGTTTATTCCTTTTCCCTTTTGTACTTTAACCATTTGCACATCATTACAACACTGTATATACACATAATATGACATTTGAAATGTCTTCATTCTTTTGGAACTTCTGTGAGTGTAATGTTCATTTTCATTTTTATTGTTTATTTCACTGTTGTATATTATCTACTTCACTTGATTTGGCAATGTTAACATATGTTTCCCATGCCAATAAAATTCCAGTGCCACTATAATTGAGAATTTCAATAAGCATTTTTTTACGGCTGGCCTTGCCTTCCACCTGGCAACCCTTACCGCGGTCAACAGCACTGCACCCCCCACAGCTACTCGCCCAAGCCTTCCCCATTTCTCCTTCTCCAAAATCCAGTCAGCTGATGTTCTGAAAGTACTGCAAAATCTGGACCCTTACAAATCAGCCGGGCTAGACAATCTGGACACTTTCTTTCTAAAATTATCTGCCGAAATTGTTGCAACCCTTAGATTCCCAAAGATTGGAAAGCAGCTGCGGTCACCTCTTCAAAGTGGGGGGACACTCTTGACCCAAACTGCTACAGACCTATATTTATCCTACCCTGCCTTTCTAAGGTCTTCGAAAGCCAAGTCAACAAACAGATCACCGACCATTTCGAATCCCACTGCACCTTCTCCGCTATGCAATCTGGTTTCAGAGCTGGTCATGGGTGCACCTCAGCCACGGACAAGGTCCTAAACGATATCGTAACCGCCATCGATAAGAAACAATACTGTGCTGCCGTATTCATTGACCTGGCCAAGGCTTTCGACTCTGTCAATCACCACATCCTCATTAGCAGACTCAATAGCCTTGGTTTCTGAAATGTTTGCCTCGCCTGGTTCACCAACTACTTCTCTGATAGAGTTCAATGTGTCAAATCGGATGGCCTGTTGTTCGGGCCTCTGGCAGTCTCTATGGGGGTGCCACAGGGTTCAATTCTTGGGCCAACTCTTTTCTCTGTATACATCAATGATGTTGCTCTTGCTGCTGGTGAGTCTCTGATCCACCTCTACACAGACGACACCATTCTGTATACTTCTGGCCCTTCTTTGGACACTGTAATAACAACCCTCCCGACGAGCTTCAATGCCATACAACTCTCCTTCCGTGGCCTCCAACCGCTCTTAAATACAAGTAAAACTAAATGCATGCTCTTCAACCGATCGCTGCCTGCACCTGCCCGCCCGTCCAGCATCACTACTCTGGACGGTTCTGACTTAGAATATGTGGACAACTACAAATACCTAGGTGTCTGGTTAGACTGTAAACTCTCCTTCCAGACTCACATCAAACATCTCCAATCCAAAGTTAAATCTAGAATTGGCTTCCTATTTCGCAACAAAGCATCCTTCACTCATGCTGCCAAACATACCCTCGTAAAACTGATTATCCTACCAATCCTTGACTTCGGCGATGTCATTTACAAAATAGCCTCCAATACCCTACTCAATAAACTGGATGCAGTCTATCACAGTGCCATCCGTTTTGTCACCAAAGCCCCATATACTGCCCACCACTGTGACCTGTACGCTCTCGTTGGCTGGCCCTCGCTTCATACTCGTCGCCAAACCCACTGGCTCCAGGTCATCTACAAGACCCTGCTAGGTAAAGTCCCCCCTTATCTCAGCTCACTGGTCACCATAGCAGCACCCACCTGTAGCACGCGCTCCAGCAGGTATATCTCTCTGGTCACCCCCAAAGCCAATTCCTCCTTTGGCCGTCTCTCCTTCCAGTTCTCTGCTGCCAATGACGGGAACGAACTACAAAAATCTCTGAAACTGGAAACACTTGTCTCCCTCACTAGCTTTAAGCACCAGCTGTCAGAGCAGCTTACAGATCACTGCACCTGTACATAGCCCATCTATAATTTAGCCCAAACAACTACCTCTTCCCCTACTGTATTTATTTATTTATTTTGCTCCTTTGCACCCCATTATTTCTATTTCTACTTTGCACTTTCTTCCACTATAAGTCTACCATTACAGTGTTTTACTTGCTATATTGTATTTACTTCGCCACCATGGCCTTTTTTGCCTTTACCTCCCTTATCTCACCTCATTTGCTCACTTTGTATATAGACTTATTTTTCTACTGAGCCACAAGGTGTTTGCAACGCCAGGGTTGTGGGTTCGATTCCCACGGGGGCCAGTACAAAAAAAAATGCATGAAATGAAATGTATGCATTCACTACTGTTCGTCGCTCTGGATAAGAGCGTCTGCTAGATGACTAAAATGTAAAAAAAAAAAAAAAAGTATTATTGACTGCATCTGTAACTCTGTTGTTGTATGTATCGAACTGCTTTGCTTTATCTTGGTCAGGTCGCAATTGTAAATGAGAACTTGTTCTCAACCTGCCTACCTGGTTAAATAAGGTGAAATAAATAAATACATTTTAAAAAACGCCTTGAATTGAATTGTTTTCCCAGTTGTTTTGAACGCGGCATTTAATGCTCAGAGGGTATTATTCCATTTGAGTCAGTGACCAAGATTCCGTAGTGACCCGTGAATGCATTTGGTCAAATGACAGCTCGATCAGCTGTTCGATTTCACTTACCGGCATGTCAACTGAGCCAGGATCACAGTCAAACGGATTGGGAAGTAGGTCCTAAAGTGCGCTTCCAAGCGTTGGAGGTGAGCAGTCATCACTCGTGTGGGACACATACTGATGCTGTTTTCTGTTACAAACATGCACCGCCGAGGGAAAGGGGTTCGCGTTTCAAAGACTCTCCAATAAGAATTCTTTCCTCTGAATCCACTGATTCGGTCACTCATCTGTAAAATGTTTTTGTATTTTCCCTGCATGCTGTGCGTCCAGTTCGTTCAGTTCCCCAAATATGTCACATTTTCTTTTCATTACACAGAAAGTCAACCAAGTCTGGGTTTTTTATACATCCATTGAGAATGACAACAGTTTCTCTGTCAATGTGAAAAATCTTTCCAACACTCCCCCTCGATAACCACCAAGCGAAATAGAGCATTGTCATGGTCTGATGCCAATACTCCACATAGTTTTGCGAAAAGGCGTGCGCGCAGCTGCAGTATCTCTCCGAGCAATGCACTGAATTTGTAATTGTATTTGAATGTGAAATGAAAATAAAAATTATATATATATTTTTTTTAAATAACAATAATAATCTCTCCGATTTCTGTACTCAGCTCTTTTGCCGCCAATTGCTATCTATCAGACAATGCGTCTATATGGCAGAGGGAGACTCATTCATAACTAGAGTGCAGGGGCTTGACCGCCGTCCCACCATAGATTTTTATTTATTTTATTTTTATTTCACCTTTATTTAACCAGGTAGGCAAGTTGAGAACAAATTCTCATTTACAATTGCGACCTGGCCAAGATAAAGCAAAGCAGTTCGACACATACAACAACACAGAGTTACACATGGAATAAAACAAACATACAGTCAATAATATAGTAGAAAAATAAGTCTATATACAATGTGAGCAAATGAGGTGAGATAAGGGAGGTAAAGGCAAAAAAGGCCATGGTGGCGAAGTAAATACAATATAGCAAGTAAAACACTGGAATGGTAGATTTGCAGTGGAAGAAAGTGCAAAGTAGAAAAATAAATAATGGGGTGCAAAGGAGCAAAATACATTTAAAAAAAATATTGCATTCCCAGCTGTTTGAAGCTGGTGTACAAATCTGAAAGTAAAAGATGCAAAAACAAAACTTAAAAACAGGAAGTGCACATAGAACAGATCTACCGCTTCCTAGACTTGCTTTCAATGAGAATGACAGATCTATAACTCAAATTTCTATGTGAATTTGGTCAGGTCGCACAAAAAGCTAGGTTTACCGTCATTGGGCTAGGGTTAGGGTCATTGGGCTTGGGTCATTGGGCTAGGGTTAGGGTCATTGGGCTTGGGTCATTGGGCTAGGGTTAGGGCCATTGGGCTAGGATTAGGGGCATTGGGCTAGGGTGGTTGGGCTAGGGTTAGGGTCATTGGGCTAGGGATGTTGGGCTAGGGTTAGGGTGGTTGGGCTAGGGTCATTGAGGCTAGGGTCGTTGGGCTAGGGTTATTGGGATAGGGTTAGGGTCGTTGGGCTAGGGTCGTTGGGCTCAGGTTAGGGTCGTTGGGCTACGGTTAGGGTCATTGGGCTACGGTTAGGGTCATTGGGCTATGGTGAGGGTTGTTGCCTGTCTGTGTCCAGGCTACTGCTGCCTGCCTGCTGCCTGTAGCTGGTGGATGACATTATGGGTCTGACATAATAGCACACAGTGATGGGACTGAATCTGCTTCGCGTGAGGTGGCTGGGAGAGCGAGAAAGACAGAAAGAGAGATGAGAAAGAGGGGAGGGACTGAGATAGAGAGGGAGACAGATGGAGACAAAGAGTGGTTGTGTGTGTGAGAGAGAGAGAGAGAGAGAGAGAGAGAGAGAGAGAGAGAGATAAAGAAAAAGAGAGGGGGGAGTTTGAGAGAGGGAGAGAGTGCGACTAGAGCCAGCGAGAGGGAGCTGGGGCACGTTGGAGTGGACTGGACAGATGCTGGTACCCCCATGGTCCAGGGCCAGGCAAGCAACATGGAGGAGCAGCATCAAGTCCAACACAGCTTCTTCAAGAAGGTGGACGTCCCAGACCATGTCCACTACATCGTGGCCTTCTTCGTGTGTATCATTGGAACACTGGGGGTGACAGGGAACGCATTGGTCATGTTCGCTTTCTGGAGGTTAGTGACTGGCTGAGGGAAAGCATGGGGGATGATTTGCTACAGGTTTACAGTCACTCAGAGAGGAGAATATAATGCTGTGGTCTTTTTTTGGTGTTTCAAATTCAATGAAATATTATTAGGAGCTCTTTCAAAGTTTTCAGGGGGCATTGTTTGTCAACATTGTGCAATATTTACTTAATTCTCTGTTAGAATTGATTTGGCCTCAGTGGTCTTGTTCATTTCTATTGATGTTACCAAGTGAGAGCATGGGAGCCAAATGTGGTCATTTTCAAGGAATGAAAGGGACTGATTGAACATTGCAATATGGAGTATGCAACAGGTAGAGCAAGATAATGGTGCGTGCAGTGTGGTGTGCTGTCTAATGATTTTCCATATGACGCCGAATTTAGAAAATCTATTTGAATTGTACTCCCGGGGACAGGACCTAAATAAAGAAAACTCAGCACGATAAGCTCTGGTTGCTGACTGAATTGCAGTTGTTTGTGCACTCCATTTGCCTGTAGCCACAGCTGCTCTCTGTGCTCCATTTATGGAAGCTTAAAGAGGCAATCTGCAGTTCAAACAATAACAATTCGGCACCACGCCTCTGTTTTGGTAAAAACCTGAGGGATGGGGCTGTGGAAATGTAACCACTCTCAGAGTCATATACAGAGCTATGGATGCAAGAACTGACCATCCATGACATCAAAACTATAGTTTTTTTTACCATGTTTTGAGGATATGCAGTGTTTGTTTAAATTTACATTGACATATACATTGAGGTAAAACAAGCTTATATTTTATATTTTGAGGTACGACAGTTAAACTAAGCTCATGAGGCATTTATAAGTTACATTCTTCAAGAACCAATGGGTGAACTGTATATCATGAATTTAAAGTCCAAAAATGCACAACGTTGACTCACTGAGGAGAGATGAAGTCCAGTTAACAGTTAACAGTTCCTGAAAAAGGAGGAAAGAAGCCTCCCGGGGCATAAACATGACTGTTGCATTTGATTTTGCCGTAAGTTACTTGGATATTTTTAAAATTGCATTGCTGGACTTTAGAGGGAATAGGCTTACATTTTGTTCCCTGCCCAACACATATTTTAAGGGTAAAAAAAACAGCAGGCCTAACCATATTTATGGTTTACACTTTGTCCTGGTCCAAGTTTATTTTTTCTTTATAGAGCAAATTAATATGCTGCATTGCATATCACAGGACTGTTTTTCTTACTGTAAAACATAGTACAGCACCCCTGCTATAAAACAAAATTACAATGTAGCTGGCAACTCTGTTACCAGTATGTTACTGTAAATTTACAGGGACATTTTGTAATGTGTAGTCAACTTGTCATTGTCTTGTATTGCTAGAATTCTAAGTCTTCGGCCTATTCTTATAACTAGACTCATCAATCATTTTCAGACATGATCAATTATTCAAGTTGTCATTAAACACTTACTTATTAGTGTAATTTATTAATTCATTACACTCAGGTGTCAATAGAACCAATTGTTTTGGGACAAAAAAAAAACAGGCTGTCTAGACTGATTTTAGAATTATAGCATCATTAGATATACTAATCAAATCAAAAATCAAATCAAATTTATTTA
Organism: Salmo trutta; assembly: GCF_901001165.1. Taxonomy (NCBI): domain Eukaryota; kingdom Metazoa; phylum Chordata; class Actinopteri; order Salmoniformes; family Salmonidae; genus Salmo; species Salmo trutta. Next base: position 38,155,778 of record NC_042983.1, on the reverse strand, counting down.
TATAGCCCTTCGTACATCAGCTGAAATCTCAAAGTGCTGTACAGAAACCCAGCCTAAAACCCCAAACAGCAAGCAATGCATGTGAAAGAAGCACGGTGGCTGGGAAAAACTCCCTAGGAAAAACTCCTGAGAAAGGCCAAAAACCTAGGAAGAAACCTAGAGAGGAACCAGGCTATGAGGGGTGGCCAGTCCTCTTCTGGCTGTGCCGGGTGGATATTATAACAGAACATGGTCAAGATGTTAAAATGTTCGTAAATGACCAGCATGGTCAAATAATAATAATCATAGTAATTGTCGAGGGTGCAACAAGCACGTCCGGTGAACAGGTCAGGGTTCCGTAGCCGCAGGCAGAACAGTTGAAACTGGAGCAGCAGCATGGCCAGGTGGACTGGGGACAGCAAGGAGTCATCATGCCAGGTAGTCCTAGGGCTCAGGTCCTCCGAGAGAAAGAAAGAAAGAAAGAAAGAGAGAATTAGAGAGAGCATATTTACATTCACACAGGACACCGGATAAGACAAGAGAATACTCCAGATGTAACAGACTGACCCTAGCCCCCCGACACATAAACTACTGCAGCATAAATACTGGAGGCTGAGACAGGAGGGATCAGAAGACACTGTGGCCCCATCCGATGATACCCCCGGACAGGGCCAAACAGGCAGGATATAACCCCACCCACTTTGCCAAAGCACAGCCCCCACACCACTAGAGGGATATCTACAACCACCAACTTACCGTCCGAAGACAAGGCCGAGTATAGCCCACAAAGATGTCCGCCACGGCACAACCCAAGGGGGGGCGCCAACCCAGACAGGAAGACCACGTCAGTGGCTCAACCTACTCAAGTGACGCACCCCTCCCATGGACGGCATGGAAGAACACCAGTAAGTCAGTGACTCAGCCCCTGTAAAAGGGTTAGAGGCAGAGAATCCCAGTGGGAAGAGGGGAACCGACAAGGCAGAGACAGCAAGGGCGGTTCGTTGCTCCAGCCTTTCCGTTCACCTTCACACTCCTGGGCCAGACTATACTTAATCATAGGACCTACTGAAGAGATAAGTCTTCAGTAAAGACTTAAAGGTTGAGACTGAGTCTGCGTCTCTCACATGGGTAGGCAGACCATTCCATAAAAATGGAGCTCTATAGGAGAAAGCCCTACCTCCAGCCGTTTGCTTAGAAATTCTAGGGACAATTAGGAGGCCTGCGTCTTGTGACCGTAGCGTACGTGTAGGTATGTACGGCAGGACCAAATCGGAAAGATAGGTAGGAGCAAGCCCATGTAATGCTTTGTAGGTTAGCAGTAAAACCTTGAAATCAGCCCTTGCCTTAACAGGAAGCCAGTGTAGGGAAGCTAGCACTGGAGTAATATGATCAAATTTTTTGGTTCTAGTCAGGATTCTAGCAGCCGTATTTAGCACTAACTGAAGTTTGTTTAGTGCTTTATCCGGGTAGCCGGAAAGTAGAGCATTGCAGTAGTCGAGCCTAGAAGTAACAAAAGCATGGATTAATTTTTCTGCGTCATTTTTGGACAGAAAGTTTCTGATTTTTGCAATGTTACGTAGATGGAAAAAAGCTGTCCTTGAAGCAGTCTTGATATGTTCTTCAAAAGAGAGATCAGGGTCCAGAGTAACGCCGAGGTCCTTCACAGTTTTATTTGAGACGACTGTACAACCATCCAGATTAATTGTCAGATTCAACAGAAGATCTCTTTGTTTCTTGGGACCTAGGACAAGCATCTCTGTTTTGTCCGAGTTTAAAAGTAGAAAATTTGCAGCCATCCACTTCCTTATGTCTGAAACACAGGCTTCTAGCGAGAGCAATTTTGGGGCTTCACCATGTTTCATTGAAATGTACAGCTGTGTGTCGTCCGCATAGCAGTGAAATTTAACATTATGTTTTCGAATGACATCCCCAAGAGGTAAAATATATAGTGAAAACAATAGTGGTCCTAGAACGGAACCTTGAGGAACACCGAAATTTACAATTGATTTGTCAGAGGACGAACCATTCACAGAGACAAACTGATATCTTTCCGACAGATAAGATCTAAACCAGGCCAGAACTTGTCCATGTAGACCAATTTGGGTTTCCAATCTCTCCAAAAGAATGTGGTGATCGATGGTATCAAAAGCGGCACTAAGATCTAGGAGCATGAGGACAGATGCAGAGCCTCGGTCTGACGTCATTAAAAGGTCATTTACCACCTTCACAAGTGCAGTCTCAGTGCTATGATGGGGTCTAAAACCAGACTGAAGCGTTTCGTATACATTGTTTGTCTTCAGGAAGGCAGTGAGTTGCTGCGCAACAACTTTTTCTAAAATTTTTGAGAGGAATGGAAGATTCGATATAGGCCGATAGTTTTTTATAATTTCTGGGTCAAGATTCGGCTTTTTCAAGAGAGGCTTTATTACTGCCACTTTTAGTGAGCTTGGTACACATCCGGTGGATAGAGAGCCGTTTATTATGTTCAACATAGGAGGGCCAAGCACAGGAAGCAGCTCTTTCAGTAGTTTAGTTGGAATAGGGTCCAGTATGCAGCTTGAGGGTTTGGAGGCCATGATTATTTTCATCATTGTGTCAAGAGATATAGTACTAAAACACTTTAGTATCTCCCTTGAGCCAAGGTCCTGGCAGAGTTGTGCAGACTCTGGACAATGAAGCCCTGGAGGAATACCCAGATTTAAAGAGGAGTCCGTAATTTGCTTTCTAATGATCATGATCTTTTCCTCAAAAAAGTTCATAAATTTATTACTGCTGAAGTGAAAGCCATCCTCCATTTGCGAATGCTGCTTTTTAGTTAGCTTTGCGACAGTGTCAAAAAGAAATTTTGGATTGTTCTTATTTTCCTCAATTAAGTTGGAAAAATAGGATGATCGTGCAGCAGTGAGGGCTCTTCGATACTGCACGGTACTGTCTTTCCAAGCTAGTCGGAAGACTTCCAGTTTAGTGTGGCGCCATTTCCGTTCCAATTTTCTGGAAGCTTGCTTCAGAGCTCGTGTATTTTCTGTATACCAGGGAGCTAGTTTCTTATGACAGATGTTTTTAATTTTTAGGGGTGCAACTGCATCTAGGGTATTGCGCAAGGTTGAATTGAGTTCCTCGGTTAGGTGGTTAACTGATTCTTGTCCTCTGACGTCCTTGGGTAGGCAGAGGGAGTCTGGAAGGGCATCAAGGAATCTTTGGGTTGTCTGAGAATTTATAGCACGACTTTTAATCTTCCTTGGTTGGGGTCTGAGCAGATTATTTGTCGCAATTGTAAACGCAATAAAATGGTGGTCCGATAATCCAGGATTATGAGGAAAAACATTAAGATCCACAACATTTATTCCATGGGACAAAACTAGGTCCAGAGTATGACTGTGGCAGTGAGTAGGTCCAGAGACATGTTGGACAAAACCCACTGAGTCGATGATGGCTCCGAAAGCCTTTTGGAGTGGGTCTGTGGACTTTTCCATGTGAATGTTAAAGTCACCAAAAATTAGAATATTATCTGCTATGACTACAAGATCCGATAGGAATTCAGGGAACTCAGTAAGGAACACTGCATATGGCCCAGGAGGCCTGTAAACAGTAGCTATAAAAAGTGATTGAGTAGGCTGCATAGATTTCATGACTAGAAGCTCAAAAGACGAAAACGTCATTGTTTTTTTTTTTGTAAATTGAAATTTGCTATCGTAAATGTTAGCAACACCTCCGCCTTTGCCGGATGCACGGGGGGTTTGGTCACTAGTGTAACCAGGGGGTGAGGCCTCATTTAACACAGTAAATTCATCAGGCTTAAGCCATGTTTCAGTCAGGCCAATCACATCAAGATTATGATCAGTGATTAGTTCATTGACTATAACTGCCTTGGAAGTGAGGGATCTAACATTAAGTAACCCAATTTTGAGATGTGAAGTATCACAATCTCTTTCAATAATGGCAGGAATGGAGGAGGTCTTTATACTAGTAAGATTACTGAAGCGAACACCGCCATTTTTAATTTTGCCCAACCAAGATCGAGGCACAGACACGGTCTCAATGGGGAAAGCTGAGCTGACTACGCTAACTGTGCTCGTGGCAGACTCCACTAAGCTGGCAGGCTGGCTAACAGCCTGTTGCCTGGCCTGCACCCTATTTCATTGTGGAGCTAGAGGAGTTAGAGCCCTGTCTATGTTCGTAGATAAGATGAGAGCACCCCTCCAGCTAGGATGGAGTCCGTCACTCCTCAGCAGGCCAGGCTTGGTCCTGTTTGTGGGTGAATCCCAGAAAGAGGGCCAGTTATCTACAAATTCTATCTTTTGGGAGGGGCAGAAAACAGTTTTCATCCAGCGATTGAGTTGTGAGACTCTGCTGTAGAGCTCATCACTCCCCCTAACTGGGAGGGGGCCAGAGACAATTACTCGATGCCGACACATCTTTCTAGCTGATTTACACGCTGAAGCTATATTGCGCTTGGTGACCTCTGACTGTTTCATCCTAACATCGTTGGTGCCGACGTGGATAACAATATCTCTATACTCTCTACACTCGCCAGTTTTAGCTTTAGCCAGCACCGTCTTTAGATTAGCCTTAACGTCGGTAGCCCTGCCCCCTGGTAAACAGTGTATGATCGCTGGATGATTAGTTTTAAGTCTAATACTGCGGGTAATGGAGTCGCCAATGACTAGGGTTTTCAATTTGTCAGAGCTAATGGTGGGAGCCGTCGGCGTCTCAGACCCCACAACGGGAGGGGCAGAGACCAGAGAAGTCTCGGCCTCCGACTCCGACTCGCTTAACGGGGAGAACCGGTTGAAAGTTTCTGTCGGCTGAATAAGCGACACCGGTTGAGCATTCCTACAGCGTTTCCCTCCAGAAGCCATGAGAAAGTTGTCCGGCTGCGGGGACCGTGCGAGGGGGTTTATACTAACGTTACTATCTGTACTTGCTGGTGGCACAGACGCTGTTTCATCCTTTCCTACACTGAAATGACCCTTGCCTAACGATTGCGTCTGAAGCTGGGCTTGCAGCACAGCTATCCTTGCCGTAAGGCGATCGTTCTCCTGTATATTATGAGTACAACGACTGCAATTAGAAGGCATCATGTTAATGTTACTTAGCTTCGGCTGTTTGAAGTCCTGACGAACCATGTCCAGATAAAACCTCCGGGGTAGGAAAGTTGAATGAAAAAAAAAGTTGAGTGAGGGAAAAAGTAAAAATATACGGTAATGAAAAAGTAAAAACCGTCAGGTAGCAAAGTAAAAACGGCAACAAAAACGCACAACAGCGTAAACAAGTCTGCAAGTTGTGACCGGAAACAGGAAACAGGAAACAGGAAAAATTACGTCGTTCACATATACTATGTGTACATATAACTAGGAATAAAGTCACAGATAGTAAACAGTAGCAGCAGCATATGTGATGAGTCAAAAAAGGTCTTTCTCTGACACCGCCTGGTGTAGAGGTCCTGGATGGCAGATAGATTGGCCCCAGTGATGTACTGGGCCGTACGCACTACCCTCTGTAGTGCCTTGCGGTCGGAAGCCAAGCAGTTGCCATACCAAGCAGTGATGCAGCCAGTCAAGATTCACTCAATGGTGCAGCTGTAGAACTTTTAGAGGATCTGAAGGCCCATGCCATATCTTTTCAGCCTCCTGTGTTGGTGTGTTTGGACCATGATAGGTCCTTAAGGATGTGGCCACTGAGAAACCTGAAGCTCTCGACCCGCTCCCCTACAGCCTCATTGATGTGAATGGGGGCGTGCTCGGCCCTCCGTTTCCTGTAGTCCACAATCAACTCCTTTGTCTTGCTGACATTGAGGCAAAGGTTGTTGTCCTGGCACCACACTGCCAGGTCTCAGACTTCCTACATATAGGCTGTCTCATCGTAGTCGGTGATCAGGCTACCACTGTCGGGCAGAGTGGAGTGCAATAGAGATTGTGTCTGTTGGGGCAGTATGTGAATTGAAGTGTGTCTAGGGTGTCTGGGATGATGGTCTTGATATGAGCCATGACCAGCCTTTCAAAGTATTTCATGGCTACAGATGTGAGTACTACGGGGCAAGAATCATTTAGACAGGTTACCATGGTGTTCTCGGGCACAGGGACTATGGTTGTCTGCCTGAAACATGTAGGTATTACAGACTGGGTCAGGGAGAGGTTGAAAATGTCAGTGAAGACACTTGCTAGCTGGTCAAGGCATGCTCTGAGTATGCGTCCTGGTAATTCATCTGGCCCTGCGGCCTTGTGAATGTCAACCTGTTTAAAGGTCTTACATTAGCTACGGAGAGCATGATCACACAGTCATCTGGAACAGCTGGTGCTCTCACCCATGGTTCAGTTTTGCTTCCTCGAATCGAGCATAGAATACATTTTGTTTGTCTGGTACAGTAGGCTCGCGTCCCTGGGCAGCTTGTGGCTGTGTTTCCCATTATAATCTGTGCATCAGAGCTTGTGTAGTAAGATTTGATCTTAGTCCTGTATTGATGCTTTGCCTGTTTGATGGTTCGTCAAGAAGGCGTAGTAGGATTTTTTATAAGTGTCCGGATTTGTGTCCCGATCCTTAGAAGTGGCAGCTCTAGCCTTTAGCTCAATGCGGATATTGACTGTAATCCATGGCTTCTGGTTGGGATATGTATGTACGATCACTGTAGGGATTACATCGTTGATGCACTTATTGATGAAGCCAGTGACTGATGTGGTAAACTCCTCAATACCATCGGATGAGTCCTAAAACATATTCCAGTCTGTACTAGCGAAAGTCCTGTAGCTTAGCATCCACTTCACTGGACCACTTCCCTATTGAGTGTGTCACTGGTACTTCCTGTCTGAGTTTTTGCTTGTAAGCAGGAATCAGGAGGATAGAGTTTTGGTCAGATTTGCCAAATGGAGGGTGACGGAGAGCTTTGTATGTGTCTCTGTGTGTGGAGTAAATTGGAGTTTTTTCACTTCTAGTTATACAGGTGACATGCTGGTAGAAATAAGGTTAAACGGATTTCAGTTTTCCTGCATTAAAATCACCGGCCACTAGGATCGCCGCCTCTGGATGAGCATTTTCTTGTTTGCTTATGGCCCTATACAGCTCGTTGAGTGCCATCATCGGTTTGTGATGACAGTTCCGAAAAATATACTATAGATGAAAACTCTCTTGGTAAATAGTATGGTCTACTGCTTATCATGAGGTATTCTAACTCAGGCGAGTAGAACCTCGAGACTTAATGTTAGAGATTGTGCACTAGCTGTTGATAAAAGAGACATGTATCACCCCCATTGAACTTACCCGACGCTGCCGTTCTGTCCTGCCGATGCATAGAAAAAAACAGCTTCAGTCCTTGCTCAGCCAAGTTTCAGAGAAACATAGGATATTGCAGTTCTTCAGGTCCTGTTGATAGGATAGTCTCGAATGGAGCTCGTCCAGTTTATTCTCCAGTGACTGTACGTTCGCCAATAGAACAGAGGGTAGAGGTGGATTATTTACTCGTCGCTGTAGTTTAATCAACCCGCACGTCAGCTTTTATGTCACAGTCTCTTTCTCTTCCGAGTGTTGGGGATCAGGGCCTGGTCCGGAGGGAGCAGTATGTCCTGTGCTGACGCCTCGTTGAAGTAGAAATCTTCGTCCAAATTGAGGTTAGTGATCACTGTTCTGATGTCCAGAAGCTCTTTTTGGTCAAAGGAAACGATTGCGGAAACATTATGTACAAAAAAAAGTTACGGGCAGTGCAAAAAAATACACAAAATAGCAGAAGTGGTCAGAAGCCCATAAAACATCCCCTATACATTTCAGGCCTGGGTTCAAATACATGTGTAGGTTTATGTATAACATGATGTATTTATGTTTATGTCTAACAGTATGTATGAATGTTTATGTATAACAGTATGTATTTATGTTTATGTCTAACAGTATGTGTGTAGGTTTATGTATAACATGATGTATTTATGTTTATGTCTAACAGTATGTATGAATGTTTATGCATAACAGTATGTATTTATGTTCATGTATAACTGTATGTATTAGTACTTGAAGTAGTTGTAAATACATTCCAACATTTAACTACTAGTATTTTAAAACAAACGTTGTCTAAATACTTACTTAAATACAGTAAATAGTAGTTAAACCCAGGTCTGGTAGCCATTGCTACTATTGCCTGTTATAAGCAGTGGGGTAAAGTATAACAAATGTAAAAAGTAAAAATACTTTCAAGTGCTGTTTAAGTAGTTTTTTGGAGTAGCTGTACTTTACTTAACTAAAGCCCCATATACTACCCACCACTGCGACCTGTATACTCTCGTTGGCTGGCCCTCGCTTCATATTCATCGCCATGTTCAAACCAAATCACTGAAGCTGGAGACTCATATCTCCCTCACTAACTTTAATTTATTTCTTTTTTGCTTTTTTGCACCCAGTATCTCTACTTGCACATTCATCTTCTGCACATCTATCACTCCAGTGTTTAATTGCTAAATTGTAATTATTTCGCCACTACGGCCTATTTATTGCCTTACCTCCCTAATCTCACCTCATTTGCACACACTGTATATAGATTTTTTTCCCTATTATGTTATTGACTGTACGTTTGTTTATTCCATGTGTTGTTGTTTGTGTCGCACTGCTTTGCTTTATCTTGGCCAGGTCGCAGTTGTAAATGAGAACTTGTTCTCAACTGGCCTACCTGGTTAAATAAAGGTGAAATAAAAAAACAAAAAAAATACTCAACTACATTCCTAATGAAAATAATGTACTTTTTACTACATACATTTTCCCTGACACCCAAAAGTACTCATTACATTTTGAATGCTTAGCAGGACAGAAAAATGGTACAATGCACACACTTATCAAGAGAACATCCCTACTGCTTCTGATCTGGCGGACTCACTAAACACAAATGCTTAATTTGTAAAATATGGAGTGTGTCCCTGGCTATCTGTAAAGTTTTCAAATCATGAAAATCGTGCTGTTTGGTTTGCTTAATATAAGGAATTTGAAATTATTTATACTTTTACTTTTGATAGTTAAATATATTTTAGCAATAACATTTAATTTTCAAACTTAAGTAGATTTAAAACCAAATACTTTTAGACTTTTACTCAAGTAGTATTTTACTGGGTGACTTTCACTTTTACTTGAGTCATTAGCTATTAAAGTATATTTACTTTTACTCAGGTATGAAAATTGGGTACTTTTTCCACCCCTGGATATAAGGAGAAAGGGCCGTACATGTTAGTACATTTGGTCAAGAAAAGTTGATCATGCATGATAAGATTATGCTCTGATCCAGAAAGAGTATTGCCGCCCTACTCTTCCCCTGGTCTTGTCAATTATTTTATTGAAGTTAATTGATTTCTGAAATTAGGTCAGGTCCCAAGGTAGAAGGTATTACCGAAAGCTTTTATATTTCAGCTCTCCTCCAGATTAAATGGCCTCTTCGAACAATTGTTCCATACATGGTGCTGCATGCATTTATTAAGTCAGAACACAGTCACGTACGTATATATTGCTGTTTATTATCCATGTACAGCCACTTTACCCCTACCTACATGTACAAATTACCTCGACGAACCTGTACCCCCGCACACTGACTCGGTACCGGTAACCCTTGTATATAGCCTCGTTATTGTTATGTTATTGTATTACCTTTTATAATTGTTTTACTTTAGTTTATTTGGTAAATATTTTCTTAACTCTTTCTTGAACTGCACTGTTGGTTAAGGGCTTGTAAGTAAGCATTTCACGGTAAGGTTTACACGTTGTATTCGGCGCATGTGACAAATAAAGTTTGATTCGATGCACTCTATAAAAGATAGGGAGCAGTCTGCGGGTAGGAGTGGTGACATTTTACTGTGGATGAGGATCGATGACAGACTGTTTTCATGTGTTGTGTACCTCCATTCAAGTTGATTTGCCAAATTTCCATAGAGTTTGGTGTCATATTGGCTTAGATATCATGGTAGGGCGATTTGAATTTAACAGTGAGCTTCAACCAACAGCTATTGTCGCGCCTATAATACATATTTATAAATTGATACAATTTTAAAATTATATATATAATAAAAATGTCCTTGGATAATTAATCAGAGAGTAGGGGATGTAGTAAGGGATGGGGTGATCATGTGAAAAGATTTTAGTCACCTCGAGCTCAACAAGTGCTTGTTGAATGGATGTCCAAATGAAGGCCCTCGCATCGTGCTACATCCTGACACAACAACAATAACAACAATGTTTTTGAATGATCCCAGCCACACATGAGGAGCCATTGTATTGAATAGGGCCGTTATATGGATCTCTGATTTAATGCAGTCCCAGCCTCTCGTCATGCACCTTCCGTCTTTTACCGAGAACAACATATCCGATTTTTTATCAGATAAAGTGACCATTGGAGTAAAAAAATGACGAATTGACTAAATTTGACGTGCACAATTCCTTCCACTAAGAACCAACGATGTGCTTCCTTTTTGCAGAATTTGACAATGCTAACATCTCTTTTCAACCGAATCTCAGAGTTCTGTCACACCGGGCCAGCAACACGGTCGCTCAGCAACTCGACAACACCATCCAGGCAGCAGCCAGCCATGATAGGAAGTGGTTCAGGACAAACCTAGGCTACTATAGATGGCTATATTTTGGTTCTCAAGCTGAGATTAATCAATAAATGCATACAGATAATTGTCCAACTTGAAAAATGGGTCAGTTGTTGTTAGTGAGCTGAATATGGTTTTGTTTTGATTGGCCAACGTTAGGTACGCAGCTAGCCAGCAGCTGTAATGTTAGCCAACTAGCTAACGTAATGTTACACCACACATATTGGTATTTTATTAGGATTCCCATTAGCTGTTGCAGAAGCAGCAGCTACTCTTCCTGGGTTCCACACAGAACATGAAACATGACATAATACAGAACATCAATAGACAAGAACAGCTCAAGGACAGAACTGCGTACATTTGATAGATAGAATACGTTACCAGTCAGATCAGAGCTAATGTTGGCTAGCTAGCTATATTTTATATATAAACTCAGCAAAAAAAGAAACGTCCTCTCACTGTCAACTGCGTTTATTTTGTGTAAATATTTGTATGAACATATTCAACCTAGCAAGATTCAACAACTGAGACATAAACTGAGCAAGTTCCACAGACGTGCGACTAACAGAAATTGAATAATATGTCCCTGAACAAAAGGGGGTCAAAATCAAAAGTAACAGTCAGCATCTGGTGTGGCCACCAGCTGCATTAAGTACTGCAGTGCATTTCCTCTTCATGGACTGCACCAGATTTGCCAGTTCTTGCTGTGAGATGTTACCGCACTCTTCCACCAAGGCACTTGCAAGTTCCCAGACATTTCTGGGGGGAATGGCCCTAGCCCTCACCCTCCGATCCAACAGGTCCCAGACATGCTCAATGGGATTGAGATCCAGGCTCTTCGCTGGCCATGGCAGAACACTGACATTCCTGTCTTGCAGGAAATCACGCACAGAACGAGCAGTATGGCTGGTGACATTGTCATGCTGGAGGATCATGTCAGGATGAGCCTGCAGGAAGGGTACCACATGAGGGAGAAGGATGTCTTCCCTGTAATGCACAGCGTTGAGATTGCCTGCAATGACAACAAGCTCAGTCCGATGATGCTGTGACACACCGCCCCAGACCATGACGGACCCTCCACCTCCAAATCGATCCCGCTCCAGAGTACAGGCCTCGGTGTAACGTTCATTCCTTCGACGATAAACGCAAATCTGACCATGACCCCTGGTGAGACAAAACCGTGACTCGTCAGTGAAGAGCACTTTTTGCCAGTCCTGTCTGGTCCAGCGACGTTGGGTTTGTGCCCATAGGCAACGTTGTTGCCGGTGATGTCTGGTGAGGACCTGCCTTACAACAGGCCTACAAGCCCTCAGTCCAGCCTCTCTCAGACTGTTGCGGACAGTGTGAGCACTGATGGAGGGATTGTGCGTTCCTGGTGTAACGCGGGCAGTTGTTGTTGCCATCCTGTACCTGTCCCGCAGGTGTGATGTTTGGATGTACCGATCCTGTGCAGGTGTTGTTACACGTGGTCTGCCACTGCGAGGATGATCGATCAATCAATCAATCAAATGTATTTATTTATAAAGTCCTTCTTACATCAGCTGATGTCACAATGTGCTGTACAATGCAGAAGCACGGTGGCTAGGAAAAACTCCCTAGAAAGGCCAGAACCTAGGAAGAAACCTAGAGAGGAACCAGGCTATTATGGGTGGCCAGTCCTCTTCTGGCTGTGCCGGGTGGAGATTATAACAGAACATGGCCAAGATGTTCAAATGTTCATAGATGACCAGCAGGGTCAAATAATAATAATCACAGTGGTTGTCGAGGTTGCAACATGTCAGCACCTCAGTAGTAAATGTCAGTTGGCTTTTCATAGTCGATCATTCAGAGTATCTCTACCACTCCTGCTGTCTCTAGAGAGTTGAAAACAGCAGGTCTGGGACAGGTAGCACGTCCGGTGAACAGGTCAGGGTTCAATCAGCTGTCCGTCCTGTCTCCCTGTAGCGTTGTCTTAGGCGTCTCACAGTACGGACATTGCAATTTATTGCCCTGGCCACATCTGCAGTCCTCATGCCTCCTTGCAGCATGCCTAAGGCACGTTCACGCAGAGGAGAAGGGACCCTGGGCATCTTTATTTTGGTGTTTTTCAGAGTCAGTAGAAAGGCCTCTTTAGTGTCCTAAGTTTTCATAACTGTGACCTTAATTGCCTACCGTATGTAAGCTGTTAGTGTCTTAACAACTGTTCCACAGGTGCATGTTCATTTATTGTTTATGGTTCATTGAACAAGCATGGGAAACATTGTGTAAACACTCTACAATGAAGATTTGTGAAGTTATTTGGATTTTTACTAATTATCTTTGAAAGACAGGGTCCTGAAAAAGGGACATTCCTTTTTTTGCTGAGTTTATATAGCTAACCAACAAGTGAGGAAAGTGAGCTAACTATATTTTGACAAGGAAGATTTTTTTTTATATAAGGCTGAAGTTATCTGTGTAAACAAACAAGTAAGCTAGTGAACGTCCTTGCCTGCTATATCCATTTATCTAGTCAACTAGTTAGCCAGTAATAACTCAATGTTGACAATAACTTAGCTACTGTAGCTACATCTCACATTATTCCACAAAGCATAGCTAGCTAGCTAAGTAAAGTTCACAGTCAGTACCAAACTTTGTCTGACAATAACTTATATCCCTTGAAAAATAAAAAAAAAGATCTTCACACTCTAGGAGCTCAGAGGCAATAATTTAATAACCTAATAACTAATGTTTCAACAGACAAGCTGTCTTCATCAGGGTATAATGACAAACACTGCGGGTCACTAGTTTATATAGTTTCAAAGGACACATACCGGTGTCTGTAATCATGCCACAGCCATTACACTTGTAGTTTCCATCCATTAGAGGCGCATAGATGTTGTGTGGGAGTATTTTGGGGTGGTAAATCAGAGTACCAATTGATCTCAGAGGTTTCTGCCTCGCGAGAATGCGACCAAGGGAGGGTCCGAAAACGCATGGCACATACTGTCATCGGATCTTAGAATGTGCCAATGTTTGTGAACGATTCCCTTAATTTGTTCAAAGCACTTTGAATAGCGGGTAGTTAGAACGCAATAATGCTTCTTTTTGCGAGACTGTCCTTGAAAGACATCATGTCTCAATTTGTTTTGGATTTTCTCAAATGCAGTATTAATCTGACCATTTTTGTACCCCCTCTACTTGAATTTTCTTTGCGTCTCAGACATAGTTCTGTCGAAATCGGAATCGTTTTTTTGCAAATTCTTTTGATTCGACAGAATTGGCTATAGGGCAAACTGTTTTTCAAGGGAAGTGTGTGACAGCTATCAGCCCTCAACAAACTGTTACAATCAGTAGATTTCCTGTAAAGATCAGTGTATAGAACATTATCCTAACACAAGATCATAAATCAAGGAAACTGATTTGACGTGTATCAGATTGCATAGTAAATCTCAGGTGCTCAGAACAAGAGTTAAGAAAAGCATGGAATGCTTGGAGCTGTTTTGCATCACCCCTCCATAGAACAAAAATATAATCAATGTACCAACTCCAACTAATAACGTTAGGCAAGAAAATATTTTTGAGAGGTTGGAGAATGGCCTGTTTCTCCATGTAACCCACATACAAATGAGCATAGCTAGGAGCCATGGGGGTTCCCATAGCAGTACCCTCTGTCTGAATAAAGAAATAATTTAGAAACATTAAGTAGTTGTGTGTGAGTACTATTTCAGCCAATGTTATAATGCATGCACTGGAAGGTAGTTCATTAGGGTCACGTTGCAGAAGAAAATGTTCCATGACTTCAATACCGCCCTCATGTGGAATCCGTGTGTATAACGACTCAACAATAACTTATATCCCACCTTCTTCCACAAAGCATAGCTAGCTAGCTACCTAGCTAAGTAAAGTTAATAGTCAACACCAAACTTTGGGAAACTGTCATGCTGCTAATTTATAGTACATCATGCAATGGACACTGTTACAGTTGGCCTTTGATGTTATTCGAAGGCAGCTTTTCCAATTGAAACTTGTGCTTTAATGAAAGGAAAACAAAGTATATGGTTTTCTATTCCCTGAAAGTAAACCGATGGAGTCACTTGCAGATTTTAACTATAACAGGCCTATAAAATGATAGGGTCACCTCCTATAAGTATCTTGGGATTTGGTTAGATGAAAAGTTGAATTTTAAACATCATATTGATAACTTGACCAAGAAACCGAAGTTGTATTGGATTTCTATTGGGTTTGGGATTCAGGAACAAATCTTGTTTTTCAATGTTAGTCAGAAAATAACTTGTTCAAAGCACTTTTAAAAAAATCAGTGCTGGATTATGCTGATATTGTCTATATGCAGGCCTCTGCAAGTACCTCAAACTCTGGACACAGTGTATCATGGTGCTTTAAGATGTATTACCAACGCTAGATCACTGACCCATCACTGTGATCTGTATGCTATGGTGCAATGGACCTCTCTCTCCACCAGGAGACTAAAGCACTGGTACACTTTAACGTGTACAAAGCATTGATGGGACAACTGCCTTTGTATCTCTGTTCCTTGCTGACCAGATCAGTCACACAATATAGTCTTCGTTCACAGTCGCTGCTGTCCTTGTCTGTTCCTAAGGCTAGAACTGAGATGGGGAAACAATATTTTTCCCATAATGCCCCTTCATCTCGGAACTTCAGAAGATTTGTAAAGTTAGGGGAGTTAGTGTCCTTGTCTGTTTTTAAGACTCTGATTGACAACACTGTTTGTAAAACTACAGTTGTTTCTAATCTTCAATTGTATCTTTAACTTGTGACACTTTGTCTTTTGTGTGTATTCTGTATTTTTCTATAATGTTTTATGGACACGCTGCTGTTTCCCTGTTTTACCTTCTTGCCAGGTCGCCCTCACAAAATAGGTTTTTAACCTCAATGGGTTTCACCTGGTTAAATATATATATATATATATTTTAAACAATTGCTCATCTAATGTTAGCTACTTGGTCATTATAATCCAAAATTTGCGCTGACTGATCAATAGTGTTAAATTACTTTTCAGTGTCTTCACAGAAATTAGAATTTGCCATCCACATAAGTAGCATCATTGCTTGCTAGTGCAACTGAACCTGTGTGCAGTCCAAATAAAATGCCATGCTTGCTAACTTGGTTAGAGCTAACTCTATAAATGGCCTAACTGTATACAGTGCATTCGGAAAGTATTCAGACCCCTTGACTTTTTCCACATTTTGTTCTTAAATGGATTATATTGGTTTTTTTTCCTTCATCAATTTACATACAATACCCCATAATGACAAAGCAAAAACAGACCTTTTTTTGCCATTTTTCCTAATGTAATAAAAATAAACAACTGAAATATCACATTTACATAAGTATTCAGACCCATTACTCAGTACTTTGTTGAAGCACCTTTGGCAGTGATTGCAGACTTGAGTCTTCTTGGGTATGACGCTACAAGCTTGACAGGCCTATATTTGGGGAGATTCTCCCATTCTTCTCTGCAGATCCTCTCAAGACCTGTCAGGTTGGATGGGGAGATTCGCTGCACAGCTATTTTCAGGTCTCTCCAGAGATGTTCAATCGGGTTCAAGTCCGGGCTCTTGCTGGGCCACTCAAGGACATTCAGAGACTTGTCCCAAAGCCACTCCTGCATTGTCTTGGCTGTGTGCTTAGGGTTGTTGTCCTGTTGGAAGGCGAACCTTCGCCCCAGCCAGAGGTCCTGAGTGCTCTGGAGCAGGTTTTCATCTTGCTCCACTCATCTTTCCTTTGATCCTGACTAGTGTCTCAGTCCCTGACACTGAAAAACATCCCCACAGCATGATGCTGCCACCACCATGCTTCACCTTAGGGATGGTTCCAGGTTTCCTCCAGATGTGACGCTTGGCATTCAGACCAAAGAGTTCAATCTTGGTTTCATCAGACCAGAGAATCTTGTTTCTCATGGTCTGAGAGTCTTTAGGTGCCTTTTGGCAAACTCCAAGCAGCTGTCATGTGCCTTTTCCTGAGGAGTGGTTTTCATCTGGCCACTCTACCATAAAGGCCTGATTTTGAGGAGTGCTGCAGAGATGATTGTCCTTCTGGAAGGTTCTCCCATCTCCACAGAGGAACTCTGGAGCTCTGTTAGAGTGACAATTGGGTTGTTGGTCACCTCACTGACCAAGTACGTTCTCCCCCGATTGCTCAGTTTGGCCGGGTGGCCAGCTCCCGGAAGAGTCTTGGTGGTTCCAAACTTCTTCTATTTAAGGATGACGAAGGCCACTGTGTTCTTGGGGACCTTCAATGCTGAATAAATGTTTTTGTACCCTTCTCAAGATCTGTGCCTCAACACAATCCCATCTCGGAGCTCCACGGACAATGCCTTCGACCTCATGGCTTGGTTTTTGCTCTGATATGCACTGTCAACTGTGGGACCTTATATAAACAGGTGTGTGCCTTTCCAAATCATGCCCAATCAATTGAATTTACCACAGGTGGACACCAACCAAGTTGTAGAAACATCTCAAGGATGATCAATGGAAACAGGATGCACATGAGCTCAATTTCAAGTCTCATAGCAAAGGCTTTGAAGACTTATGTAAATAAGTTATTTCTGTTAATTTTTTATATACATTTGCTAAAGTTTCTAAAAGCCTGTTGTCACTTTGCCATTATGGGGTATTGTGTATAGATTGATAAGGAAAAGTTTTTATTTAATCCATTTTAGAATAAGACTGTAACGTAACAAAATGTTGAAAAAGTCAGGGGGTCTGAATACTTTACGAATGCACTGTAAATGAGATTGTTTTCGACACATCAACCGTTTCAGACGATTTCTTTTTAACCAAGCAAGAGAAATAAACGTTCAATCAGAGTGAATTAACAACAAAAACATTGTGCAATGAAAGCTTTCTGTCATCACCAGATTGTCCAGTTAAATAGTGTGAAGTTGACATGTTTATAACAAGGTTCGTAGTTTAACGGTCAGTGTCACTGCGTTCGGAACTGAAGGAGGGTACATTTTGACCTCTCTCTTTAGTGTATAGTTTTGACACACAGTGCTTATTTGTATTCATTAAAATAACCTTTGGGTTCGTAGAGAGGCAGGCGCGTGACAATGAGTGTGGTGGTGTGTTTTACTGTGTGCATGTTCCTAGAACGAAGGAAAGACCAGCTCTCAGACCCTCAAGGAAGAAAGAGGTCATTGCTCTCATCCGTGAGATGCACGCCATCCCTACAGTACTGCCCAGAGACACTGTGCTTTATGTCAGAGTGACGGATTGAGGCCATGCACCTGTCACAGAGAAATGCAAGCTGGCCCATGTGGAACTGACAAACAACTTATGCCAATTCAAATGCACGCTCATGGTACTTCGCACACAATCATTAGTTAAAATGAATGTTCTGTTCCAAATCTGTGAGTACTCCCACTTGTTTTCATATTTACTGTTTACTGCCATTTATTAATGAAGACAATTATTTTACTGGAATTGGACAGCTGTGTACAGCATTACTTAGGACATTTGTAGCTGAAGTTTTGTATTCAAGAATTTAGAACACCTATCCAGTTTCAGATTTGTAAATATGTCTATCATTTTTTTGCACTGTCTAATGACTGTATTTTACAGGTGTTTTTCAACAGGCATTTCTCAACAGTTTGTCATTTGTAGCAGTGTTTGTATCAGGAGTTATCAAAATTGCTCTTAATGATCCACAGCGTTATTCAGGCTTTTCTGTTCAAGCCCAGTGCTACAACACCTGGTTCTACCACTCAGCTGTTCATCGAGATCTCAGCTGTTCATCCAGATCTCATGTGTTCATCCAGATCTCAGCTGTTCAACCAGATCTCAGCTGTTCATCCAGATCTCAGCTGTTCATCCAGATCTCAGCTGTTCATCCAGATCTCAGCTGTTCATCGAGATCTCAGCTGTTCATCCAGATCTCAGCTGTTCATCCAGATCTCAGCTGTTCATCCAGATCTCAGCTGTTCATCCAGATCTCAGCTGTTCATCGAGATCTCAGCTGTTCATCCAGATCTCAGCTGTTCATCCAGATCTCAGCTGTTCATCCAGATCTCAGCTGTTCATCGAGATCTCAGCTGTTCATCCAGATCTCAGCTGTTCATCCAGATCTCAGCTGTTCATCCAGATCTCAGCTGTTCATCCAGATCTCAGCTGTTCATCCAGATCTCAGCTGTTCATCGAGATCACAGCTGTTCATCGAGATCTCAGCTGTTCATCGAGATCTCAGCTGTTCATCCAGATCTCAGCTGTTCATCCAGATCTCAGCTGTTCATCGAGATCTCAGCTGTTCATCCAGATCTCAGCTGTTCATCCAGATCTCAGCTGTTCATCCAGATCTCAGCTGTTCATCCAGATCTCAGCTGTTCATCGAGATCTCAGCTGTTCATCGAGATCTCAGCTGTTCATCCAGACCATGAACTGGGCTTGAACAAAAAAGCCTGCATAAACCTGTAGCTTGTCAGGAGCAACTGTGGCCATCCCTGAATTATAGTTACAAAGTTGACTATATCTGATGAATGTACATTTGGTTGTACATTTTATATTTAGTGATAACTCACCTTTGTTTACAGGTAATGCAGTACTAGGCCTTTTTCAGTAAACTATAAGGTACATTTTCATGTAAATAGTTAATGGGACATGTTGATTATGTGTGTATTTTCCAGGAGCTTTCTTGATTGTCTTAATAGAGATAGGGATATTTTCCCAGTTTACTCCATATTGGCTTAAATGGGTTTCTGTTTTTTTTGCTTCCCGCTGGAAAATCAGCTGTTAATATTAACTAAAATACTAATAACTACATTATTTCTGTTGCCATTTGTCATTATTGTGTACTTTTACCTAACTTTTATTGCTGTGTTATACTGTATTATAATGTTGTATTAATAATGTTGCATAATCACCTTCCGGTGTAAAAAACACGGAAATTAAAAACAAAATAATATATTTTAAGTGACAATAGGTATTGGTCTGAAGCTGAAAAAAGAAAGGAAATTCACATGAGCACCACAATGTCTATTCCACCCATGCTCTACCAAGGTTTTCCAGCACACAGCTTTGACCTACTACAGCAGCTATTTTGGTATTGTACTTCAGACTATGTGTAGGCAAGTTGATTAGGATTCAAACCTTCTCAAAGAGCCTAATTTAGTATTTTATTAGGATCCCCATTAGCTGTTGCAGAAGCAGCAGCTACTCTTCCTGGTGTTCACACAGAACAGGAAACATAACATAATACAGAACATCAATAGACAACAGCTCAAGGACAGAACTACATGCATTTTTTTAAGGCACACATAGTCTACACATCAATACATACACACAAACTATCTAGGTCAAATAGGGGAAAGGTGGTGAGCTGTTGCTTTACCTGTTTTTTGAAACCAGATATGCTGTTTATTTGAGCAATATGAGATGGAAGGAAGTTCCATGCAATAAGGGCTCTATATAATACTGTACGCTTTCTTGAATTTGTTCTGGATTTGGGGACTATGAAAAGACCCCTGGTGGCATGTCTGGTGAGGTAAGTGTGTGTGTCAGAGCTGTGTGTAAGTTGACTATGCAAACAATTTGGGATTTCCAACACATTGTTTCTTATAAAAAGAAGTTCATACTTCATATTCTTCAGAGGGATAATGGACTGCTATTAAAATTATGTATACCAGTATATATACAGTACCAGTCAAATGTTTGGACGCACTTACTCATTCAAGGGTTTTTCTTTATTTTTACTATTATCTACATTGTAGAATAATAGTGAAGACTTCAAAACTAAGAAATAACACATATGGAATCATGTAGTAACCAAAAGTGTTATACAAATCAAAATATATGTTATATTTGAGATTCTTCAAAGTAGCCACCTATTGCCTTGATGACAGCTTTGCACACTCTTGCCATTCTTTCAACCAGCTTCATGAGGTAGTCTGAATGCATTTCAATTAACAGGTGTGCCTTGTTAAAAGTTAATTTGTGGAATTTATTTACTTCTTAATCCGTTTGAGCCAATCAGTTCCAATAAGCTCAAATAAACAAAGAGAAACGACAGTCCATCATTACTTTAAGACATGAAGGTCAGTCAATGCGGAAAATTTCAAGAACTTTGAAAGTTTCTTCAAGTGCAGTCACAAAAAACATCAAGCACTATGATGAAACTGGCTCTCATGAAGACCGCCACAGGAATGGAAGACCCAGAGTTACCTCTGCTGTAGAGGATAAGTTCATTAGAGCTACCAGCCTCAGAAATTGCAGCCCAAATAAATGCTTCACAGAGTTCACCAGACACATCTCAACATCAACTGTTCAGAGGAGACTGTGTGATTCAGGCCTTCATGGTCAAATTGCTGCAAAGAAACCACTACTAAAGGACACCAGCAATAAGAAGAGACTTGCTTGGGCCAAGAAGCACGAGCAATGGACATTAGACCGGTGGAAATCTGTCCTTAGGCTCCCGAGTGGTGCAGCGGTCCAAGGCACTGCAAATAATAATTTTTTTCCCCAGGACAATGACCCAAAACACACCTCCAGGATGTGTAAGGGCTATCTGACCAAGAAGGAGAGTGATGGTGCTGCATCAGATGACCTGCCCTCCACAATCACCTGACCTCAACCCATGGTTTGTGATGAGTTGGACCGTAGAGTGAAGGAAAAGCAGCTAACAAGTGCTCAGCAAATGTGGGAACTCCTTCAAGACTGTTGGAAAAGCATTCCTCATGAACCTGGTTGAGAGAATTCCGAGAGTGTGCAAAGCTGTCATCAAGACAAAGGGTGGCTACTTTTAAAAAAAATACATGATTCCATATGTGTTATTTCATAGCTTTGATGTCTTCACTATTATTCTACAATGTAGAAAATAGTAAAAATGAAGAAAAACTATTGAATGAGTATGTGTTCTAAAACTTTTGACCGGTAGTATGTATATATATATATACACACATAATTTGTCTGTATGTATTTTTAGATATACTGTAGGCCTATTGTAAATGTGTATTTTTGTTACGTCACTATCTTTATTGCAAGTACAAACATAACTTTAAACGACACATTATTTTGACCGAGGTAATGAACTGTCCCTTTATCACCACAGTAATTGATAAAACAGGACCATGTTTGAAAGACAAGTGTTTCTGACCTTAATTCAATATTACACAGGTAACAGTTACAGAAATCAGGAATGCAGACAGGCTGTATTTATCTGAGCTACTGTGTCCAGCACATCACCACCAACTGTTATGTTGGGCACCTATTGACCAAAAAAGGATGTTATAATCATTTATTTCAATGACATGTATTGCTAAAATAAAAGGTTTAAGGAAATACAGGCATGCACCACATTACTACAAGACAAAACAGCTCAATCAAGCCTGATGGTGTTGTAAGAATAAAAGCAAAGCTTGCTTTCACTTAATACAAAAAAGCTTTAAAATGTAGTGTAATGTGATAATATCTTATTGTGGTGTGTGAAGAATCCAATAATTGACCTTGTATGCTGCGCAATCAAAGTCAATTATTGAATGTGGTACAAATCACATCATTGTGGAAGCACCTCCTCTAAGAGTATGAACTAGGCTGTTTGAGAAGGTTTGAATCCTAATCAACCTGCCTACACATAGTCTGAAGTACAATACCAACTTAGCTGCTGCTGTAGTAGGTCAAAGCTGTGTGCTGGAAAACCTTGGTAGAGCATGGGTGGAATAGACATTGTGGTGCTCGTGTGAATTTCCTTTCTTTTTTCAGCTTCAGACCAATGTCTTTTCTCACTTAAAACATTATTATTTTTTTTGTTTTGAATTTGTATAGGCCTATGCCATTTGTGCGCTCATGGATTTGAAATGTGGTTTGGCATAATATATTCCCACCTACCTGTGTTACAGTAATAAGAAACTCCGCAATCTGCCCAACTACTTCATCATGAACCAGGCGGTGAGCGACTTCCTCATGGCTTTCACACAGTCGCCCATCTTCTTCATTAACTGTCTCTATAAAGAGTGGATTTTTGGCGAGTACGGTAAGTCCCCCCTTTCTCTCCTTTCTTTCACCGCACCATCTCAAACATTGATTGTCATATAGTTCAAAAGAATTGTGCAAAGTGCAACATTTACCATAAACCTCATTATAATCTAGCAGCTGGATTTAATTATAAACTTTTCTTCAACAATGTGCCTTATAAAGAGGCTACTATTTACGTATTGCTCAGTTTACTAAACTCTAGTTAGATAATCGTCTCCTAATAATGCACCTTGTTGAAAAATAATTTTAATCAAATCTCACTGTGAGATTATGAGGTTTATGATATTTCTTTGCGCTACGAAAATGTTGCCCATTCTATTCAACCACCATAGTGGACGGTGAAAGGGAACTCCCGAAGAGGAACACAAAACAGTCTTTGTTGCTATTTGTTCATGTTTGATAATTGATCATTTTCTATCGACGGTTACAATCTGAATCTCTGAACATTGTTGGTTTTGACCTGCATTTGAACTGTGTGTCTGCAGGATGCAAAATGTATGCCTTCTGTGGGGCTCTCTTTGGCATCACCTCCATGATCAACCTGTTGGCTATCTCCATTGACCGCTACCTGGTCATCACCCAGCCCCTCAAGGCCCTTGGCCGGTCGTCAAGGCGTCGGACCACCCTGGCAATACTAATGGTGTGGCTTTACTCTTTTGCCTGGAGTTTTGCCCCACTCGTTGGCTGGAGTAAGTCCTTTCACCAACAACTGAAATTCACATCCTCATATGCTAAGAAGTAAATGTAAAAATGGATGATTGCTGGGCTGATGGGATCGAGGGTCGATGGCATCAATATTTCTGCTGTTGTGATCTCGAGCAAAGCATTTAACCACTTAAAATGCTTAATGGGCTGTGGTGAACCCAACCCATTAAATTAAACATCTATCCTATCCTATCCTATCCTATCCTACCCTACCCTACCCTACCCTACCCTACCCTATCCTATCCTATCCTACCCTATCCTATCCTATCCTACCCTACCCTATCCTATCCTACCCTACCCTACCCTATCCTATCCTATCCTACCCTATCCTACCCTACCCTATCCTATCCTACCCTATCCTACCCTACCCCACCCTACCCTATCCTATCCTACCCTATCCTATCCTACCCTATCCTACCCTACCCTATCCTATCCTACCCTACCCTATCCTACCCTACCCTACCCTACCCTATCCTATCCTACCCTATCCTACCCTATCCTACCCTATCCTATCCTACCCTACCCTACCCTACCCTATCCTACCCTACCCTGCCATACCCTATCCTATCCTATCCTACCCTATCCTACCCTATCCTACCCTACCCTACCCTACCCTACCCTATCCTATCCTACCCTACCCTATCCTACCCTACCCTGCATACCCTATCCTATCCTACCCTACCCTACCCTATCCTATCCTACCCTACCCTATCCTATCTTACCCTACCCTACCCTATCCTATCCTACCCTACCCTACCCTATCCTATCCTACCCTACCCTATCCTATCCTACCCTATCCTATCCTATCCTATCCTACCCTATCCTACCCTACCATACCCTATCCTATCCTACCCTATCCTACCCTACCCTACCCTATCCTATCCTACCCTATCCTATCCTACCCTACTCTATCCTATCCTATCCTACCCTATCCTACCCTATCCTATCCTACCCTATCCTACCCTATCCTATCCTACCCTATCCTATCCTATCCTATCCTACCCTATCCTATCCTACCCTATCCTATTCTATCCTATCCTATCCTACCCTACCCTATCCTACCCTATCCTACCCTATCCTACCCTATCCTATCCTACCCTATCCTATCCTATTCTACCCTATCCTATCCTATCCTATCCTACCCCACCCTACCCTATCCTATCCTACCCTATCCTATCCTATACTACCCTATCCTATCCTACCCTATCCTATCCTATACTACCCTATCCTATCCTATCCTACCCTATCCTATCCTACCCTATCCTATCCTATCCTACCCTATCCTATCCAATCCTATCCTACCCTATCCAATCCTATCCTACCCTATCCTATCCTACACTACCCTACCCTATCCTATCCTATCCTACCCTATCCTATCCTATCCTATCCTACCCTATCCTACCCTATCCTATCCTACCCTATCCTACCCTACCCTATCCTACCCTACCCTATCCTATCCTATACTACCCTATCCTATCCTATCCTATCCTATCCTACCTTATCCTATCCTACCCTACCCTATCCTATCCTACCCTATACTACCCTATCCTATCCTATCCTACCCTATCCTATCCTATCCTACCCTATACTACCCTATCCTATCCTACCCTATCCTATACTACCCTATCCTATCCTACCCTATCCTATACTACCCTATCCTATCCTACCCTATCCTACCCTATCCTATCCAAGACATCCAGTACCTGCCAGGACTTACACTGTGTGTATTTTTTGTATTTTGTATTGGCTCTTACAGGCTCCTATATCCCAGAGGGCCTCATGACTTCCTGCACTTGGGATTATGTCACATACACGTACGCCAACCAGAGCTACACCATGATGCTGTGTTGTTTTACCTTCTTCATCCCACTGGGAGTCATCTTCTACTGCTACCTCTTCATGTTCCTGGCCATCCGCACTGCCAGCAGGTGGGACTATTATGCCAGTTTCTTGGGTGACATAATACTACTAATCATAACAATCCTATTATAATCATCATATTATAACTGAGAAGCCACACTCTATCAGGCTGGGACACCTACATCCACCCAAGACACTAAGCCTAACCCTAACCATGAACCTGTCCCTAACCCTAACCATGAACCTGTCCCTAACCCTAACCATGAACCTGTCCCTAACCCTAACCATGAACCTGTCCCTAACCCTAACCATGAACCTGTCCCTAACCCTAACCATGAACCTGTCCCTAACCCTAACCATGAACCTGTCCCTAACCATGAACCTGTCCCTAACCCTAACCATGAACCTGTCCCTAACCCTAACCATGAACCTGTCCCTAACCCTAACCATGAACCTGTCCCTAACCCTAACCATGAACCTGTCCCTAACCCTAACCATGAACCTGTCCCTAACCATGAACCTGTCCCTAACCCTAACCATGAACCTGTCCCTAACCATGAACCTGTCCCTAACCATGAACCTGTCCCTAACCCTAACCATGAACCTGTCCCTAACCCTAACCATGAACCTGTCCCTAACCCTAACCATGAACCTGTCCCTAACCCTAACCATGAACCTGTCCCTAACCATGAACCTGTCCCTAACCCTAACCATGAACCTGTCCCTAACCATGAACCTGTCCCTAACCATGAACCTGTCCCTAACCCTAACCATGAACCTGTCCCTAACCATGAACCTGTCCCTAACCATGAACCTGTCCCTAACCCTAACCATGAACCTGTCCCTAACCCTAACCATGAACCTGTCCCTAAACCTAGCCATGCTTTATGACATATAACGAATATGTAATTAGATAAGTAACGAACAACTAATATGTCAGCTTATGTGACATATACGTACTGTAACTACAAATGGTTACACAATGGTTATTCTAACATAAATTATATCCACCCACATCCACCTCGTTGAAGGCTAAGAATATATATATTAATGTAACTGTAACATGGAACCGTTATGCCACGGGACACTTTAGAATCATAGACGATCACTATAATCAGGATGAATTATCAGGATGTCCACAGTGCTGGGCATCAATCTCATAGACAATCATAATCAGGATGAATTTTCAGGATGTCCACAGTGCTGGGCATCAATCTCATAGACAATCATAATCAGGATGAATTTTCAGGATGTCCACAGTGCTGGGCATCAATCTCATAGACAATCATAATCAGGATGAATTTTCAGGATGTCCACAGTGTTGGGCATCAATCTCATAGACAATCATAATCAGGATGAATTTTCAGGATGTCCACAGTGCTGGGCATCCATCTCATAGCGTGACCATATTACAAAGGACATCCCGAGTCTATTTGATCTTTAAACCCTGACAACAACAAAAAACATTGACAATATTACATAACATGGTTACATGTGTCATGTAAATACTCCGGCAATGCCCCGCCGTAGCCAATCAAATGCCATGCTTCGAGACAGTCAGGGAGGGAGGGAAATGCCAGCTATTGCTGCTTCACCTCCTTCCACACCAGTGGCGGTCTGTGCCGTTTAAGATGAGGGAGGATAGTTTTTATTTTCATGAGCATGGCCTTATTAAGCAATAAGGCACAGAGGAGAGGGAGACAGTAAAGAAAGTACTGATCAGAGACTTGGAGTGGGATTAGTAGGCTGTCAGCCTCTAGTAAAGATGAGGTCAAGCGTATTACCTGCCTTGTAAATTGGAGGGGATTGGGAAAGGGGGAGGTCAAAAAAGGCAAGAAGGGGAAAGAAAGAGTTGGAAAGAAATTAATCGAAAGCAGACATCGGGAGGTTGAGACCAGGAATTCCACATGGATTGTGTGCGCAGGGTACACTAAATTAGAAGGGTTGCAGCCAGGGGATGGAGAGCGTCTGTAAAGCCTACAGGGAGAGGAATTAACAGGTATAGAAAACACACATAATTACCAAAGCTACAAAAGTGCAAAATGAAATCAGAAAATTACAAGGTACTCAAGTGAGAGTGGTGTGGAGACTTCCTCTCGTTCCTTCCTAGAACAACTCGGCAGAACCGTCTTTGTTTTGGCGAAGGTCTTAGTTTTGCCGACGAGACCGCCGATTACAGCCGGCGCTGAGAAACCAGGAGAGACTGAAGTGCTAACACTAATTGCTGATTGCCTAGAAGAGGGGAAACCACTCAGCCTTTGATATAGTGATTACCAAAACTAGTCACAAATTGCCCTGCCCCTTAATCCTGATTGATGTGTCAACAATCATCTGCAAATGATGAGCAGTCAGCAGTTTACACACCAAGTAGACTACTGGGAAGACAGGTAGCACTTAAGTTGATGGCCCTAGCTAACAAAAAGACAGTACTAAACAATAACAGATAAAGACCAAAAAATATAATTTACTTGTCAGTTCTGGGCATATCAGGAGTCCTCTAGCTACAGAATGAACCTACTGGGAAAATACTAAGTGCACATTGTCCATAACCTTTAGAAAGGTAAGCATGTGGTCTGAACAGATAATTCAAAAGTTCTACTCCTTCCTATAACTTGCAGGCAACACAATGTATGATCTATACTTGGCATGTAGGTTTCCCACTTATGGGTGGCACAACTTGGAACTTGGGGGAGGGGAATGGGCAGGGTATATGCAAATTAAATACTTGTACTATTACTATTGTTAAAAAACTTCACTGTTTTTGCAGACTGTAGTGTTTTTGCAGACTGTAGTGTTTTTACTGACATTACTGTAATATTTACTACAGTGTTTTTTGTTGTTGAGGATAATAATATTGTATTTACGATAGAATTTTACGGTATACTACAACCAGTGGCGGCTGGTGGGAGGAGCTATAGGGGGATGGGCTCATTGTAATGGCCGGAATGGAATCAATGGAACAGTATCAAACACATCAAACATATGGAAACCACATGTTTGACTCTGTTCCAACTATTATGTTCCAGCCAATACAATGAGCCCGTCCTCCTATAGCTCCTCCCACCAGCCTCCACTGAATGCAACATTCTCTAGTAAGTACTACAATTGATCGAGGGATACTACAGTGTGTAGTATATTATTCTACAGTATACTACAGTTGACTATAGAATTCTATAGTCAACTGTAGTATTTTTTTCATGTGGGTTGTCCTTTGTGTCATTGTTTCCACCTAACAGACAGGCTCCTCTGTTTGTTCCTGCAGGGATGTAGAAAACTTGGGGACACAAGTGAGGAAATGTACTCTGATCCAGCAGAAGAGCATCAGGAATGAGTGGAAGCTGGCCAAAATCGCCTTTGTGGTCATTGTTGTGTATGTGTTGTCCTGGTCGCCGTATGCCACCGTCACCATGATCTCCTGGGCAGGGTAAGTATATACAAAATATATAAAAGCTTGGGTGACCTCGACTAACCTGTATCCCCGCACATTGACTCGGTACCGGTACCCCGTGTACATAGCCTTGCTATTGTTATTTTATTGTGTTGCTTTTTATTTAATTTATATTTTTTATTTAGTAAATATTTTCTTAACTCTATTTCTTGAACTTGCATTGTTGATTAAGGGCTTGTAAGTAAGTATTTCACGGTAAGGTGAAATTCTTACTTGT
This sequence comes from Salmo trutta, assembly GCF_901001165.1. Lineage (NCBI taxonomy): Eukaryota > Metazoa > Chordata > Actinopteri > Salmoniformes > Salmonidae > Salmo > Salmo trutta. The sequence continues at coordinate 38,127,056 of NC_042983.1, read as the reverse complement.
ATTCGGCGCATGTGACAAATCAAATTTGATTAGATTTATTTGGTTTGATTTGACATATACACTACCGTTCAAAAGTTTGGGGTCATTAGAAATGTCCTTGTTTTTGAAGGAAAACCAGCATCCCGGAGTCGCCTCTTCACTGTCGACATTGAGAGTGGTGTTTTGTGGGTACTATTTAATGAAGCTGCCAGTTGAGGACTTGTGAGGCATCTGTTTCTCAAACGGAACACTCTAATGTACTTGTCCTCTCGCTCAGTTGTGCACCGGGGCCTCCCACTCCTCTTTCTATTCTGGTTAGAGACAGTTTGCGCTGTTCTGTGAAGGGAGTAGTACAGTCGTGGCCAAAAGTTTTGAGAATGACACAAATATAAATTTTCACAAAATCTGCTGCCTCAGTTTGTATGATGGCATTTAGGATATACTCCAGAATGTTATGAAGAGTGATCAGATGAATTGCAATTAATTGCAAAGTCCCTCTTTGCCTGTAAAGGTGTTATTTGTTAGTGTTTAGTTTGGTCAGGACGTGGCAGGGGGTATTTGTTTTATGTGGTTCAGGGTGGTTGTGTGTATGTGTCCATGTAGAGAGGGGTATTTGATTTATTAGTCCAGGGTTTTGGTTATTGTTCTATGTTAATTTATTTCTATGTTCTGTCTAGTCATTTGTATTTCTATGTTTAGTTAATTGGTGTTGGGGCCTTCGGTTGGAGGCAGCTGTCTATCGTTGCCTCTGATTGAAGGTCCTATAATTAGGGGTGTGTTTGCATTGTGGATTGTGGGTAGTTGTATTCTGTTTTGTGCTTGTCACCTGACAGAACTGTTAGTGTCGTTTCTGTTAATTGTATACGTGTTTATTTTGTTTCTCCTTCTTATATATTAAAAAGAGAAGATGAGTATACACTTCCCTGTTGCGTCTTGGTCCTCCACACACGACAGTCATTACAAAATGTAATTATTTTTGACATCATCTAATGTAGCAATGTCCAGGTTTGTGTGTATGTCCGTAGAACAATACTGTAATATATTTCTAGAGCTACTGGATGTACCGTGTGTGGGCATGTTTGTCTTACGTTGCCTTTTTGATAAACATGCCTTGAGTGATATTTTTATTTTCACTAGCTTTACATTCAGATCATTCTGAGGTATTCTGCACTTTTCAAGATTAGATTTACCACCAAACTTGACATTTCTGTTCTTCTTTCCAAAAATGTGGGGGATTTTCTTGGTTTCTATAAGAATATGTGAAATCCTGGGAATTACTGCCAGCTCCACGCCCACTCTCTCTCTGTCACCTCTCTCATTTCCAATATATCTCTGTCACCTCTCTCATTTCCAATATATCTCTGTCACCCCCAAAAAGTTAAAATATCCCCCCTCAAAAATAAAAAATAAAATATATATATATATATATATATATATATATAAAATTGAAAGATTCAAATGAATACATTCAACAACTAGGTAACTAACGTCTTCTCTTTGTTAATTGAATAAAATTGTCATGAAATTTTTTGCCATGTGTTTTTCCCATTACTACTGAGACAGAGGCTTCGTTATATAACATTTAAATATTTCTCTCCATCTGTACTGGAAGGTACATAAACCCTGGTCCAGCTGTTGATAGATGTTTTGGATAATCCCAACCATTACACTGCCTTCGTTACTGGATAATGGAGAGATGACTTCCTTGTCTTCTGTGTTTTCAGACACGCCAACATTCTGTCCCCGTACTCCAAAGCCGTACCTGCAGTTATAGCCAAAGCCTCTACCATCTACAACCCTTTTATTTATGCCATTATACACACAAAGTACAGGTAAACTACTGTGTGTTATGAAAATCCAATGAATGATTGAAAGAATAAATAAACAAACAAATTACTGAATAAATGAATAGATGTGTTTTATCAACCCTAACTAGGAAAATTCACTTTGCTCTGTGCTATTTACTGTAAAAAAAAATAAAAAAAATATGTGTTTCAAAAGTTTTTTGGTCCTCCATGTCGTCTACAGGGCCACATTGGCAGAGAAGGTACCTTGTTTGAGATGTCTGTCACCGAGAAAGGACAAAAAGGACTTCAACAGCGAGTCATCCTTCCGAGATTCCACTATCAGCAGGCAGTCGTCCGTCTCAAGGACCCATTTCTGCGCCACATCCTCCATCTCCTCCAGTATGGTAAGGTGTAGGCTGAAGCTGGGTCAGTTGTGCATTTCCCCCATGAATGGTTAAGGTTATGATTGTGGAAGGAGTAGCTGATCCTAGATCTGTACCTAGGGGAAACTTCACCCTAGAGCTAAAGTATGATCAATGGCGTAGGTTTGACTTCAGGTCAACATTATCATTATCAACATTATCATTCCCTACGGCAGATCTTCACTATTAACTACTGGCATTCAACAACCATATGAGATCGACATGGACGTTTTTTTATATATTTTGAACCTCTACATTGTTACAAACAAATGTTCAAATGGAACCAACAAAACATAAACAATGGAGTAATTTAACTTTAGACCAAAATAGAGCACACAGGGTCAATGTTCAAACACTGCAGTTTAAGGAGGGTGGACACTGTTTATTACCAACATATTAGAATGGGGGTTTTCTGTTACCTGTAGGTGAAACAAATGAAATGTTGTCTAATATGAGCACTGATCCTAGACAAGGCATTGTGCCATGTGGGTCTTTTCTTGGCTCGACCCTGCTGCTACCCTCACAGGCATCTCCGAAGAATCCTCTTTGCTTTTTGAAGATTATGGCTCCCTCAGGTTTTTCTTGTCAAAAGTTGAGAAAAGAAAGTTGAACTAAATCCATATATGGTTCCTAACCACAGGTGTTTGGAGATGTGGTGCTGGATCCTCCAGAGCGTAACGACGCCTCCTTCAGAAGCACCTCGTCCTTTAAAATGCCCAAAGACAAATGTTGCAAGACCAAGATCATTTGTGCTGCAGAGAAGGTGAGAGAGCAGAGATACTTGCGGTGTTGTTTGCCTTTTTATTTGCCATTGGTTTGGTATTTCTCCTCAGTCATTGAACATCATGTTGTGACCACACATTGATCTGAATTGTACTACTTGATTGGTGGACATTGTTGTGCCTTTATGCCATTTAGAAAACATTTTATCCAAATATAGTAGTACATGCATTTTTTTTCCTCATATGGGTGGCCCCAGCAGGAATCAAACCCACAACCCTAGTGTTGCAAGCACCATGCTTTGCCAACTGAGCCACACGGGACCACATGAAACCTCAGCCCTGTATTTACTGTCATCATGACCATGATCTACTCATGTATCTGTGTTTCAGCCCAGCCATGCACTGAATGAGTCTATGAGCGCCAGTGAACACGAGGTAGTGTCTGGCTCCGTCTGCATGGCAGCCGTCCCCCTGCTGGCCTTATCGAAGAGGAGCCAGAGTGTCCAGCTAACCAATGGAGGAGAGACGACAGAGAGTGAAAGCGGCAGCGAGCGCAGGAGCACCTTGGACTCCCCTAGTTTACGAGCCCAGCTTTCTCACATCTCCAGTATCCCGCAAATCATCATCAGCCCAACATCAGAGAGCAGCTTAATGTCAGATGACAACTTGTCCTTAGTGGAGAAGCAGGGAGCCATGATGAGTCACGGGGAAGGCGAACTGCTGGTGGGCCTGCGGAGCTGTTCTTCAGAGCTACTGGAGTCAGTGGAAAGATTCCTCTCCTGAGTTCACTTACAAACTCTAAACTCTTTGTCCCAAATGGCATACTTTCTTTCCTTCTTCTTCTCTTTTCTAATACTGATCCAACCAATCCATTCCACCCAGCCTCTTTTTTTAAACAGACTTTGAGAAGGAGACCAAGGCAAGCCCTAGGCAAGATCTGGTTGTGCTTCAATGAACAGAAGGGAGAAAGAAACCCAGGAAGGGCTATTTCTGGTGTGCTCTGGTCACAAGAAAGTGTTGCCGGGTAGAAGGGAATATTAAAATCCACCTGATTCATTCCCCAGCCGCTGTGATTAACATCCTACTTTCTGCTGTTTGTCTAAATGGCACCCTTCATTCAGAGGATCTATGATGGTATAGTGGTTCCATAATGTATATTGACTTAGAAAGAAGGCCTTTATAGTAGCAAATATAACTAACATCCTCATGCCAATGGACCAATGTTGGCAATGAGTGTTAATGAGCTATGGACATTAAAGCCACAATCTGGAGTCTGTTTTAAAATAACAATACATTGAATTTATAACGCACATTTCATTTAAAAAACAATCTCTAAATAAAAACAAGAGACATAGACAAAAAGGACACATCTAGACAGGGCAACTGACACAAAGAACAAAGCTCATTCTAGAAAGGGCCAGGACAACAAGCAACAAGCTAAATGTGACCACTCCCAAATTCATGGGGTTATGGTCTGACAGTCCATGAGATCGACATGATGGTTTTAAATATATTTTGAAGCTATACATTGTTACAAACAAATGAAAAAACATGAACAATGGGGTAATTTTACTTTACATTTGGGTTAAGATAGGTGAAGTCAGGTGTAGTGAGCTCACAAAAATAAATTAAGCAACTCGCAAAAGTTATATTCTTCAATAATCAACGGGCATAGTTAATTGAAATGACTATTGAACATTAGGACATGTATTACAGATTGGACCTTTAATGGACATTCCAGAATCTAGACACCTGGAAAAGAAGGCACACAACAAAATGATTCCGGTCAAACTTCTTCCCTGTATCCGATTGGCTATGGGATCTTCTGTGCCCTTTGCATTGAGTTTGACTACAGCTTCCTTTATCACACGGGCAGGGATGTAATCATCGATCCTGACTCCTGTTTATTTAAAGACATTTTGCTACATTTTCACTTATTGCACATTTTGTTGTCACTATTGTCCATTTTGTTCGTGTGGTTATGTTTCTTGATAATATCGTTGGATCATTTTTATTTGTTTGCTTTGAGACTTGTCTGCCCTACTGATGTTGCTGGTCATCCCCTTTCAAGGTTTTGTGAAATGGAGAGAGAAAAACAACAACAACGTCGTATTGCTATTATGCATTAGTAATAGCTCTAACCCAAGTGATATCTGAAAAAATATCAAGAGGAAAATGACAAGCATTGGGAATAGCACTGCATTTAGAAATACAGAAAATATTATGATTCTGTGCAGTACTGGAAATCTGCCAAATTTGACAAAATTGTAATCACTGATTGACTTGACTAGATTCAGGACACCTAACCCTAAACAAAGCATCATCTTTTGATGGCTCCGAGTCAACAATGCTTTGGTTATGTTTATGAGTGTTGATGGTGATTGTGTTGGTTAAGCCGATCCTCATTGGCCAATGACCTGAATCTTGACCTATTTAATCCTTCCAGATATCAGGCCTCAGACAGCTTGCTGTTCCCCACGCTTCAATGGACCATAATGCCCTCCTCTCTAAACACACACACGCACGCACGCACGCACGCACACACACACACACACACACACACACACACACACACACACATACACACACACACACACACACACACACACCTTCAAGTGAATATCTTTCTTACCTAAATTGGAGAGAAACTCAATCACCAGGACTAGGGTTTTAAAGGTCCAGTGCAGTCAAAATTCAGTTTATCCTGTCTTTTGTATCATATTGTACAACAGCTGATTAAATTAACACTGTAAAAAACATTGTGTGAAAAACACTGTAAAAATGAAACAAGGTCAAAAAAATATGTGTTAATTTTTTTTGAATCAGTATTATTTCCTGATAGTTGCTGGTTGAAAACAGAATCTACACCGGACCTTTTAATCAGCACGTTATCATGGGCAGGAGTTTCGTCTTTCCATGGTGACATCACCATGCGGTAAATTGGTTAATAGACCAATAACAAAGAGAGTTCCAAACCTCTCTGCCAATAACAGCTAGTTGTCAGTTTTCCCATCCCCACTCAGACCACTCCCAGACAGTCCTAGATAAAATTATTGCTTGAGAAATATGTTTTTGCACATTTTAATGGAAATCTATTACAGTAAAGTACTTAATTGTTACCCAGAAATGATTTGATTTTGATATAAAAATGTCTGCATTGGACCTTTAAAAGCAGAAAGTAAAATAATATTTATATATATATATTTTTTCCCCTCTTTTGTATGGATTTGATCATGTTTTACCTGTCTTGAATCAATGGTTCTGTCTTGTATCACTCAAGGGACAGTGTTTGAATGTATGATGGACAGTGTCTAAAATGTGGTATTAATGTCACACCATCAGTTGCTTGTTGATGAGAGTGTTGATTACATGGGTTGCGACAAGGACATACTGGCCCGTATTCATAAAGTGTCTCAGATCTACAATAGGATCAGGTCCTGTCCATTTAATGTTGTTTATTCGGATCTAAAAGGCAAAACTGAACCTATTGTAGATCAGCATTTATACTCATGAGACGCTTTATGAATACGGGCCATTGAGATCAGATGGGAGAGAAGCAGAAATGTACATTCTTGCCACTAGAGGGTTGTAGATACCCATACACATTAAAGTCATCCTTTTATCTGACGGTGAAGTAGAAGAGCTCAACAAAATGTACTTTGGAAGACTGTTACCTATATACCAAATTAAAACATACTGTGTGTGAATCTGTGTCTGTCTTTCAGCCAACCAATGAGAGAATGAAAGAATCAGATCAAATCTCCTTCTTTGTATCATGTACGGAGTTCAACATTAAGATCTGAAGAACAATCAGAACTACTGGATTTTCCCCTCTGCTATTTCCCCTAGTCCCCAAATGGCACTCACTCTTAGCAGCTGATTGAGGGAAAAGATGACATCACTTTCCATGGTGCTTGCTGAAACTGGATATGTAATCAGGAAACCAGAATACCTGGTATCTGAAGTCAGCGATACCAAGGGTACGTTCCAAATGGTACCCTAGTCCGTATTTAGTGCACTACTTTTGACCAGGCCTCATAAGACTGGTCAAAAGTAGTGCACTGTATAGTGATTAGGGTGCCATTTGGGACGTAAACCGTAGTCTCTGGGTTTTATTGCTGTGAGGTGCAATCAACTGGATGCTCTACTCCCTTCTACTGTGATACACACATTTGCAGTGACTTAATAATATATTAAATTAGAATAGGATATATTTTACTCAAGGGAATTCAGAGCAATCAAATGAGACCCAATATTTTTTATTTAACTAGGCAAGTCAGTTAAGAACAAATTCTTACTTACAATGACGGCCTAGGAACAGGGGCAGAACGACAGATTTTTACCTGTCCTTCTGGGCCAGCAACCTTTCTGTTACTGGCCCAATGCTCTAACCGTTAGGCTACCTGCCGCCCCATGAACGTGTGAACGTCATCCACACATTTATCACATTTACATTTAAGTCATTTAGCAGACGCTCTTATCCAGAGCGACTTACAAATTCCTAATGCATTGAATATAGTGGCCAAGGCCTAGTCAGTATTCAGTATCCATTACCTGAACAGTGAAGGTATCTATTTATTTTATATTTGTTTCCCTCATTTACTGTAGCTATCGTGAAAGACTTCTCAACTCTGGAACAGGGGCAAACTGGATGATAGCTCTGGTCCAAGGCGTTAGAACGCGTTTCTCCACCAGTAGGCCTAGACCTAGACGAACGCGCACTAACACCATGGACCAGAGCTAACTGAAAGCTATTACTGGAATAGAAATGAAGCCAAGGTTTGGCATCCTTCGCTGATTTAAATTAAATTTACCGTAAATTGTACGTACACCCAGCATCAGTCACGTTAAATTGAACAAACACTTCGTTTAGCAGATTTTCTACGGTCATTCACAATTATAAACTATTCAATAGTTTATTAGAAAATCTGCTCAAGGAAGTGTTTGTAACAATACACATAATAATATAATTTAAGTAGGACACATATATAATTGCATATATAATTTAATTTACATTTTAGTGGATTAATGTTCACAGAAATCCATTGGCTATTATTCTCTGAATGTCCACTCTTATTTTCTTTATTGCTTTTTATTTTTGTTTTCATTGTTTTCTTTCGTCAACACTATGAACATCTCGTGCATTCAAACAGCACGCCTTATGGATGGAAACAAATGAATGCACTGATACTGTCCCTGCTTTCATGACGTAATATGAAGAGGGCAATTCGCCTCCCTCGCTGTTGAACTGATTGAAAAGAGCGGAGTTCGTGGCAGAAGTCAAACTGGTCTGGGACGCTGAAGAAAGCCACAGGACCACATTCCCATTGAACTGGAGCAGACAGTAGTCGTGAACGACGGAGCCTGGACCGCGCGGTGAAGAGGTGGGTGAACCAATCAGCGAAACATCTATTAGCATGCATGACAAAGGAGATGGTAACTGCGCTGAAACAAGTGCACGGGGGAAAATGTTCTACAATAGATTATGGTTTAGTTAGTTCAAGTCTGTGTTCAATGCCCCGTGCCGTGTGAGGCAGGTTCAAGTGCAGGGTTGGGTAGGTTACTTTCTAAATGTAATCCGTTAGTTACTAGTTGGCTGTCCAACATTTTCATCAGTAAAATAATTTTTGGATTACCCCAAACTCAGTAACATAATCTGATTACGTTACTTTTGGATTACATTCCCCTTAAGAGGCATTAGAGGAAGTCCAGGATCCATCAAACACATTTGGTGTGTCATCATAGTGGTCTCTGATTTGTGGTCAGACTCGCTCAGGTGGAACAAACTTAAACTTGCACCTTTTTTTCGATGCTGATTTGAATGTCATTCAGAACACAGAAAGCTGTCATAATCTATTTTTTTACAGAAACACCCTGCATGAATTTTTTTTAAATCCAAAAAGTAATCATCTAGTTTTTCAAAAGTATCTGTAATCTGATTACAATATTTTTACTGGTAAAGTAACTGTGTGTAATCAGTTACACCCAACCCTGGCCAAGTGCAGGATGATGGCCATTGTATCTCACCATAGATGGAATTATGGTCACAAATGACACCATCATTTGCATAGGCTACATTGTTTTTACTGGGCTGCTGCTATAGTTTATTTTCATCACGTGTCATAAACCTGTCATAATGTCCTCTCATAATGTTGACTGTCATAAAGTCATGTCATAATGTAGGCTGTCATAAAGTCATGTCATAAAGTCATGTCATAATATAGGATGTCATAAAGTCATGTCATAATGTAGGCTGTCATAATGTAGGCTGTCAGAATGTAGGCTGTCATAAAGTCATGTCATAATTTTGGCTTTTTTAAAGTCATGTGATAATGTAGGCTGTCATAATGTAGGCTGTCCTGAAGTCATGTTTTAATGTAGGCTGTCATAAAGTCATGTTTTAATGTAGGCTGTCATAAAGTCATGTCATAATGTAGGCTGTCATAAAGTCATCTCATAATGGTGGCTGTCATAAAGTCATGTCATAATGTAGGCTGTCATAAAGTTATGTCCTAAAGTCATGTCATAATGTAGGCTGTCATAATGTGGGCTGTCATAAAGTCATGTCATAATGCAGCCTGTCGTAAAGTCATATCATAATGTAGCCTGTCATAAAGTTATGTCATAATGTAGGCTGTCATAATGTCATGTCATAAAGTCATGTCATAATGTAGGCTGTCATAAAGTCATGTCATAATGTTGGCTGTCATAAAGTCATGTCATAAAGTAATGTCATAATGTAGTCTGTCATAAAGTCATGTCATAATGTAGGCTGTCATAAAGTCATATCATAATGTAGGCTGTCATAAAGTCATGTCATAATGTTGGCTGTCATAAAGTCATGTCATAAAGTAATGTCATAATGTAGTCTGTCATAAAGTCATGTCATAATGTAGGCTGTCATAAAGTCATGTCATAATGTAGTCTGTCATAATGTTTTGTAATAATGTAGGCTGTCATAAAGTCATGTTATAATGTAGTCTGTCATAAAGTAATGTCCTAATGTAGGCTGTCATAAAGTAATGTCCTAATGTAGGCTGTCATAAAGTCATGTCATAATGTAGTCTGTCATAAAGTAATGTCATAATGTAGGCTGTCATAAAGTCATGTCATAATGTAGGCTGTCATAAAGTCATGTCATAATGTCATGTCATAATGTATTCTGTCATAAAGTCATGTCATAATGTAGGCTGTCATAAAGTCATGTCATAATGTAGGCTGTCATAAAGCCATGTCATAAAGTCATGTCATAATGTAGGCTGTCTTAAAGTCATGTCATAAAGTTATGTCATAATGTAGGCTGTTATAAAGTCATAATGTAGTCTGTCATAAAGTCATGTTATAATGTAGTCTGTCATAAAGTCATGTCATAATGTAGGCTGTCATAATGTCATGAGCTAAATTGGGGAAAAAGGAATACGTTTGGTTTTGCTTGTAATGTGTGTGCCGTCACGTTATTTCATTTCAACACAACTGTAGGCTACCTTCCTATTTGCAGAATTTGGCATTTTCTGTCAGAAATACAAACTCGATTAGATATAATTACTGTGTGTGTATGTGTGTGTGTGCATGTGCATGTGTAGGGGGACGTGTGTGTGCATGTTAAAAGAATTAGTCTTTGACTGAGAAAGAGAGAGAGAGAGAGAGAGAGAACTGATTGTGTTGCAGGTGGAATAGAGAGATCTTGTTAACCTCAGCTACTTACCAGCAGTGACCGTCAATCACCAGACATCAGTGGACTGTTTTCATTCATTGTTGTTGAAGAGAGAGAGAGGAGAGGGAGGCAGGCAGCTTTACATTACTAGGGCTGGGGGGTGAATTGATGTTTGGGGGTTGGGTGCATTTATGTTTGGGGGTTGGGTGTATTGATGTTAGCTCAGTGATTGGAGCAGATGCTTTGATATGCCTCGGAGACCTAGCTTGCTTCTCATGTAGAGCCTTAAGCCATGGCCATATGGCCTCAAATGATATAGTAGGATGAAGACACATGTTCCTTGTTGTTTTTGTTTTTTTATCTTGTCAATTAGGTATAATAATAATAAAATGAGTCATTAACTAGTATAAACTTGTCATATTGTTCCAGAGTCTGTGCATAAAGCCCAGACTGAGTGATATGTAGTCCAGGGAATCTGCTCTTGTGTTTATCATTTAACTAAGCTGTCTACATCAGCACAAGAGCTACTATGTGGCACAGGCCTAGCTCTGCCTGCAGCCAGGGGGATGAGGTAGGAAGCTATTGACAGGCAAACAGACCAGACAGACAGACAGGCAGGCAGGCAGGCAGGCAGGCAAGCAGGCAGACATAGGCTCTAAAACACAGGCAGACAGGCAGGCTGACATAGCCTCTAAAACACAGGCAGTCAGGCAGGCAGGGTGTGAGACAGATGGTTGAATACAGACAGACAGACAGACAGACAGACAGACAGACAGACAGACAGACAGACAGACAGACAGACAGACAGACAGACAGACAGACAGACAGACAGACAGACAGACGAAGCCTCTCTAAAACACAGACAGACAGACAGACAGACGGACGGACGGACGGACGGACGGACGGCGGGAGGGAGGGAGGGAGGGAGCCTCTCTAAAAGGGCTCCCTTAGCTCTAGCCTGCATGGGGAAACAGGAGAGGCAGCTAATCCTAGCTAAAGCCTGGAACTGGAACTGGACTGGACACAGCCAGCATGCAGTCAACACACAACAGCTGCCCTAGCAGGAAGGAAAGAGAGTTAGGAAAGTTATTGTTTGCACAGTCACCCCCATGGCTCCATACTTGGGATTGGTGGATTGGTTGAATAGTCTGGATTGTTCTGAAGGTGGGGGACCGGCTGGCTGTGTCTGTGTCCCATATGGCACCCTATTCCCTGTTATAGTGGACTACATTTTACCAGAACTCTATGGGCCCATATTCCCTATATAATGCACTACCCTATGGGTCCCGGTCAAAAGTAGTGCACGATGTCGGGAACAGGGTAACATTTGGGACAAGACTGTATTTATTAAAACGGGTGATTCATCAGAAGTCAATTATAGGAGACGATACTGTAAGATCTATTATAAGAGACTATACTGTAGGATCTATTATAGGAGACTGTAGGATCTATTATAGGAGACTATACTGTAGGATCTATTATAGGAGACTATACTGTAGGATCTATTATAGGAGACTATACTGTAGGGTCTATTATAGGAGACTATACTGTAGGATCTATTATAGGAGACTATACTGTAGGATCTATTTTAGGAGACTACTGTAGGATCTATTATAGGATCTATTATAGGAGACTATACTGTAGGATCTATTATAGGAGACTATACTGCAGGATCTATTATAGGAGACTAAACTGTAGGATCTATTATAGGAGACTATACTGTAGGATCTATTATAGGAGACTATACTGTAGGATCTATTATAGGAGACTATACTGTAGGATCTATTATAGGAGACTATACTGTAGGATCTATTATAGGACACTATACTGTAGGATCTATTATAGGAGACTATACTGTAGGATCTATTATAGGAGACTATACTGTAGGATCTATTACAGGAGACTGTAGGATCCATTATAGGAGACTATACTGTAGGATCTATTAATGGAGACTATACTGCAGGATCTATTATAAGAGACTATACTGTAGGATCTATTATAGGAGACTATACTGTAAGATCTATTATAGGACACTATACTGTAGGATCTATTATAGGAGACTATACTGTAGGATCTATTATAGGAGACTGTAGGATCCATTATAGGAGACTATACTATAGGATCTAATAAAGGAGACTATATTGTAGGATGTGTTATAGGAGACTATACTGTAGGATCTATTATAGGAGACTATACTGCAGGATGTATTATAGGAGACTATACTGTAGGATCTATTATAGGAGACTATACTGTAGGATCTATTATAGGAGACTATACTGTAGGATCTATTATAGGAGACTATACTCTAGGATCTATTACAGGAGACTATTCTGTAGGATCTATTATAGGAGACTATACTGTAGGATGTATTATAGGAGACTATACTGTAGGATCTATTATAGGAGACTATACTGTAGGATCTATTATAGGAGACTATACTGTAGGATCTATTATAGGAGACTATACTCTAGGATCTATTACAGGAGACTGTAGGATCCATTATAGGAGACTATACTGTAGGATCTATTATAGGAGACTATAATGTAGGATCTATTATAGGAGACTATACTGTAGGATCTATTACAGGAGACTGTAGGATCTATTATAGGAGACTATACTGTAGGATCTATTATAGGAGACTATACTGTAGGATCTATTATAGGAGACTGTAGGATCTATTATAGGAGACTATACTGTAGGATCTATTATAGGAGACTATACTGCAGGATCTATTATAGGACACTATACTGTAGGATCTATTACAGGAGACTGTAGGATCTATTATAGGAGACTATACTGTAGGATCTATTATAGGAGACTATACTGTAGGATCTATTATAGGAGACTATACTGTAGGATCTATTATAGGAGACTATACTGTAGGATCTATTATAGGAGATTATACTGTAGGATCTATTATAGGAGACTATACTGTAGGATCTATTATAGGACACTATACTGTAGGATCTATTATAGGACACTATACTGTAGGATCTATTATAGGAGACTATACTGTAGGATCTATTATAGGAGACTATACTGTAGGATCTATTATAGGAGACTATACTGTAGGATCTATTATAGGAGACTATACTGTAGGATCTATTATAGGAGATTATACTGTAGGATCTATTATAGGAGACTATACTGTAGGATCTATTATAGGAGACTATACTGTAGGGTCTATTATAGGAGACTGTAGGATCTATTATAGGAGACTATATATACTGTAGGATATATTATAGGAGACTATATTGTAGGATCTATTACAGGAGACTGTAGGATCCATTATAGGATACTATATTGTAGGATCTATTACAGGAGACTGTAGGATCCATTATAGGAGACTATATTGTAGGATCTATTACAGGAGACTCTAGGATCTATTATAGGAGAGTATACTGTAGGATCTATTATAGGAGACTATACTGTAGGATCTATTATAGGAGACTATACTGTAGGATCTATTATAGGAGACTATACTGTAGGATCTGTTATAGGAGACTATTCTGTAGGATCTATTATAGGACACTATACTGTAGGATCTATTATAGGAGACTATACTGTAGGTTCGATTTGGGCATATCTCTTCTGATATTGGCTTGGGTGCTTGGCCCCTCCCATCTGGGCCCCTGAACAGCTGCAAATCCCCACATTTCACTCAGTGTCTTGCTTGGAACTGCAAATCCCCTTTATAGGGGATCACCCTTCTGAATATTTTCCACTGTGAGTAGGCTTTATCCCAAATTGTACCCTATTCCCTATGTTGTGCACTACTTTTGACAGGTCTCCCATAGGGCTCTGATAAAAACATTGTGCACTAAATAGGGAATAGGGTGCCATTTGAGACTTAACCTACTGTTAGTAAGGAGACTTTAATAGATGAGCCGTGGGCACAGATAAGAGGGCTTGAATTAAAAGGCTGGTAGAGTTGAGCAGATCAAATAACTGGATGAACACAAGCATTTCAGGATATTGTAGTACCTAGACTGCATCTACACATGTTGCCTGTTATTGTATGTTGTATTCTCTCTTGACTATCACCTGCCAATAAAAAACATGATGAGATCAGAATCAGATTCACAGAGTTTAAGTCTCCGGGGTGAAGTTTCCCCTAGGTACAGATCTAGGATCAGCTTCAATTCCTCTAATTTTAACCTTAACCGTTAGTGGGGAAAATAGAAAACAGACACAAGATCAGGGCCTAGGGGCATTTTCACCCTACAAGCGTGGTCCAGAGTCAGCAAAGGTAATGGAGTTGAAAATAAAGTATGTTATGAGGCTCCAAACGGGAATAATCGTAGACTGTCAATGGCTAGTGGCTCTTTAGCATTTGATTTCAATGCCGAAAAGGTTCAGCATTAGCTGACCTATAAATGAAGGGGAAGGGGAAAGGGAGTACCTAATCAAATGTGCACTGTCTGAACACAGAGATCCTATTCAGGAACAGTGAAAAGACACTAGGCAGCTCCAGCAACAGTGAAAGGACACTAGGCAGCTCCAGGAACAGTGAAAGGACACTAGGCAGCTCCAGGAACAGTGAAAGGACACTCGGCTGCTCTGGGAACAGTGAAAGGACACTAGGCACCTCCAGGAACAGTGAAACGACACTAGGCAGCTCCAGGAACAGTGAAAGGACACTAGCCAGCTCCAGGAACAGTGAAAAGACACTAGGCTGCTCTGGGAACAGTGAAAGGACACTAGCCAGCTCCAGGAACAGTGAAAGGACACTTGGCTGCTCCAGGAACAGTGAAAGGACACTAGGCAGCTCCAGGAACAGTGAAAGGACACTAGCCAGCTCCAGGAACAGTGAAAGGACACTCGGCTGCTCTGGGAACAGTGAAAGGACACTTGGCTGCTCCAGGAACAGTGAAAGGACACTAGGCAGCTCCAGGAACAGTGAAAGGACACTACCCAGCTCCAGGAACAGTGAAAGAACACTAGGCAGCTCCAGGAACAGTGAAAAGACACTAGGCAGCTCCAGGAACAGTGAAAAGACACTAGGCTGCTCTGGGAACAGTGAAAGGACACTAGGCAGCTCCAGGAACAGTGAAAAGACACTAGGCAGCTCCAGGAACAGTGAAAAGACACTCGGCTTCTCCAGGAACAGTGAAAGGACACTAGGCAGCTCCAGGAACAGTGAAAAGACACTCGGCTTCTCCAGGAACAGTGAAAGGACACTAGGCAGCTCCAGGAACAGTGAAAGGACACTCGGCTGCTCTGGGAACAGTGAAAGGACACTAGGCTGCTCCAGGAACAGTGAAAAGACACTAGGCAGCTCCAGGAACAGTGAAAGGACACTCGGCTTCTCCAGGAACAGTGAAAGGACACTCGGCTGCTCCAGGAACAGTGAAAAGACACTAGGCAGCTCCAGGAACAGTGAAAGGACACTAGGCAGCTCCAGGAACAGTGAAAAGACACTAGGCTGCTCTGGGAACAGTGAAAGGACACTAGGCAGCTCCAGGAACAGTGAAAGGACACTAGGCAGCTCCAGGAACAGTGAAAAGACACTAGGCAGCTCCAGGAACAGTGAAAGGACACTAGGCAGCTCCAGGAACAGTGAAAAGACACTAGGCTGCTCTGGGAACAGTGAAAGGACACTAGGCAGCTCCAGGAACAGTGAAAGGACACTAGGCAGCTCCAGGAACAGTGAAAGGACACTAGGCAGCAGTGGAGGCAGGATAGAATAGGTATTTTCTATGCTCAGGTCTGGGGAACAGAGAGATCAAATGGCGAGACTGACATCATTAAGAGTAAGTCCCCCACCGCCTAGCTGGCTGCTCTGTGCTGTTTGTGCTGTGTTGCTCTCTGGTCATCTGAGCCCTTACGGTGTTGATGCTGGCACACCGTCCCTTTTCAAATCTGAAGTAATAACGGATCACACAATAGCCATCGTTGGATAATTTACGTCTCTTGTATTTCCCAAATAAACAAAAAAATTGACTTTTCTTTTTTACAGCATGTTCACATATACACATTTTAACAGCAGGATCATATTTAGACGATTCTTACAACCCCCTCTGGCATCCTTCGCTAAACAAAAGTGAATATGCCGTTTTGTTTAGCAAAAGATGCCAGAGGGGGTTGCAAGAATCACCTACATATGATCCTGCTGTTAAAATGTGTATATGTGAACATGCTGTGAAGGCCATGGATCATTCTGTTGAAGCTCAGATGTTCCCCTCAGCCTAGGAGAAGGGCTGGATATAACATACATTGCACCCAACCAGCATCTGTGCCTGGGGGATTATTTTGTTCATGTGGATGATGCGTTAAATGAAATTTATGTGGGGCAGATTATCATGCAATTTAAACTGGGTGGGGTGGCGTGTGTTTGTGTGTTTGAGTGTGTGTGTGTGTGTGTGTGTGTGTGTGTGCGGTGTGTGTGTGTGTGTTTTAGTGTGTGTTGGGGGAGGCAGGGACAAAGCTAAGATCACTAGGGGGTAGAGAGGTGAGCATATGGGGCCTGAAATAGACACTGAGCCTGAACAAAGGAAATTTAAATGGCACCAAGTCTGAGGGTTGTGACTGCAGTACGTACACTCTCATTGTTTCTGGAGTTATTATGACTGACTATCCCCACCTGGGCCTCAGATCTCCTTGGCCCCTCTGGTTCAGGGTCTATCCTGTCTCTATTGTAGTCCCTGTTTCAGGTTCTATCCTGTCTCTATTGTAGTCCCTGTTTCAGGGTCTATCCTGTCTCTATTGTAGTCCCTGTTTCAGGTTCTATCCTGTCTCTATTGTAGTCCATGTTTCAGGTTCTATCCTGTCTCTATTGTAGTCCCTGTTTCAGGTTCTATCCTGTCTCTATTGTAGTCTCTGTTTCAGGTTCTATCCTGTCTCTATTGTAGTCCCTGTTTCAGGTTCTATCCTATCTCTATTGTAGTCCCTGTTTCAGGTTCTATCCTATCTCTATTGTAGTCCCTGTTTCAGGTTCTATCCTATCTCTATTGTAGTCCCTGTTTCAGGGTCTATCCTCTCTCTATTGTAGTCCCTGTTTCAGGGTCTATCCTCTCTCTATTGTAGTCCCTGTTTCAGGGTCTATCCTCTCTCTATTGTAGTCCCTGTTTCAGGGTCTATCCTCTCTCTATTGTAGTCCCTGTTTCAGTTTTTTTCCTCTCTCTATTGTAGACTACATATTATATTGACACAAGTCCTGCTGAGACTGAGGCTGTCCTAACATGTACACTGTGTTTGTAACATGGACACTCTGTAACATGGACACTGTGTTTGTAACATGGGCAATGTGTTTGTAACGTGGACACTGTGTTTGTAAGTCATTTATACTGCATGTATATACAACATAGCACATTTTTGTTCAAATCAGTGTAGTCGGCCTCCATGTTATATTTTAAGAAAGCAGCACTGGGACTGAACTGAAATGCAACCCTGCCTTGAGTGGTCGCGCAGCAACTTCCATGTTACACAATTGTTTGTTACCATTTCCATGGTTCCCATAATGCAGCGGTGTTTCTCATGGCCCTTCCACATGGCTCTTTATAAGCGATTAGCTGTAGTAGTAATCAGGGTCCCTTTGATCCACCTCCATTCTTTGGTACTTCCTCTTCCTCTGCACGCAGGCTTGCCTGTGACCTCTGGGGACCGTTGGTGACCTGTGACCTCACAGCACAGGGCTGCAGCTGGTCAGTGGGCTGGCTTCCCTCCCCGGGGCTGCTCCTGTTACACCTGGCAGGCCTCCGGACAAACACACCTGTCTGTCTGTCCGTCTGTCTCTCTGTCTGTCCGTCTATTTGTCCGTCCTTGTGAGAGACTAACCGAGACCGTCCCCTCTGTGTGTTTCGCCTCACTCTCTTTGCATCAGTCAAAAGCTTTATTCGGTGGAAGTTGTCATAACAGAGCAATAATGCCTCAGCTTTTCACATAAGGTCATGCATTAATGACGGAGCCTGTCACATACGGTCATGTAAGGTCATGTAAGGTCATGTAAGGTCACGTAAGGTCATGCATTAATGCCTCAAGTTGTCACATAAGGTCATGTAAGGTCATGTAAGGTCACGTAAGGTCACGTAAGGTCATGCAATCAACCTCAGCCTGTCACATAAGGTCATGTAAGGTCATGTTTATTTTTTTATTTTATTTCACCTTTATTTAACCAGGTAAGCTAGTTGAGAACAAGTTCTCATTTGCAACGGCGACCTGGCCAAGATAAAGCAAAACAGTTCGACACATACAACAACACAGAGTTACACATGGAATAAACAAACATACAATCAATAATACAGTAGAAAAATCTATATACAGCATGTGCAAATGAGGTAGGATAAGAGAGGTAAGGCAATAAATAGGCCATGGTGGCGAAGTAATTACAAAATAGCAATTAAACACTGGAATGGTAGGATGTGGAGAAGATGAATGTGCAAGTAGAGATACTGGGGTGCAAAGGTGCAAGATAAATAAATACAGTATGGGGATGAGGTAGATTGGATGGGCTATTTACAGATGAGCTATGTACAGGTGCAGTGATCTGGGAGCTGCTCTGACAGCTGGTCCTTAAAGCTAGTGAGGGACGTAAAAGTCTCCAGCTTCAGAGATTTTTGCAGTTCGTTCCAGTCATTGGCAGCAGAGAACTGGAAGGAGAAAATTGGCTTTGGGGGTGACCAGTGAGATATACCTGTTGGAGCGCGTGCTACGGGTGGGTGCTGCTATGGTGACCAGTGAGCTGAGATAAGGCGGGGCTTTACCTAGCAGAGACTTGTAGAATACCTGGAGCCAGTGGGTTTGGCGACGAGTATGAAGCGAGGGCCATACAGGTCGCAGTGGTGGGTAGTATATGGGGCTTTGGTGACAAAACGGATGGCACTGTGATAGACTGCATCCAATTTGTTGAGTAGTGTGTTGGAGGCTATTCTGTAAATGACATCGCCGAAGTCAAGGATCGGTAGGTTAATTAGTTTTACGAGGGTATGTCTGGCAGCATGAGTGAAGGAGGCTTTGTTGCGAAATAGGATGCCGACTCTAGATTTCATTTTGGATTGGAGATGTTTAATGTGAGTCTGGAAGGAGAGTTTACAGTCTAACCAGACACCTAGGTATTTGTAGTTGTCCACATATTCTAAGTCAGAACCGTCCAGAGTAGTGATGCTGGACGGGTGGGCAGGTGCGGGCAGCGATAGGTTGAAGAGCATGCATTTAGTTTTACTTGCATTTAAGAGCAGTTGTAGGCCACGGAAGGAGAGTTGTATGGCATTGAAGCTCATCTGGAGGTTAGTTAACACAGTGTCCATAGGAGGGCCAGAAGTATACAGAATGGTGTCGTCTGCGTAGAGGTGGATCAAAGAATCACCAGCAGCGAGAGCGACATCATTGATGTATACAGAGAAGTGTGTCACGGAACTCTAACATGCAGGAGGGGTGAAGTCAGGCGCAGGAGACCAAGGTACGTGAAAACACGTTTAATAGACAACAGTCCAAAATGCCGAAATACAAGGCAGGGTACAATAAATCCAGCAATAGGCAAGAACCCTCAAACCGAGTCGGGACACAGCCCAGGAAACCCGTATGCCAAAAATAGATGAACGGCAGAGAAAAACCACAATCCCCAACCTTACAATCGTAGACACAAATAATCCCGCACAATCCCAAACCTAAACAGACAGACTAAATACCCCCACTAACGAACTAACTCAAAACAGGTGCTAACATAAAACAGACATCACCAAATGAATATGAAAAGGAGATCGGTAGCAGCTAGTAGGCCGGCGACGACGACCGCCGAGCGCCGCCCGAACGGGGAGAGGCGCCACCTTCTGTAGACGTTGTGACAAAGAGAGTCGGCCCGAGAATTGAACCCTGTGGAGACTGCCAGAGGTCCGGACAACAGGCCCTCCGATTTGACATACTAACTCATACATACACCATACGTGCTTACTAGACACACCAAACACATAAGACCAACACATACTATAAAAACACATTGAGTAAATGCACACACGCTGCTGGAGTTGTCTGCTAAAGCACAGGATCATAGCCACCCTCATCTCCCTCAGCAAATCTGTGAGAGAAAAAAATTATTGTGTATATATACTGAACTCTATCGGAGAAGTAGTTGGTGAACCAAGCGAGGCAATCATTTGAGAAACTAAGGCTGTTGAGTCTGCCAATAAGAATGTTGTGATTGACAGACTCGAAAGCCTTGGCCAGGTCGATGAATACGGCTGCACAATAATGTCTCTTATCGATGGCGGTTATGATGTCGTTTAGGACCTTGAGCATGGCTGAGGTGCACCCATGACCAGCTCTGAAACCAGATTGCATAGCGGAGAAGGTACGGTGAGATTCGAAATGGTCGGTAATCTGTTTGTTAACTTGACTTTCAAAGACCTTAGAAAGGCAGGGTAGGATAGATATAGGTCTGTAGCAGTTTGGGTCAAGAGTGTCTCCCCATTTGAAGAGGGGGATGACCACGGCAGCTTTCCAATCTATGGGAATCTCAGATGATACGAAAGAGATGTTGAACAGGCTAGTAATAGGGGTTGCAACAATTTCGGCAGATCATTTTTGGAAGACAGGTCATGTAAGGTCACTTAAGGTCATGCATTATTTCTCTCTCTACTTTAAAATGAAAAACCCCTTTGATTAGGGCAGAATTACAGTATAACTATAAACACCATCATGAAAATAACAATAACCATCATAACCGTTTAAATGATATATTTACTGTATGTACACTACATGTCCAATAGTATGTGGACACTCATTCAAATGAATGAATGAGTGGATTCAGCTAATTCAGCCACACCCTTTGCTGACAGGTGTATAAAATCGAGCATACAGCCATGCCATCTCCATAGTTTAACATTGGCAGTAGAATGGCCTTACTGAAGAGCTCAGTGACTTTCAACGTGGCATCGTCGTAGGATGCCACCTCTCCAACAAGTCAGTTTGTCAAATTTCTGCCCTGCTAGAGCTGCCCCGGTCAACTGGAAGTGCTGTTATTGTGAAGTAGAAACGTCTAGGTGCAACCACGGCTCAGCTGAGAAGTGGTAGTCCACACAAGTCCTTTTCTGAGATAACATGGACTCTGTTTGCAAAGCTGTCATCAAGGCAAAAGGTGGCTACTTTGAAGAATTCTTAAATATAACAAATATTTTCATTTCTTTAACACTTTTCTGGTTACTACATGATTCCATATGTGTTATTTCATAGTTTTGAAGTCTTCACTATTATTCTGCAATGTAGAAAATAGTACAAATAAAGAAAAACCCTTGAATGAGTAGGTGTCTCCAAACCTTTGACTGGTACTGTATATATTTTGTTTGCTATTCGAACGGTTATTACGGAGACCGAGGTCATTTGGCCGGCCAATTACCGTCATCTAAAATTCAATGAACGTCACAGCCCTACTTTTGAATGAAGGCCCATTAAAGACAGCTATTAGTGGCTGGGTGAACACACTGAGAGCTATGAGCTGGCTGTGGAACACCGACTGAGTGCAACTATATCAGTCTCCTGCTAAAAAACAAGTCAATATTGGCCTGGAATAGAACTGAATGGACAGGAGAGGGCTTTTCCCCTCCCCTTTACCCCCTCTCCTTTACCCCCTCCCTTCCCCTTTACTCCCTCCCCTTTACCCCCTCCCCTTTACCCCCTCTCCTTTACCCCCTCCCCTTTACCCCCTCTCCTTTACCCCCTCCCTTCCCCTTTACCCCCTCCCCTTTACCCCCTCCCTTCCCCTTTACTCCCTCTCCTTTACCCCCTCCCTTCCCCTTTACCCCCTCCCCTTTACCCCTCCCTCCCCTTTACCCCCTCCCTTCCCCTTTACTCCCTCTCCTTTACCCCCTCCCTTCCACTTTACTCTCTCCCCTTTACCCCCTCCCCTTTACCCCCTCCTTACCCCCTCCCCTTTAATATCTCCCCTTTACCCCCTCCCCTCCACTTCACCCCCTCCCCTTTACCCCCTCCCCTTTACCCCCTCCCTTCCCCTTTACTCCCTCTCCTTTACCCCCTCCCTTCCCCTTTACCCCCTCCCCTTTACCCCTCCCTCCCCTTTACCCCCTCCCTTCCCCTTTACTCCCTCTCCTTTACCCCCTCCCTTCCACTTTACTCTCTCCCCTTTACCCCCTCCCCTTTACCCCCTCCTTACCCCCTCCCCTTTAATATCTCCCCTTTACCCCCTCCCCTCCACTTCACCCCCTCCCCTTTACCTCTCCCCTCCCCTTTACTCCCTCCCGTTACCCCTTCCCTCCCCTTTATTCCCTCCCCTTTACTCCCTCCCCTCCACTTTACTCCCTCCCCTTTACCCCTCCTCTTTACCCCCTCCCCTTTACCCCCTCCTCTCCACTTTACTCCCTCCCCTTTACCCCTCCCCTTCACCCCCTCCCATTTACCCCTCCCCTTTACCCCTCCCCTTTACCCCTCTCTCCTTTACCCCCTCCACTTTACTCCCTCCCCTTTACCCCTCCTCTTCACCCCCTCCCCTCCTTCACTAGTTCAGTATAAAGGGCCATTACACTGCTGTGTGGCTCAGTGTTTTGTCGGTAAGGGATTTGTCTTGGCGAACTGGTCTGTGTGCTGCTTTGTCCACCTACCTGCATAGCAGTTACATCTCTGATACGACTGCCTACCTACTCTAGAGGTAGGGATTGACATATTCTAAAACACTTGGTTTCCCAGACACATATTATGCCAAGTCCTGGATTATAAAGCAACTCTCCATTGAGAATGCCTTTTACTTCATGACTAGGCTTAATCTGCGTCTGGGAAACAAGCCCTTAGAGTAGCATTTTTGTTTAAACATCTTTTAGTCATGTCCTTCAGTTGTCCTTCAATTGCTTCTTAAAATAGTTTTCCACACAGTGATACAGCGTATTATTTTGGGGATCATGTGGGCTGGGATTTGAAGGCTCTTGTTTGACAATGTTTTGAGTTTTATTTTAAGAAACGTATTTCGCTCCCTTGTTTTATTTATGTACTAAGAAGTACAGCGTATTCTCTCAGCATTTAATATTTAATCATATTTGAACATAGCATCTGAACACAGATTTCCATCTTCGATTTATGTATGTATTAAGTAAATGTTCACCTATATTGTTTTTGAATGTAAGATATGGTATTCAGGTTGATTTCAATCATAACAGACTTTTATGGATTGTCTGTCTTGCTTCCAAATTGTATAATAAACACAATCTCTTTCCCCCTATCACATCCCAGATCTTGGAAGCCAGATTTACAGTGTTAACATACCAGTGGAAATCCATCCTTACCAGTGTTCTAGAACCATGAGCAGTAACTACAGTGTGTCCCTGCTTGGCCCGGCCCCATGGGGCTTCAGACTGCAGGGGGGAAAAGACTTCAACATGCCACTCACCATCTCCAGGGTGAGTACACGTACGCACGCACGCACCCCCCCCCAATCCCTTTCTACCAGCCCACTTCACAAACCTCCTCTCAGCTCTAGATTGGCTCCCATCCCTATGAAGCCATCTGGCTGTTGACGGCTGTAAAAGATGATGTGCTTGCCTTAGCTCACCCAGTGACACTGGAATACTGTCCAAACAGGCAACGCACTGAGGGCAGTAGTAGCCTAATTGGTAGGTTCTCTGGCTATGCGAGGTTTGGGTGCATTGGCAAAATGAATGCCCAGCTAACAAATGTCTGCTCCCAGAACGTTCCTGGAACTTTTGTTTTTTGGTGTGGGAACGTTCTATGCTAGCTAGGTACAAGACCTGCTTATAGGGGCAATATGCAATTGGTAGATATATTTTTGGGACTTTTAAATTAATTATATACCTATTGATTCTTAAAGAAAATAACTTATGAATGGCTAATGAGGTTATTTCGAATGTTGTTCCCCATTAGCACCCAAAATGTATGGACCAGTCTTTCTCCTAGACCAGTGGTTCTCAATCCTGGTCCTGGGGACCCAAAGGGGTGCACATTTTTGTTTTTGCCCTGACACTACACACCTGATTCAAATCATCAAAGCCTTTTGATGAGTTAATCATTTGAATCAGCTGTGTAGTGTTAGGGCAGAAACAAAAATGTGCACCCCTTTGGGTCCCCAGGACCAGGATTGAGAACCAGTGTCCTAGACTATTGGTCAGGTGAGTTGCAACCCCCCACAAAGGTAAATCCAAACCAAATCTGGCACCACACTTATCCATTGAAAACAACTGAAGCCATACACTGTTTATGCGCCCCACCTACTGTATACAATGGTAGGCCTACACATGTATGGGCCACAGGAGATTGGTGGCACCTTAATTGGGGAGGACGGGCTAGTGGTAAAATTGAACCAGAATTTAACTAGGCAAGTCAGTTAAGAACAAATTCTTATTTACAATGACGGCCTACCCTGGCGACGTTGTTCCAATTGTGCACCACCCTATGGGACTCCCAATCACCGGCCGGATGTGATACTGCCTGGATTCGAACCAGGGACTGTAGTGACACTGTTTGCAGCACTCGGGAGCCCAATGGCTGGAGCAGATAGAGTTGAATTGTATCAAACACATGATGCCATTCCATTCGCTCCGTTCCAGCCATTATTATGAGCCGTCCTCCCCTCAACAGCCTCCACTGGACTATGGGCAATATGTTGTCTAATGCTATGTTGGTAATGCACGCCTCCCACGGTATAGAAATGAGTGGCGGAGAGAAGAGGGTCAGGGTGAATAAGAACTGGTGAGAGCTGGAGAGCCCCGCTGTAATGCCAGTCTATGACCTAACACTCTAATTGAACTGTTTCCCTCTGTTACATCTCTTGTGAGACATTACTCATTCTCCATAAACACTATTGTTTTCATTTGGTACAAACCACACGAGAGACCGAGCCATTCAATTCCATTTAAAGACTGTGGATGGAGCGTCTGACCACTGAAGAGCGACAAGGACCTATCAAAGTTTCTCGAAGAGAGGCCAAAGGACAATGGGTGCCTCCCAAACGGTACCCTATTCCCTATTTAGTGCACTACTTTTGACTAGAGCCCTATGGACCCTGGTCATACATATAGGGAATAGGGTGCCGTTTGGGATGCAGTCCATACAGTAACAGATATGGACACTTCCCAATATAACTACAGTCGAGTTTCTCGGAAAAAGCCATGGGCATAGGTTATTAGAAGCCCCAGTGGTGATGCCGGACCATTGACGAGAACAGCCATTGTTCTGAGCTCTCCATACGTCAATGAATCTTGTTTTGCCGTGCCTTAATGAAATAGCACTTGTCTTGTTTTCTGACCTCATTTTCTATGACTTAACAACCCCCCACCCCTCCACTGTTTCACAATAGTATTTTAGTAACACTTAACATGCTTAATAACTTGTAACAGGCATGTACAGCGCCTTCAGAAAGTATTCATACCCCTTGACTAATAACACATTTTGTTGTTACAGCCTGAATTCAAAATAGATTAAGTCGATTTTTTTTCATCCATCTACACACAATACCCCATAATGACATCACAATACCCCATAATGAAATCACAATACCCCATAATGACATCACAATACCCCATAATGACATCACAATACCCCATAATGACATCACAATACCCCATAATGACAAAGTGAAAATTAATAAAAAATGGAGAAATGAAATACAGAATACTGAGGCTGTATACTCTATGAGGCTGTGTAATGTTTTATTATTAGGCTCATAATATGTTATGTCTCTATATATAGCATATTTTGGCTGACTTAAATGTGTTCATTCCTCCAGATCATTTTGAGATGACAACTAATAAGACCGTAGTAGGATAGCATATATTAAGTAGAGAAGAACGCCTTTCAGGACTCGAACTCTGCTCTTGACAGGGAATGATGTAGCACAGCTGGGGTGAGAACGCTGACGGAGAGAAGCTTGGCTAGACCTGCTGTGTTAGATTTGTAAATGTCCCTACAAATACTGCGATGGCCACAGTCTCAACTGTGAAGCCTGTGGGGAGCATCATTCATTCGTCACTCTGCCAGACCAACAGCTCTAAAAAAAAAAAAAGGCCTAGATTGATGGTGTTGCTTTTGGGGTGTCAATAAAATGTTACAGCTGTGATGTGAAACAAGGCCACAGGAAGAGAACTGAAGTGGACATTTTGGCTACTGGAGCTTTTTTAGAGACACATCGTTTACTGTTCAGTCTTTCTCAACTGTGTGCCAGCTAAGAGAACAGGCTTTCTCCAGGGTTACACCAACCCCTGTCTGTCCAGTGTTGGTTGGAGTTGTCTCTAGAAACTGATCTGGGGTCAGCTTTTAATTTCCCACAATAATGGTTTGGGTTAGTATTAGGGGAGGGAAAGCTGATCCTAGATCTGTATTTAGGGGAATTTGGATTGACAGGCCCTACCCTCTTTAGTATTTATATTAATCCAACATGTTTGAGGCCAAAACAACAGCTTATCACTTAGACACACAAATCAGTCTTTAACAGAGGGTCCTGTTGTGTTTTACTCTTGTATTAATGTTAATATTGAACCTGTTTGTGACATTGTGAACCTTTGTATGGTCGGTCTCAAAGCGTCTGTATGCACATAAGATGAAAATTGAGAACGTAAAGAGACTAATTCTGTTTAGATGAGGCGCTTAACCCTTAACCCCCACACATTGACTCTGTACCAGTACCCCCTGTATAATAGCCTCGTTATTGTTATTTTATTGTGTTACTTTTTTAATTATTTTTTACTTTAGTTTATTTGGTAAATATTTTCTTAACTCTTTCTTGAGCAACATTGTTGGTTAAGGGCTTGTAAGTAAGCATTTCATGGCAAGGTCTACACTTGTTGTATTCGGAGCATGTGACAAATAAAGTTTGATTTTATTTCAATCCTTTAAATATATTTTATTGTGCACTACTTTTGACCAGAGGCCTCTGGGCCCTAGTCAAAAGTAGTGCACTATATAGTGAATAGGGTGCTGATACAGACAATAACTTTTACTGATGGAGGCAGGATGATGACAAGCAGCAAATCCCGAACTGCAAAAATCACTAAAGCTGGAGACTCTTACCTCCCTCACTAGCTTTAAGAACCAGCTGTCAGAGCAGCTCACAGATTACTGCTCATCTGTAAACAGCCCATCCAATCTACCTCATCCCCTACTGTATTTATTTATTTATCTTGCTCCTTTGCACCCCAGTATCTCTACTTGCACATTCATCTTCTGCACATTCCACCATTCCAGTGTTTAATTGCTATATTGTAATTACTTCGCCACCATGGCCTATTTATTGCCTTATCTCCCTTATCCTCCCTCATTTGCACATGCTGTTTATAGACTTTTTCTACTGTATTATTGATTGTATGTTTGTTTTATTCCATGTGTAACTCTGTGTTGTTGTATGTGTCGAACTGCTTTGCTTTATCTTGGCCAGGTCGCCGTTGCAAATGAGAACTTGTTCTCAACTTGCCTACCTGGTTAAATAAAGGTGAAATAAAATAATAAATAAATAAATAAAAATCCCCTGTTTCAGCCATCTCACATGCTGATACAGGAACCATGCAGAGGAGCTAATCTACTCAGGCAACAGTACTCAAGGTGTCATACTGTAAAAATCACTCATCACTAATCTACTCAGGCAGCAGTACTCAAGGTGTCAATGAAATCCCTCATAAGTCTCAGCAGGTATCAAGTTATAGATTATGTATTTTTTCCCCTGCTGTTTCTGGGGAGGCTCAGAGTGACAGTCTTACACTCGAGTGCCTCTGTGCAGTCCCAAAGACACTGTTTTTCATTGTCTTTCACACTCAGACAATGTTGTCATTCGGTTTCTCCATCATTCTGTGAACACTGGGTTGTTATGACTATTTTAGGTTGGCGTCATTTAGTTTTGCAATGTTGTACCACAGACTTGTGAATAAATGGGTGCCTTGTTTTCTTTAGGTCTCTGACACCATTATGCTGCTACTGCAAAGTCTTCATTCCCTGTGTCTGCATGTCTGTTAGCAATGTCTTCATTCCCTGTGTCTGCATGTCTGTTAGCAAAGCCTTCATTCACTGTGTCTGCATGTCTGTTAGCAAAGCCTTCATTCACTGTGTCTGCATGTCTGTTAGCAATGTCTTCATTCACTGTGTCTGCATGTCTGTTAGCGATGTTCTACTTGACATGCTGTTTCATGTGGTTCCCTAGGTCTTAGTGTATAGAGATATGAAGATCCTACTCAATTCTTATTTTTAAAAAAAAATCAAAATCTGTGAAATGCTTTACCTGCTTTGTCTTGTCTTTCTACGCTTAACAAAAACAGCTGAGATTAGCTCACTGGTTATGGTTGAATTGGAAGCCTTACTTGGAGAAACCATGGCTCTGAACACTGGGCCAGATTTTATATCTGGTTTGCAAGACATTACGTTATATAAAGTGTTCCGCGGCTTTCCGTGGCTTTGGCAAAGCCTGCAGTGAAGTATCTATGGGAACATAGTTCTCGCTGTGTCTCTTTATTAAGTGCATGTCAGGTCCAATTATAAGACAATGCAACACAGCTGTAGAGAAAAAAAGCGTGTTATTTTCAGATGCGTTGTATTGAATGAGTCAGTCGTCAGGTAAAGCAGCTTGTTACAGGAATGTTCAATCAATGAAAACGGTCTTTGGCTTGTATCAGAGATTTTAAAACCCTCAGAACACAATATAGATTCTTACTGACGGATTACTCACATCTATATAAAGAGTCTTGAGGCCGTGTTTTAATATCAAATTCTTTCCCTCTTTTTTCCCTTTATAACCTTGTATACGCTTGAATGCATTTGGTTTAAATAGACTCAATCAAATACATTAGAAGGAAAAGCCTACTCCCTAATGGTATAACATCTATGTTTATGGTACAATCACTGGAAACGAGAAAGGCAGATATGGGATATGTTCATATTCCTGTATGGGAGGGAAGTGATTTCAGTTGGTTTAAACTGCCTTTAGAAAGTATTCGCACCCCTTGACTTAATCCACATTTTGTTGTGTTACAGCCTGAATTCAACATTGATTAAATAGATTTTTTTCCTCACCCAATCTACACACAATACCCCATAATGACAAAGTGAAAACACGTTTTTTTAAATGTTTGCAAATTTATTGAAAATGAAATACAGAAATATTCCATTTACGTACACTGCATGACCAAATGTATGTGGACACCTGCTCGTCGAACATCTCATTCCAAAATCATGGGTATTAATATGGAGTTGGTCCCCCCTTTGCTGTTATAACAGCCTCCACTCTTCTGGGAATGATTTCCACTAGATGTTTGAACATTGCTGCGGAGACTTGCTTTCATTCAGCCACAAGAGCATTAGTGAGGTCGGGCACTGATCTTGGGCGATTATGCCTGGCTCGATGTCGGCGTTCCAGTTCATCCCAAAGGTGTTTGATGGGGTTGAGGTCAGGGCTCTATGCAGGCCAGTCAATTTCTTCCTCACCGTTCTTGACAAACTATTTCTGTAAGGACCTCGCTTTGTGCACAGGGGCATTGTCATGCTGAAAAAGGAAAGGGCTTTCGCCAAACGGTTGTCACAAAGATTTGTTTGTTGGACTGCCAGATGGTGAGGCACGGTTCATCACTCCAGAGAACTCGTTTTCACTGCTCCAGAGGCCAATGGCGGCGAGCTTTACACCACTCCAGCCGACGCTTGGCTGCTCGTTCATGGAAACCAATTTCATTAAGCTCCCAACAAACAGTTCTTGTGCTGAAGTTGCTCCCAAAGGCAGTTTTGAACTCGGTAGTGAGTGTTGCAATCGAGGACGGACGATTTGGTCCATTCTGTGAGCTTGTGCGGACTACCACTTCGCAGCTGAGCCGTTTTTGCTCCTAGACGTTTCCTCTTTACAATAACAATGGGAAGGATTGCGCCGGAGGGGATTGCTGCCATTTTATGGGCTCATAACCAACTGTGCTATTTTGTTTGTTTTTTCACATTGTTTGTAACTCATTTTGTACATAATGCCTTATGACCGGAAAAAACTTCTGGACATCAGAACAGCAATTACTCACCTCGAACTGGAAGAAGATTTTTTCTTGAAGGAGTCTGACGCGAAGGATATACTGCTTTGTCAAGACAAGGTCCAAATCCCCGTCATCAGCGTGAAAAAGACAGAGAAAAGGGGAGCGGAGAGCGGGGTGCCTTGTAAGAATTCTCCGACGAGTAGGTAAACCACCACTACCCTCCGTATTATTGGCCAATGTGCAATCATTGGAAAACAAACTATACGATCTATGATTAAGACTATCCTACCAACAGGATGTTAAAAACTGTAGACGCGAGCCTACCAGACGAGCTAAATGCCTTTTATGCTCGCTTCCAGGCAAGGAAAACTGATGCATGCATGAGAGCACCAGCTGTTCCGGACGACTGTGTGATCACACTCTCCGTAGCCGATGTGAGCAAGACCTTTTAACAGGTCAACATTCACAAAGCCGTGGGGCCAGACGGATTACCAGGACATGTACTCAAAGCATGTGCAGACCGACTGGCTTTACTGACATTTTAAACCTCTCCCTGACCGAGTCTGTAATACCTACATGTTTCAAATAGACCTCCATAGTCCCTGTGCCCAAGAAAGCGAAGATAGCCTGCCTAAATGATTACCACCCCGTAGCACTCACGTCGGTTGCCATGAAGTACTTTGAAAGGCTGGTCATGGCTCACATCAACACCATCATGCCAACAGATCCACAGATGACGCAATCTCAATTGCACTCCACACTGCCCATCCCCACCTGGACAAAATAAACACCTATGTGAGAATGCAGTTAATTGATTACAGCTTAGCGTTCAACACCATAGTGCCCACAAAGCTCATCACTAAGCTAAGGACCCTGGGACTAAACACCTCCCTCTGCAACTGGATCCTAGACTTCCTGACGGGCCGATCCCAGGTGGTAAGGGTAGGCAACAACACATCTGCCACGCTGATCCTCAACACAGAGGCCCCTCAGCAGTGCGTGCTTAGTCTCCTCCTGTACTCCTTGTTCACCCATGACTGTGGGGCCAAGAACGACTCCAACACCATCATTAAGTTTGCTGATGACACAACAGAGGTCGGCCTGATCACCGACAACAATGAGACAGCCTATAGGGAGGAGGTCAGAGACCTGGCAGTGTGGTGCCAGAACAACAACCTCTCCCTCAATTTGAGCAAGACAAAGGAGCTGATCGTGGACTATAGGAAACAGAGGGCCGAACAGGCCCGCATTAACATTGACAGGGCTGAAGTGGAGCGGGTCGAGAGTTTCAAGTTACTTGGTGACCACATCACCAACCAACTATTATGCTCCAAACACACCAAGACAGTTGTGAAGAGGGCACGACAACACCTCTTCCCCCTCAGGAGACTGAAAAGATTTGGTATAGGTCCCCAGATCCTCAAAAAGTTCTACAGCTGCACCATCGAGAGCATGCTGAGCTTTTGAATCAACACCTGGTGTGGCAACTGCTCGGCATCCGACCGTAAGACACTACAGAGAGTAGTGAGTACGGCCCAGTACATCACTGGGGCAAGCCTTCCTGCCATCCAGCAGGAAGCTTTGGAAGTTGGAAGTTGGAAGTTTACATACACCTTAGCCAAATGCATTTAAACTCAGTTTTTCACAATTCCTGACATTTAATCCAAGTAAAAATTCCCTGTCTTAAGTCAGTTAGGATCACCACTTTATTTTAAGAATGTGAAATGTCATAATAATAGTAGAGAGAATTATTTATTTCAGCTTTTATTTCTTTCATCGCATTCCCAGTGGGTCAGAAGTTTAAATACGCTCAATTAGTATTTTGTAGCATTGCCTTTACATTGTTTAACTTGGGTCAAACATTTCAGGTAGCCTTCCACAAGATTCCCACAATAAGTTGGGTGAATTTTGTCACATTCCTCCTGACAGAGCTGGTGTAACTGAGTCAGGTTTGTAGGCCTCCTTGCTCGCACACGCTTTTTCAGTTCTGCCCACAAATTTTCTTTAGGATTGAGGTCAGGGCTTTGTGATGGCCACTCCAATACCTTGACTTTGTTGTCCTTAAGCCATTTTGCCACAACTTTGGAAGTATGCTTGGGGTCATTGTCCATTTGGAAGACCCATTTGCGACCAAGCTTTAACTTCCTGACTGATGTCTTGAGATGTTGCTTCAATATATCCACATCATTTTCCATTCTCATGATGCCATCTATTTTGTGAAGTACACGAGTCCCTCTTGCAGCAAAGCACCCCCACAACATGATGCTGCCACCCCCGTGATTCACGGTTGGGATGGTGTTCTTTGGCTTGCAAGCCTCCCACTTTTTCCTCTAAACACAACGATGGTCATTATGGCCAAACAGTTCTATTTTTGTTTCATCAGACCAGAGGACATTTCTCCAAAAGGTACGATCTTTGTCCCCCATGTGCAGTTGCAAACTGTAGTCTGGCTTTTTTATGGCCGTTTTGGAGCAATGGCTTCTTCCTTGCTGAGCGGCCTTTCAGGTTATGTCGATATAGGACTCGTTTTTCCGTGGATATAGATACTTTTGTACCCGTTTCCTCCAGCATCTTCACAAGGTCCTTTGCTGTTGTTCTGGGATTGATTTGCACTTTTCGCACCAAAGTACGTTCATCTCTAGAAGACAGAACGTGTCTCCTTCCTGAGCGGTATGACGGCTGCGTGGTCCCATGGTGTTTATACTTGCGTACTATTGTTTGTACAAATGAACATTGTACCTTCAGGCGTTTGGAAATTGCTTCCAAGGATGAATCAGACTTGTAGAGGTCTACAATTTATATTCTGAAGTCTTGGCTGATTTCTTTTGATTTTCCCATGATGTCATCCAAAGAGGCACTGAGTTTGAAGGTAGGCCTTGAAATACATCCACAGGTACACACTGGAATTGTGAGTAAAATAATCTGTCTGTAAACAATTGTTGGAATTATTACTTGTGTTATGCACAAAGTAGATGTCCTAACCAACTTGCCAAAACTATAGTTTGAACCTGTTGGGGATAGGGGGCAGTATTTGCACGGCCGGATAAAACACGTACCCGATTTAATCTGGTTACTACTCCTGCCCAGTAACTAGAATATGCATATAATTGTTTGATTTGGATAGAAAATACCCTATAGTTTCTAAAACTGTTTGAATGGTGTCTGTGAGTATAACAGAACTCATTTGGCAGGCCAAAACCTGAGAAGATTCCAAACAGGAAGCGACCTCTCTGACCATTTCTTGGCCTTCTTTGTCATCTCTATCCAAAACAAAGGATCTCTGCTGTAACGTGACATTTTCTAACGCTCCCATAGGCTCTCAGAAGGCGCCAGAACGTTGAATGATGACTTTGCAGGCCATGGCTGAAAAACAGTAGCGCATTTGGTAAGTGGTCGATCTGAGAACAATGAGATGGGTCTTTGAACAATGAGTCTTTGAACAAAAACAACGACTCCCGGTCGGAATATTATCGCTTTTTTACGAGAAAAATCGCATAAAAATAGATTTTAAACAGTGTTTGACATGCTTCGAAGTACGGTAATGGAATATTTTGAATTTTTTTGTCACGAAACGCGCCGAGCGCATCACCCTTCTTTACCCTTCGGATAGTGTCTTGAACGCACGAACAAAACGCCGCTATTTGGATATAACTATGGATTATTTGGAACCAAACCTATATTTGTTATTGAAGTAGAAGTCCTGGGAGTGCATTCTGACGAAGAACAGCAAAGGTAATCCAATTTTTCTTATAGTAAATCTGAGTTTGGTGAGTACCAAACTTGGTGGGTGTCAAAATAGCTAGCCTGTGATGGCCGGGCTATCTACTCAGAATATTGCAAAATGTGCTTTCACCGAAAAGCTATTTTAAAATCGGATACCGCGATTGCATAAAGGAGTTCTGTATCTATAATTCTTAAAATAATTGTTATGTTTTTTGTGAACGTTTATCGTGAGTAATTTAGTAAATTCACCAGAAGTGTTCGGTGGGAATGCTAGTCACATGCTAGTCACATGCTAATGTAAAAAGCTGTTTTTTTATATAAATATGAACTTGATTGAACAAAACATGCATGTATTGTATAACATAATGTCCTAGGAGTGGCATCTGATGAAGATCATCAAAGGTTAGTGCTGCATTTAGCTGTGGTTTTGGTTTTTGTGACATTATATGCTAGCCTGAAAAATGGGTGTCTGATTATTTCTGGCAGGGTACTCTGCTGACATAATCTAATGTTTTGCTTTCGTTGTAAAGCCTTTTTGAAATTGGACAGTGTGGTCAGATTAACGAGAGTCTTTAAAATGGTGTAAAATAGTCATATGTTTGAGAAATTGAAGTAATAGCATTTCTAAGGTATTTGAATATCGCACCACGGGATTCCACTGGCTGTTGACTAGGGTGGGACGCAAACGTCCCACCTAGCCCATAGAGGTTAACAAGAAATTTGTGGAGTGGTTGAAAAACAAGTTTTAATGACTCCAACCTAAGTGTATGTAAACTTCTGACTTCAACTGTATATACTAGGCTGTGTCAGAGGAAGGCTCAAAAGATTGTCAAAGACTCCAGTCACCCTAGTCGTAGACTGTTCTCCCTGCTACCGCACGGCAAGCGGTACCGGAGCGCCAAGTCTAGGACCAAAAGGATTGTTAACAACTTCTACCCCCAAGCCATAAGACTGCTGAAAAATTAATCAAATGGCCACCCGGACTATTTACATTGATTTTAGTTATATTTTTTTTTGGGGGGGGGGATACAATAAGTATTGAGGTGAAAAAATGTGTACTGTGGATACCAGTATACAGCCTCGCAGGCCCATAATATTACATTGTATTGTATTGTATTACACCCTCTAAACTTATTCCTTGGCCACAATTTGTTTAATCTGTTGTTGTTACTTTATTCATTCAACAAATTAAATGTAAAAAAGTGAGGTGCTGCAGACTCCATGCAGTACCTCACTTTGAGAACCCCTGTCCCAAAAATCAAATCAAATCAAATTTTACTGGTCACATACATGTGTTTAGCAGATGTTATTGCGGGTGTAGCGAAATGCTTGTGTTTCTAGCTCCAACACTGCAGTAATATCTCAATCAAATCTATCAAATTTATTTATAAAGCCCTTCTTACATCAGCTGATGTCACAAACCCAGCCTAAAACCCCAAACAGCAAGCAATGCAGGTGTAGAAGCACGGTGGCTAGGAAAAACTTCATAGAAAGGCCAGAACCTTGGAAGAAACCTAGAGAGGAACCAGGCTATGAGGGGTGGCCAGTCCTCTTCTGGCTGTGCCGGGTGGAGATTATAACAGGACATGGCCAAGATGTTCAAATGTTCATAGATGACCAGCATGGTCAAATAATAATATTCACAGTGGTTGTCGAGGTTGCAACAGGTCAGCACCTCAGGAGTAAATGTCAGTTGTCTTTTCATAGCCGATCATTCAGAGTATCTCTACCGCTCCTGCTGTCTCTAGAGAGTTGAAAACAGCAGGTCTGGGACAGGTAGCACGTCCGGTGAACAGGTCAGGGTTCCATAGCCGCAGGCAGAATAGTTGAAACTGGAGCAGCAGCACGGCCAGGTGGACTGGGGACAGCAAGGA
This sequence comes from Salmo trutta, assembly GCF_901001165.1. Lineage (NCBI taxonomy): Eukaryota > Metazoa > Chordata > Actinopteri > Salmoniformes > Salmonidae > Salmo > Salmo trutta. The sequence continues at coordinate 38,091,015 of NC_042983.1, read as the reverse complement.
GTCATCAGGCCAGGCAGTCCTGAGGCATGGTCCTAGGGCTCAGGTCCTCCAAGAGAGAGAAAGAAAGAAAGAAAGAAAGGGAGAAAGAGAGAATGAGAGGAAGAAAGAGAGAAAAACATAGAAAGAGAGAGAGAATTAGAGAGAGCATACTTCAATTCTCACAGAACACTGGATAAGACAGGAGAAATACTCCAGATATATGGGGGGGCGCCAACCCGGACAGGAAGATCACGTCAGTGACTCAACCCACTCAAGTGACGCACCCCTCCTGGGGACGGCATGGAAGAGCACCAGTAAGCCAGTGACTCTGCCCCTGTAAATGGGTTACAGGTTACAGGGGCTGAGTAATATTTGACATGTGATATCTAACCATGTCACAGCAGTACACACAATACACACAATACACAAATCAAATCAAATGTATTTATATAGCCCTTCGTACATCAGCTGATATCTCAAAGTGCTGTACAGAAACCCAGCCTAAAACCCCAAACAGCAAGCAATGCATGTGAAAGAAGCACGGTGGCTAGGAAAAACTCCCTAGGAAAAACTCCCTAGAAAGGCCAAAAACCTAGGAAGAAACCTAGAGAGGAACCAGGCTATGAGGGGTGGCCAGTCCTCTTCTGGCTGTGCCGGGTGGATATTATAACAGAACATGGTCGAGATGTTAAAATGTTCATAAATGACCAGCATGGTCAAATAATAATAATCATAGTAGTTGTCGAGGGTGCAACAAGCACGTCCGGTGAACAGGTCAGGGTTCCATAGCCACAGGCAGAACAGTTGAAACTGGAGCAGCAGCATGGCCAGGTGGACTGGGGACAGCAAGGAGTCATCATGCCAGGTAGTCCTGAGGCATGGTCCTAGGGCTCAGGTCCTCCGAGAGAAAGAAAGAAAGAGAGAAAGAGAGAATTAGAGAGAGCATATTTAAATTCACACAGGACACCGGATAAGACAAGAGAAATACTCCAGATGTAACAGACTGACCCTAGCCCCCCGACACCTAAACTACTGCAGCATAAATACTGGAGGCTGAGACAGGAGGGATCAGAAGACACTGTGGCCCCATCCGATGACACACAATACACACAGTACACACAATACACACAATACACACACCCCACAGTGATGGCAGTGGTGATTGTAGGGGCTTCTATAGTGGCACAGTGCTATTGCTCTAAAGTATCTTTGTGTTGTCGACTTGCACATACAGTGGGGGAAAAAGTATTTGATCCCCTGCTGATTTTGTACATTTGCCCACTGACAAAGAAATTATCAGTTTATCATTTTAATGGTAGGTTTATTTGAACAGTGAAAGACAGAATAACAACAAAAAAATCAAGAAAAACACATGTCAAAAATGTTATAAAATGATTGCATTTTAATGAGGGAAATAAGTATTTGACCCCTCTGCAAAACATGACTTAGTAGTTGGTGGCAAAACCCTTGTTGGCAATCACAGAGGTCAGACGTTTCTTGTAGTTGGCCACAAGGTTTGCACACATCTCAGGAGGGATTTTGTCCCACTCCTCTTTGCAGATCTTCTCCAAGTCATTAAGGTTTCGAGGCTGACGTTTGGCAACTCGAACCTTCAGCTCCCTCCACAGATTTTCTATGGGATTAAGTTCTGAAGACTGGCTAGGCCACTCCAGGACCTTAATGTGCTTTTTCTTGAGCCACTCCTTTGTTGCCTTGGCCGTGTGTTTTGGGCCATTGTCATGCTGGAAGAGCCATCCACGACCCATTTTCAATGCCCTGGCTGAGGGAAGGATGTTCTCACCCAAGATTTGACAGTACATGGCCCCGTCCATCGTCCATTTGATGCGGTGCAGTTGTCCTGTCCCCTTAGCAGAAAAACACCCCCAAAGCATAATGTTTCCACCTCCATGTTTAACAGTGGAGATGGTGTACTTGGGGTCATAGGCAGCATTCCTCCTCCTCCAAACATGGCGAGTTGAGTTGATGCCAAAGAGCTCTATTTTGGTCTCATCTGACCACAATACTTTCACCAGTTGTCCTCTGAATCATTCAGATGTTCATTGGCAAACTTCAGACGGGCATGTATATGTATTCTTGAGCAGGGGTACCTTGCGGGCGCTGCAGGATTTCAGTCCTTCACGGCGTAGTGTGTTACCAATTGTTATCATGGTGACTATGGTCCCAGCTGCTTTGAGATCATTGACAAGATCCTCCCGTGTAGTTCTGGGCTGATTACTCACCGTTCTCATGATCATTGCAACCCCACGAGGTGAGATCTTGCATGGAGCCCCAGGCCGAGGGATATTGACAGTTCTTTTGTGTTTCTTCCATTTGCGAATAATCGCACCAAATGTTGTCACCTTCTCACCAGGCTGCTTGGCGATGGTCTTGTAGCCCATTCCAGCCTTGTGTAGGTCTACAATCTTGTCCCTGACATCCTTGGAGAGCTCTTTGGTCTTGGCCATGGTGGAGAGTTTGGAATCTGATTGATTGCTTCTGTGGACAGGTGTCTTTTTTACAGGTAACAAGCTGCGGTTAGGAGCACTCCCTTTAAGAGTGTGCCCCTAATCTCAGCTCGTTACCTGTATAAAAGACACCTGGGAGCCAGAAATCTTTCTGATTGAGAAGGGGTCAAATACTTATTTCCCTCATTAAAATGCAAATCAATTTATAACATTTTTGACATGCGTTTTTCTGGATATTTTTGTTGTTATTCTGTCTCTCACTGTTCAAATAAACCTACCATTAAAATTATAGACTGATCCTTTCTTTATCAGTGGGCAAATGTACAAAATCAGCAGGGGATCAACTACTTTTTTCCCCCACTGTAGGCCTGCTAACAGTGAGATAAGCGCTCTGGGGTTTCCCTTAGGTACAGATCTAGGATCAGCCATTCCTAACCTTAAACAATAGTGGGAAAAATACACAACTAATCCAAGATCAGCGTCTAGGGGCAACTGAGATAGTCACCAGTAGGACCCAACTAGAACAGGAATTGGCCTTGGGGATTTGACCATGGTATAATTTGAGGCCATCTGAATTGATTTTGCCTAACAGAATGATGTTATATAAAAATAATCATAGTATATAGAAAGGTAACAAGATGGCACCAACAGACACAGTCTCCCTGTTTGTAGCTCCTAGCTAAACTTTGGTTTGATAATAGTATAATGTCAAATACTATGATGATAATGAGCGTTCATAGTTTGTCTTTAGTTAGAGGAAATGTGTTGAGTTCTCTCAGGTCCCAGGGGATCTGGATTGAATGGAGGTCCTAACAGCCCTAATATAGAAACAAGGGCCTGTATGAATAAAGGATTTTAGGAGGAAAACAACATAATTCAGAGATTATTTGTAGATTTTTTTTTCATTCAGAAGTAATTCTAATCATTAAGTTTTATGCCTATGGGCCAAGGTGTTTGACTGCATTTTAACAAAGAAAAAGAAAAAGTCACTGGCAGTTAGGCACACGCCAATGATGTAAACAAGAACGACAACAACAGAATCCAATTCACACATAACTTTTGTTAGTGCTTTCTGTTAGTATTATCAGAGAAGGTACTAACAGTAGCAGCCCATTTCAGTCTTGATGAGACCTACAGTACAGCCAGGCAGATAAAACCCTCATAGAACAGGTTTGATCCGGTCAAAGAGAGATGAACTTGAGCCAGCCTATCATAATGCAATACAGGTGGAGCCTGGGCTACATACCAACTTCTATTATGGTTTCCCTACATCCATTTTGTGTCTTTGGATGAGGGGTAGTGCCTTATTTGTCGCACACTTGTAAAACGTCCCAGATGGCACACTACTTTTGACCAGGGCCCATGGCACAATACCGGGAATAGGGTGCTATTTGGGATGTGGCCCATGTTTGAGCTGCACCTTTATTTCGATGTTAGGTTGTAGCTCTGTCATCCATACTGATTCTCATTTACCTCTCACAGTGCAGTATTTTAATGAAACCTTAATTTGGTAATTTTATGATGTGCCATTGATGGCTCCATGCTTGGTGCTGCTTGAGGTGAGCTTCCCTCTCTGTCGGCAGCATGTTTGTTATGTTTCTGTTTCTGAGTTGCTATGGACTTTAAGCTTTAACTGCTGTTTTGCAGCTTTTGGGAATATTTTATTATTTTAACTCTTGTTAAAAATAATTTTTTTGAGGGCTTATAAATGATAACATGATTTGATTGCAGGTAGTGATGTAGTGGTAAAATAGGGTAAACTCTGATCACCGGTCGTGGTGTAAAAAATAACGCTCCTTATACTTTCAATGCATTCTTTTAGCAAAGGTAAACTGGGTAAACTGTCACACACACAGGGTCATCTGTGTTTATTATTCCTTAGCTTTACTAAAGTGTGATGGGGAACATCTGCTTGTCCTTCGTCTCATATGTGTTGAAACCCCACACGGTTCTTAGCACTGGGCAAGTTTAAGCTGCCAACAAAATTCATGTTTGGACATTTTAATAAAAGTAGGATTCCGCACCTTGGGTTAGTTTGCGACGTTGATTTATATGCAACTTAAATGAACGTTTCCAAGAAAATCCCTGTGATTGTTTTGAACACATTCCTAAAAATAATGGATAAACTACACGTATCCTTCTTTCCAGCTGATCAGCATATGACTGTCCTTTATGTACAGAGTAAAACATGTCACTGATATCCATCTATAGCTGAAAATGGAAAACTCACTATTTATGTACCATGGGAGTTTCCAGTTATTATTTGGTTGTATTGGTTGTACTGTATGCATGTTAATATATTGAACTTTTTTTGTGTGTGAGTAACACCCCATACAATATGAATACCTGAGTGGCAGGTCAAACAAGGAACCTTACAATAATTAATCACAAACCTTACCTCCCTTAGACTACTTTGCCTCATTTAGTTTCAACCCCCCCCCTCTCCTCTCTCTTCCTATCTCTATTGGTCATCTATCTATTGTACATATGAGATCAACTGATCCGAGGTCACATTCTCCAGATGTATTTATGTGAATACAAAACAGTGGTGAAGTGTTAGCGGATGTCCTGCTGTTCCCAGGACTGGGTTGGTGTGTGGCCTCCTCTGGGGGGAACGTCTGGCACATGTTCTCCTGGATAGTGTTAGTTATTTAGGAGGACTGTTTACTGTTGCCTCCATGGAACCCTGCCAGAGGCCCAGCAGAGCACTGACTGGAGCATTACTTTTGACCAGATCCCTATGGGCCCTCGTCAAAAGTAGTGCACAATGTAGGGAACAGGGTGGCATTTGGGCGTTGGTCTGTATTCATGGAGGCCAAGGGAAGCCAGGCTTCCCCCAAAAAACAGACCAATATTATTATTTTTTTAAACACACAATTATTTATCTTTCTTCTTTCTGTGTTTTATTTTCCTTCAATTCGCAAGAGGCTGAATGTATCTTACACGAGAAAGCATCCAAGCCAGTGAAACAGCGCCGCTCTGTCTCTACTTGTAGGCCATCTATCTGATGCTGTCTGGTCCAAACGAGTATGGCATTGTTGCCGCTCGTAGCGTTGAACAACTTGAATTGTTGCATCTCGTTGTGTTGTTGTCCTCCAGTGGCTAGCTAGCTAAAATTGTCCCTTTCCTAAAGTAGCCATGGATGATGATGGACTTGTGGTTTTACTTAATTCTCCGTACTGGCCAATGATTACAACAGTGATTCTGATCCAACCATTAATTCATACATTGTTGTGCCCCTGGCCTGAGAGGATGGAAGTTCAACATGTAGCTAGATGTAGAAGGCTAATGTTAACTAGCTAACGTTGCTCATGAATGAATGGAAGTTAGGCTAGCGATCAAGCATTTTAGCCAAGTAGCCTAGGACAACAAAAAATAAATGCTTGTACTGTATGACAGGGTGATAGACCGTTTAGGCAACGTGAAAGAGAGGAGGATGGCATTGACGTTTTTCTACAAGTAGCAGGGTGTGTCAACATGTTTTTCTACTAGCACGAATGCACACAAATACACACACAGAAATCAGAACCATGGAGAGCCACATCTTTTAGCTTATTTTGATTGGAATAAATAGTTTTTGGTATCTTTTAGTTGTCACTGTATTAGACTAAACAGAGGTGATTAGATGATGTTGAAATGGTGCTGGAATAGTGGAGGCAGATCCTGTTTTCTTTGTGACTTGTGGTAACTCTCCGGGGTCCTAAATCAATAGTTGTTTAGTGGTCCAAAAATGTCGGAAACATTACCTTGCTTGACCATGCTGCAGGTCATGTAACTGTATGTTACTGTACATGCAATATACTTTGTGGGCTTCACTGGACAGAGGTTGTGATAAAACACAGGTGTGGTTGAATTTATTCTGCCACTGTGTCTTCTTTTTGTCTCAGCCTTTAGGCCTATATCACGGTCGCTAGGCGTATTAATTAACAGGTTATAGATCAAACAACGGATTTAACCCACACATCGCTACTGCAATGGGACACGGTGTTACGCTCGTCGATGGAAGGATTGGACCAAGGTGCAGCGTGGTAGGCGTACATCTTCAAATGTATTAAATGAACACCGAAACAAAACAAATACAAACGAAAACGTAACGTTCAGTAGGGCATACAGTACCAAAAACAAGATCCCACAAACTAAGGTGGGAAAAAAGGCTGCCTAAGTATGATCCCCAATCAGAGACAACGATAGACAGCTGCCTCTGATTGAGAACCATACCCGGCCAACAAAGAAATAGAAAACATAGATTTCCCACCCTAGTCACACCCTGACCTAACCAAATAGAGAATAAAAGGGATCTCTAAGGTCAGGGCGTGACACACAGATAGAGCCTTCTAGTGTCTCTAATATCTGTCCTAGCCTGGTAATGGATCTATTTGTGTTGGCAAGACACATATTGAGGTTTAGTAGAAGTAGTGGCAAACGTTTTGAACATTTGATCACTAGGGTTTTAAACAGACCCACAACACTTTAATCTGGATGTTTGGAGAGAAGAATCAGTCCACCACCATCTCTCTAAAGTAGACCAGGAATGTATCTTATTCTCCCAATCTTTCTGTCTCTTTTCCCATGCTCCTCAGTACTACAGTCTTAGAAAAAAAGGTGTTCTCTAGAACCTAAAAGGATTCTTCGGCTGTCCCCATAGTATAACCATTTGAAGAACCCCTTTTGGTTCCAGGTAGAACCCTTTTGGGCGGTTCCATGTAGAGGCCATTCTACAGAGGGTTGTACATGGAACCCAAAGGGGTTCTGCATGGAACCAAAAAGAGTATGACCTGGAACCAAAAAAAAGGGTTCTCCTAAGGGGACAGCCGAAGAACTCTTTTGGAACCCTTTTTTTCAGAGAGTTTTGACAGTAGGAGCTTTCTTCTTCTTTCTTGGAGTGTCAAGTTTGAGTCTGACTTCTGTCTTACAAACTCCACTGACTCTGGTTGAGCTGGCTTCCTTTCTCAGGCCACTGAATGAGGTGAGGTGTTGAACGTGTGGCTCCATTGTACCGTGTCTTTCTGCTCCTAAGGAGACACTCAATTATATCATTGTGTTTAATTGACCTCGGTTTTAACGGCTGATCAACACATTGGTTTTGAATACACACCCCCACACTCACAGATGCACACGTGCATGAACACTCACGCACGAATGCATACACAAATGTACTCATGCATAAGAATTCAATGCCTGCGCACACACACACACACACCACACATACACACACACGCAAACACACACACGCAAACACACACACGCACACACTCCACACAAACACACACAGCATGTTTTACTAACCTTATGGGGACCCCCAAAAATTATCCATTCAACATTTTCCCTAACCCCTAACCCTAATTCTAACCATAACCCTAATTCTAACCCTAACCCTAACCTAGCGTAAAATAGCCTTTTCCCCCACTAGGATAGTAATACAAGCACACACACAGACGGGCGCACACACACACACAGACACACACACACACACACACACACACACACACACACACACACACACACACACACACACACACACACACACACACACACACATCTTTATGTAAGCAGTTTGACTCCAATTAGATTAGCACTTTTGGGCCTTGTTTTTCCTCTGATTGGCTGTGTTTACTGTGGCTAATAGTGTCATAAAAACTACCAGAGAACCACATGGAGACAATTAGCAATGAGATCTGTTCAGAGTGGAACACAGACAGACACACTACCCAGAACTATGTGCTCGCCTATCGTTCTTACATGACCATACTGCACATACAGTATGCACGCACACACACAGCCTCTCTGCATATTGTTGCAGTTACTACAATTACGTATGGTTTACTCCATGCGTGTGTGTGTGTGTATGTGTATGTGTATGTGTGTGTGTGTGTGTGTGTGTGTGTGTGTGTGTGTGTGTGTGTGTGTGTGTGTGTGTGTGTGTGTGTGTGTGTGTGTGTGTGTGTGTGTGTGTGTGTGTGTGTGTGTGTGTGTGTGTGTGTGTGTGTGGTCATATAAAGGACCATAGTCAGAAGAAGCAACCCTACATGCATACGTACTTGGAATTTAGCCACTGGACCAATTAGAACAACAGGGGTTTCATAAAGTGTTAGTCAGTGCCATCATATTTCCTTTTCGCTTTTATGACCTGTGGACCTTCATTAACATGAACGACTATAGTGTTTTCAGTATAGGGGAGAAGAGAGGAGAGGGGAGGAAAATGGAGGGGAGGAGATGGGTGATAATAAGAGGGGAAATAATGGATTTGGTGTCTCGTCCTAAACATTTGTTCTTCAAGGGCCCCAAGCAGTTAGAAAAGAGTCAGAGACCCTTAAAGAACCCCCCCCACCCCCCCACCACACATCCAGTACCCATGCTCTGCCTGCCTGCCCCCTTGTACTCCCCTATGTGGAGACCAAAGGGTGGTGCTTAGACTGTGTATATGGAGTGATGAGTGATGTTGCGTGTGATGCCCTAATATGACTATAAAAGGCAGGAGCCACAGAGCTTTGTTCTAATCCTGGTGGTGAAGCCCTTCATTATTACTTTCTGTCCAGCTGCTAGTTCCTTAACGCAGTGCCTCACTGAGCATCAGCCCTACCCCGCACCAGGCAGGATTAGAGAAGACTCTCGTACTGTACAGACACAGGAACTCTCACTAACCCATTCATTCATTCATTCACTCACTCACTCACTCACTCACTCACTCACTCAATCACTCTGTAGAAATAGAGAGAACACACACACACACACACGCACATTCAAAATCTATTTACCCTAACCCTAACCTTAACCCTAACCCTAACCCTAACCTTAACCCTAACCCTAACCTTAACCCTAACCCTAACCTTAACCTTAACCCTAACCTTAACCCTAACCTTAACCCTAACCCTAACCTTAACCCCAAAACCTAACTAACAAAATGGTCCCAACAAGTATATTTTAACACGTCCACACACACACACACACGCACACATATACACACACAAACACACACACACACACACACACACACACACACACACACACACACACACACACACACACACACACACACACACACACACACACACACACACACACACACACAGTGTCTGTCTCTCAGGCTACCACACATGACCAGATATATCCCTTCCTCAGTACTGTTCCCATCTGCCCAAGGGAACACACTGTCTATGATGTGGTCCCTGTGGTTTCTCTTCATGGTGTCAAAAGAAGCAAATGACCATAACACTGGGTTTAACCACAACCTCAAGTACTGCATGTGTCTGCAATGGTATGATCTGGGAATGTACTGTCATTCAAAAATCTGTTTAGATTTATTTTAGAACCGTTAACATTGTTTTGTAGAAACTGTGTGCTGAAATGCATCTCAGAGTGAATAGAAGAACCATCATATTTTGTGAAGACAAACTCTTCACTGGGTGCATCTCCAGCTCTGGTCACAATGTAGTGCAGTAAATAATGAATAAGGTGCCATTTTCAAGTACAACCAGTATGTGTCAGTTTCCCATGGCAACACCGTAGCTTGATCGTCATGAGAACATCTTTTCGTCTGTATGACTTCCTCCTCTTCCAGAACTCTGTTGAGAATGTGTTGTCCAAGCAAACAGTCCTTATCATGTTCCAGCTACACTATGAGCCATTTGTTAATATCATGTCAAAGGGACAGTAAGTTAACTGGAGAGTAGGGCCTGGATTCCAGAAGCTTCTCAGCATAGGAGTGCTGATCTGGGATCAGTTGTGCCTTTTAGCTCATACCAAATATGATTACATGGACTGGAGGGAGGGTGGATCTCATTCTAGAACAGCATTCTGACTCTTTATATATATGACCGATGATAGTTAGTCAATAGTTATTCTCGGTACAAATAACCTCATCAGCGACTGGGTTAAGGCAGTCATGAGATTCCACTGAGTCAGTCGTCAGTTGGTTTGAGCAGAGTGTAAGAGCAGATGGATATTGAAGAGGATGAACAGTTGGGAATGGCTGTCTAGATTTGATTAGAAAACCTTTATTGTCCCCCACTTGGGAAATTCGTTTTGGCATTTACAGCCCACAACATCATTAAAACACAGAATATTGTGACATGTAATATTGTCATACATATAAAGAAACTAAACTTAATCTCTTCC